>NC_138170.1:5057478-5657478 GCF_964165515.1 Mesoplodon bidens | reverse complement strand
CTGTGAGGTGCTCCCTCATTGTAGTTTTGATTTGCATTTCTCTAATTATTAGCGATGTTGAGCATCCTTTCATGTGTTTGTTGGCAATCTGTATATCTTCTTTGGAGAAATGTCTATGTAGGTCTTCAGCCCATTTTTGGATTGGGTTGTTTGTTTTTTTAATATTAAGCTGCATGAGCTGCTTCTATATTTTGGAGATTAATCCTTTGTCAGTTGCTTCATTTGCAAATATTTTCTCCCATTCTGAGGGTTGTCTTTTCGTCTTGTTTATGGTTTCCTTTGTTGTGCAAAAGCTTTTAAGTTTCATTAGGTCCCATTTGTTTATTTTTGTTTTTATTTCCGTTTCTCTAGGAGGTGGCTCACAAAGGATCTTGCTGTGATTTATGTCATAGACTGTTCTGCCTATGTTTTCCTCTAAGAGTTTTATAGTGTCTGGCCTTACATTTAGGTCTTTAATCCATTTTGAGTTTATTTTTGTGTATAGTGTTAGGGAGTGTTCTAATTTCATTCTTTTCCATGTAGCTGTCCAGTTTTCCCAGCACCACATATTGAAAAGGCTGTCTTTTCTCCATTGTATATTTCTGCCTCTTTTATCAAAGATAAGGTGACCATATGTGTGTGGGTTTATGTCTGGGCTTTCCATCCTGTCCATTGATCTATATTTCTGTTTTTTGCTCCAATACCATACTGTCATGCTCCACGGAGCATGTCTTTCATGGAGCCTTTTCATGACAGGGTTCAAGGAGCATTCTGACAACAAGTGTCAGGGAGCATTGTGATGACAAAGGTCATGGAGCATTGTGACGACAAGGACATGGAGTATTGTGATGACAAGCACATGGAGCTTGCTATGACAAGGGTCAAGCATGGTTCATACTGTAGCTTTGTAGTATAGTCTAAAGTCAGTGAGCCTGATTCCTCCAGCACCGTTTTTCTTCCTCAAGATTGCTTTGGCTCTTCAGGGTCTTTTGTGTTCCCATACAAATTGTGATTTTTTTTTGTTCTAGTTCTGTGAAAAATGCCATTGGCAGTTTCATAGGGATTGCATTGAATCTGTAGATTGCTTTGGATAGTATCATCATTTTCATAATGTTGATTCTTCCAATCCAAGAACATGGTATATCTCTCCATATATTTGTATTATATTTAATTTCTTTGATCAGTGTCTTATAGTTTTGTGCATACAGGTCTTTTGTCTCCTTAGGTAGGTTTATTCCTAAGCATTTTATTCTTTTTGTTGCAGTGGTAAATGGGAGTGTTTCCTTAATCTGTCTGTCAGCTTTTTCATCATTAGTGTATAGGAATGCAAGAAATTTCTTTGTATTCATTTTGTATCCTGCTACTCTACCAAATTCATTGATTAGCTCTAGTAGTTTTCTGATAGCATCTTTAAGATTCTCTATGTATAGTATCATGTCATCTGCAAACAGTAACAGTTTTATTTGTTCTTTTCCTGTTTGGATTCCTTTTATTTCTTTTTCTTCTGTGATAGCTGTGGGTATTCCTACCAAAACTATGTTGAATAACAGTGCTGAGAGTGGGCAACCTGTGTTGTTCCTGATCTTAGTGGAAATGATTTCAGTTTTTCACCATTGAGAATGATGTTGGCTGTGGCTTTGCCGTATAAGGTTTTTATAATGTTGAGGTAAGTTCCCTCTATGCATACTTTCTCAAGAGTTTTTATCATAAATCGTTGTTGAATTTTGTCAAAAGCTTTTTCTGCATCTATTGAGATGATCATATGCTTTTTAACCTTTAGTTTGTTAATATGGTGTATCACATTGACTGACTTGCATATATTGAAGAATCTTTGCATTCCTGGGATAAACCTCACTTGATCATGGTGTATGATCCTTTTAATGTGTTGTTGGATTCTGTTTGCTAGTATTTTGTTGAAGGTTTTTGCATCTATGTTCATCAGTGATATTGGTCTGTAGTTTTCTTTTCTTGTGACTTCTTTGTCTGCTTTTGGTATCAGGGTGATGGTGGCCTTGTAGAATGAGTTTGGGAGTGTTCCTCCTTCTGCTATATTTTGGAAACATTTGAGAAGGACAGGTGGTAGCTCTTCTCTAAATGTTTGATAGAATTCGACTGTGAAGCCATCTGCTCCTGGGCTTTTGTTTGTTGGGAGATTTTTAATCACAGTTTCAGTGCTTGTGATTGGTCTGTTTATATTTTCTATTTCTTCCTCATTCAGTCTTGGAAGGTTGTGCTTTTCTACAAATTTGTCCATTTTTTCCATGTTGTCCATTTTATTGGCATACAGTTTCTTGTAGTAATTTCTCATTTTCCTCATTATTTAAACTATTGTGCCTGCCAGAAAGAATGTGTTCAAAATAGCAATGACATGAATTTAAAAAGAAAAAAAAAAAGAAGAAGAAAAAGAAGAAGAAGAAGCACCAGACTCACAGATACACAGAACATACTAGTGGGTACCAGCAGGTAGAGGGAAAGGGGGAGAGGTAATATAGGGGTAGAGGACTAAGAGGTACAAACTAGTAGGTATAAAGTAAGCTACAAGGATATATTGTACAACACAGAGAATATAGACAATATTGTATAATAATAGAAATGGAGTACACCTTTACAAATTGTGAACCAATCACCTGTAACATATAACATCATACAACAGCTATACTTCAGTAAAAACAAACAAAAAAAAAACAAACAAGAAATAACAGCAATGAAAACAATGGCTCTACTTTGACATTGGAAGTGGAAAACTATAGTTATTTTTAAAACAACCTCTACACGCTAATGAGGAGATGTGCCTAGGATATATTGTTTGAAAAATTATAAAACAAAATCTGTGGTTAAGATCCCTTAACATATTTATTTACATATTCTTATTATTCATATTTATATTATTCTTGCATGGGAAAATTTGTACCCCAAATCATGCCAAACAGTTAACAACAGTTATCTCTGGAGATAGACTTACTGGGGATATTTGTTTCCAGGTTTATATTTTTCTGTAATGTTTTAGTTTTATATAATACGTATACCAATATTTTTATAATCAGAAAAACAATAAAGACATACTGTTAAATGCCTATGCTAACATTATGATCTTTCAGTGTTTTTCCTTACCATGTGGAGCTTTACTCCAGTTGTTAGCTGATGAAACTAATGGACTAAAATAATTTGCAGGTACATCAGAGCATTAGAACATTTCTCTTTTTATAACTATGGATGTGAAATATTCTGATGGTCTACTACAGGCAATTTGACAATCACACAATTTTTACGATTGTTGGGTGGGCTATAACAAACAGGTTCATATGAGAGTGAGATCTGAATATTGGCTATACAGAGGATTCTACAAAACTGTGGGCAGAATAAAAATACCCTGAAACACCAGTTTTCAGTTAAACAGATATTTTTTCCAAATGATATTTTCATTCATCACAAAGATGCTGTTGGTGTTTCATGAGCTGAAAGATCAGGCTTCCTTACTCCTTGCTGTAATGTTTGTCATTTACTTTAAAATTCCCTTCAGCTAAGATAGTTAGATTTTTTATGTGTTCTTTAGTTTAAGCTCTAGTCAAGGGGCAGTCTGTCATGTTAATCAGGAATCCAACAACTCAGGAGGGTCACAAGCACTCCCAACAGAAGGTCACATCAGAGATGGCCACTGCAAGTGCTTCTAGTAATATTTCAGTCAACATCAGGGGTTTTACGTTATAACTATTAGAAATGGGCTTTCATTGGTAAATAGCTGGCTTGTTAATTACCATGATGGATGGTTCATTGGTGAAAATATTGGTGTTCAACACTGTGGATTGGTTCACCTATTTTAGACACTGCCCATAACTATAGGAACAACAAAGCATAAGCTAGGCCTGAGTCCTGGATCCTTAGGAATGAGACCTGAGCTGCAGCCCTAAATCCTTCTGAGTCCAGAGATGGGGATGAAGAATTTCTGCTTGCTTACTCACTTCTATAAGGTAACAATCCTGCCTCTCCAAGGCTGTCGTTTTTACCTCAAGTGAACCTTTCACACAAGGTATTATTTAAAGCTAGGTGCTAGGACAGGAAACTGAATAGTCCTCAAAATATTTGTTCTGGAGAATTCCTTTCATTGTAATTGTTAGCAGTGTTGATGGGGAGAAGCTAAAGCTCTCATATCTCAGATTGGTATAGCTACTGTGCATCTATCTATCACCTATTTGTCTACTTTTTATTTATCTACCCACCCACCCTTCTATCTATAAAGCTTATAGCTCTGCATGACCAAATTAGCTTGTTATGTTGACTTTCAACACTCCTATTTAAACATAAAATAAAATAAAGCAGATTACAATAGAGGTCATGGTGATTTGGGCAGAGAAAAGAATGGATTGATTGAACTGTGTGTTTGTAGAGGTGTGATATTTCTGTAGCTAAAGTCAATTCAGAAACTTTGTCAGGCCACCTTTATACAGGAATGGACCTTGCTTTAAGCAACAGACATTTTCTGCAAACACATCTTACTTCTTTCCCAGTTATTCATCCAGATCCACAAACAGTTAGATGATTTCAGTTCTATTTTATCTGATCTCTCTCCATGTGTTACTGATGACAATTCCTTTTTCTTGTAACTCCACACTTCTTGTTCTACTCTCACTGACTACTCTTTCTCAGCTTCCTTCCTAGGCTCCCTTTCTTACTTGCTCCCTAGGTTCTTCTGCTTCCAGAGTTCTATTCTCTGCTCTCTTCCTTTCTCTCCTTGGGCCGTCTCTTTAATCCCATGGTCCAAACATCCTGACTTACATATGGTGAGCTGCTGAGTTCCAGATCTATAGCTACACCCCTAACCCCTCTCCCATGCTGCAAACACAGAAAACTGTTCGTGCTGCTAGTGTGCCCTCAAACTCAAATTGTCACACTCAAATTAGTTTCTTTTCCTCACTTCTTTACTATACACATTAAGTGGCAAGACATGCCATTTATACACCTCTGCTCTTCCTTATACATCTCCTTGCCATCGCATTCTTAATGCCAAAGCCTAGTTCAAGCATGTACCATCTCTTCACTGGATTGTCAGAAAGTATTCTACAATACCTCCCTGCCACCATTTCACCTTCTTCTAGTCCATTCTCCAAACTTAAAGCATATAAATTCTGAGCTCCCTAATGCCTTCAAAATAAATTCCCAACTTCTTAGCAAGGAGGCTAAGGGCCCTGTTAGCTTTGAAATACTATCATCATCTGCATTTCGCTCCATGTGGGCTTCCTCCCCCATTTTACTCCCCCCTTCCTATAGACATAGTATAAAATAAATCTCTAATCTTTGTGCAATGAAAAAATGAATAATGAAAATTTATTTTAGTGAATTTTAAGAATATATATCAAAATATTCCCTATTGATTTTTCATGGCCTATCCAATAGTTCTATGCAAAAAAAAGAAAAAAAAATCTTTCACTTAACAAGTGATGAGAACAGGATCTTCAAGATGGCAAACGACTAAGACATGGAGAGCACCTTCCTCCCCACAAATACATCAGAAATACATCTACATGTGGAACAACTCCTACAGAACACCTACTTCACACTGACAGAAGACCGCAGACCTCCCAAAAGGCAAGAAACTCCCCACGTACCTGGGTAGGGCACAAGAAAAAAGAAAGAACAGAGACAGAAGAATAGGGACAGGACCTGCACCAGTGGGAGGGAGCTGTGAAGAAGGAAAGGTTTCCACACACTAGAAGCCCTTTCACGGGTGGAGACTGCGGGTGGAGGAGGGGGGAAAGCTTCAGAGCCAGGGAGGAGAGCACAGCAACAGGGGAGCAGACGGCAAAGCAGAGAGATTCCCGCACAGAGGATTGGTGCCAACCAGCACTCACCAGCCTGAGATGCTTGTCTGCTCACCCCCTGGCGTGGGTGGGCCTGGGAGCTGAGGCTCAGCTTCAGAGTTCAGACCCTGGGGAGAGGACTGGGGTTGGCTCCATGAACACAGCCTGAAGGGGGCTAGTGTGCCACAGCTAGCCAGGAGGGAGTTCAGGAAAATGTCTGGAACTGCCTAAGAGTCAAGAGACCACTGTTTCTGGGTGCGTGAGGAGAGGAGATTCAGAGCACCGCCTAAAAAAGCTTCAGAGACGGGTGTGAGCCACTGCTATAAGCACGGACCTCAGACACAGGCATGAAACACTAAGGCTGCTGCTGCAGCCACCAAGAATCCTGTGTACAAGCACAGGTCACTCTTCACACCTCCCCTCCCAAGAGCCCGTGCAGCCTGCCACTGCCAGGGCCCCGTGATCCAGGGACAACTTCCCTGGGAGACCACACGGCATGCCTCAGGCTGTTGCAACGTCATGCTGGCCTCTGCTGCCACAGGCTTGCCTCTCATTCCTTATCCATCCCTCCCCCAAGCCTGAGTGAGCCAGAGCCCCCTAATCAGCTGCTCCTTTAACCCCCTCCTATGTAGGTGAAGAACAGACACCAGAGGGTAACCTAATGCAGAGGCAGGGACAATTCCAAAGCTGAACCCAGGAGCTGTGCAAACAAAGAAGAGAAAGGGAAATTCCGTGCAGCCTCAGGAGCAGCGGATTAAATTTTCACAGCCAACTTGATGTACCCTGTATCTGTGGAATACCTGAATAGACAACGAATTCATCCCCAAATTGAGATGGTGGGCTTTGGGAGCAACTATAGACTAGGGGTTTGCTGTATGCAATGGACTGCTTTCTGATTTTTATATTTATCTGAATATAATATTTTAGCGCTTTTTATCACTGGTGGATTTGTTTATTGGTTTGGTTGCCCTCCTCTTTTTTTTAGTACTTTTAATTTCTTTTATTTTAATAATATATTTTAATTTGTATTTTAATAACTTTATTTTATTTTATTTTATTTCTTCTCTCTTCCTTCTTCTTTTTCTCCCTTTTATTCTGAGCTGTGTGGCTGACAGGGTCTTGGTGCTCTGGCCAGTGTCAGGCCTGAGCCTCTGAGGTGGGAGAGCAGAGTTCAGGATATTTATCCACCACAGATCTACTGGCCCCACATAATATCAATTGGCAAGAGCTCTCCCAGAGACCTCCATCTTAAAGCTAAGCCCCAGCTCCAAACAACAACCAGCAAGCTCCAATGATGGACACCCCATGCCAAACAACTAGCAAGAGAGGAACACAACCTCACTCATTAGAAGAGAGGTTGCCTAAAATCATAATAAGTTCACGGGCACCCCAAAACACACCACTGAATGTGGTCCTGCCCACCAGAAAGAAAAGATCCAGCCTCATTCACCAGAACACAGGCACCAGTCCACTCCAAAAGGAAGCCTACACAACCCACTGAACCAATTTTACCAACTGGGATCAGACATCAAAAACAGCAGGAACTAAAAACCTGCAGCCTGTGAAATGGAGACCCCAAACACAGTAACATAAGCAAAATGAGAAGATAGAGAAATACACAACAGATGAAGGAGCAAAGTAAAAACCCAACAGACCAAACAAATGAAGAAGACATAGGCAGTCTACCTGAAAAATAATTCAGGATAATGATAGTAAAGATGATCCCAAATCTTGGAAATAGCATGGAGAAAATACAAGAAATGTTTAACAATGACCTCGAAGAACTAAAGAGAAAACAAACAATGATGAACAACACAATAAATGAAATTTAAAATTCTCTAGATGGAATCAATAGCAGAATAACTGAGGCAGAAGAATGGTTAAGTGACCTGGAAGATAAAATAGTGGAAATAAACACTGCAGAGCAGAATAAAGAAAAAAGAATGAAAAGAATTGAGGACAGTCTCAGAGACCTCTGGGACAACATTAAATGCACCAATATTCGAAGTATAGGGGTCCCAGAAGAAGAAGAGAAGAAAGGGACTGAGAAAATATTTGAAGAGATTATAGTTGAAAACTTCCCTAATATGGGAAAGGAAATGGTTAATCAAGTTCAGGAAGCACAGAGAGGCCCATACATGATACACTGAAGGAGAAACACACCAAAATACATATTAATCAAACTATAAAAAATTAAACAGAAAGAAAAAAATATTCAAGGCAGCAAGGGAAAAACAACAAATAACATACAAGGGAATCCCTATAAGGTTAACAGCTGATCTTTCAGCACAGACTCTGCAAGCCAGAAGCGAGTGGCAGGACATATTTAAAGTGATGAACAGAGGAAACCTACAACCAATATCACTCTGGCCAGCTAAGATATCATTCAGATTTCATGGAGAAATTAAAACCATTACAGACAAGCTAAAGTTAAGAGAATGCAGCACCACCAAACCAGCTTTACAACAAACACTAAAGGAACTTCTCTAGGCAGTAAACACAGGGAAAGGAAAAGACCTACAAAAACAAACCCAAAACAATTAAGAAAAAGGTAATAGGAACATACATGTCGATAATTAACTTAAACCTAAATGGATTAAATGCTCCAACCAAAAGACATAGACTGGCTGAATGGATACAAAAACAAAACCCTTATATATGCTGTCTACAAGAGACCCACTTCAGACCTAGAGACATATAGAGACTGGAAGTGAGGGGATGGACAAAGATATTCCATGCAAATGGAAATCAAAAGAAAGCTGGAGTAGCAATTCTCATATCAGTCAAAATAGACTTTAAAATAAAGATTATTAAAAGAGACAAAGAAGGACACTACATAATGATCAAGGGATCAATCCAAGAAGAAGATATAACAATTGTAAATATTTATGCACCCAACATAGCAGCACCTAAATACAGAAGGCAAATGCTAACAGCCATAAAAGGGGAGACTGACAGTAACACAATCATAGTAGGGGACTTCAACACTCCACTTTCACCAATGGACAGATCATCCAAAATGAAAATAAAGAAAGAAACACAAGCTTTAAATGATACATTAAACAAGATGGACTTAATTGATATTTATAGGACATTCCATCCAAAACAACAGAATACACTTTCTTCTCAAGAGCTCATGGAACATTCTCCAGGATAAATCATATCTTGGGTCAAAAATAAAGCCTGGTAAATTGAAGAAAACTGAAATTGTATCAAGTATCTTTTCCAACCACAATGCCATGAGACTAGATATCAATTACAGGAAATAAACTATAAAAAATACAAACACATGGACGCTAAACAATACACTACTAAATAATTATGAAATCACTGAAGAAATCAAAGAGGAAATCAAAAAATATCTAGAAACAAATGACAACGAAAATATGATGACCCAAAACCTATAGGATGCAGTAAAAACTTCCCTTCTAAGAGGAAAGTGTATACAACCCTACCTTAAGAAACAAGAAAAATCTCAAATAAACAACCTACCCTTACACCTAAAGCAATTAGAGAAAGAAGAACATAAAAACCCCAAAGTTAGCAGAAGGAAAGAAATCATAAAGATCAGATCAGAAATAAATGAAAAAGAAGTGAAGGAAATGATAGCAAAGATCAATAAAACTAAAAGCTGGTTCCTGGAGAAGATAAAAAAAAAAAAAAACAAACATAAACTATTAGCCAAACTCATCAAGAAAAAAAGGGAGAAGACTCAAATCAACAGAATTAGAAATGAAAAAGAAGTAACAACTGACACTGCAGAAATATAAAGGATCAAGAAAGATTACTACAAGCAACTATGTGCCAGTAAAATGGATAACCTGGAAAAATGGACAAATTCTTAGAAAAGCACAACCTTCTGAGACTGAACCAGGAAGAAATAGAAAATAGAAACAGACCAATCACAAGCACTGAAATTGAAACTGTGATTAAAAATCTTACAACAAACAAAAGCCCAGGAGCAGATGGCTTCACAGTTAAATTCTATCAAACATTTAGAGAAGAGCTAACACCTATCTTTCTCAAACTCTTCCAAAATATAGCAGAGGGAGGAACACTCCCAAACTCATTCTACGAGGCCACCATCACCCTGATACAAAAACCAGACAAAGAAGTCACAAAAAAAGAAAACTACAGACCAATATCACTGATGAACATAGATGCAAAAATCTTCAACAAAATACTAGCAAACAGAATCCAACAGCACATTAAAAAGATCATACACCATGATCAAGTGGGGTTTATCCCAGGAATGCAAGCATTCTTCAGTATAAACGAATTGATCAGTGTGATACACCATATTAACAAACCAAAGGATAAAAAGCATATGATAATCTCAGTAGATGCAGAAAAAGCTTTTGTCAAATTTCAACTGATTTATGATAAAAACCCCTCTAGAAAATAGGCATAGAGGGAATTACCTCAACATAATAAAGACCATATATGATAAGCCCTCAGCCAACATTGTTCTCAATGATGAAAAACTGAAACCATTTCCACTACTATCAGGAAGAAGACAAGGTTGCCCATTCTCAGCATTATTAATCAACATAGTTTTGGAAGTTTTAGCCATAGCAATCAGAGAAAAAATAGAAATAAAAGGAATCCAAATGGAAAAGAACAAGTGAAACTGTCACTGTTTGCAGATGACATGATACTATACATAGAGAATCCTAAAGATGCTACCAGAAAACTATTAGACCTAATCAATGAATTTGGTAAAGTAGCAGGATACAAAATTAATGCACAGAAATCTCTGGCATTCCTATACACTAATGATGAAAAATCTGAAAGAGAAATTAAAGAAACATTCCTATTTACCACTGCAACAAAAAGAATAAAATACCTAGGAATAAACCTACCTAAGGAGACAAAAGACCTGTATGCACAAAACTATAAGACACTGATGAAAGAAATTAAAGGTGATACAAACAAATGGAGAGATATACCATGTTCTTGGATTGGAAGAATCAATATTGTGAAAATGACTGTACTACCCAAAGCAATCTTCAGATTCAATGCAATCCCTATCAAACTGCCAATGGCATTTTTCACACAACTAGAACAAAAATCTCGCAATTTGTATGGAAACACAAAAGACCCCAAATAGCCAAAGCAATCTTGAGAAAGAAAAACGGTGCTGGAGGAATCAGGCTCTCTGACTTTAGACTTTACTACAAAGCTATAGTAATCAACACAGTATGGTACTGGCACTAAGACAGAACTATAGATCAATGGAACAGGATAGAAAGCCCAGACATAAACCCACACACCTATGGTCACCTTATCTTTGATAAAGGAGGCAAAAGTATACAGTGGAGAAGAGACAGCCTCTTCAATAAGTGACACTGGGAAAACTGGACAGCTACATGTAAAAGAATGAAATTAGAACACTCCCTAACACTATACACAAAAATAAACTCAAAATGGATTAAAGACCTAAATGTAAGGCCAGACACTATAAAACTCTTAGAGGAAAACATAGGCAGAACACTCTATGACACAAATCACAGCAAGATCCTTTTTGAGCCACCTCCTAGAGAAACGGAAATAAAAACAAAAATAAGCAAATGGGACCTAATGAAATCTAAAAGCTTTTGCACAGCAAAGGAAACCATAAACAAGATGAAAAGACAACCCTCAGAATGGGAGAAAATATTTGCAAATGAATCAACGGACAAAGGATTAATCTCCAAAATATAGAAGCAGCTCATGCAGCTTAATATCAAAAAAACAAACAACCCAATCCAAAAATGGGCTGAAGACCTACATAGACATTTCTCCAAAGAAGATATACAGATTGCCAACAAACACATGAAAGGATGCTCAACATCACTGATCATTAGAGAAATGCAAATCAACCTACAATGAGGGAGCACCTCACAGTGGTCAGAATGGTCATCACCAAAAAGTCTACAAACAATAAATGCTGGAGAGGGTGTGGAGAAAAGGGAACACTCTTGCACTGTTGGTGGGAATGGAAATTGATACAGCCACTATGGAGGTTCCTTAAAATACTAAAACTAGAACTACCATATGACCCAGTAATCCCACTACTGGGCATATACCCTGAGAAAACCATAATTCAAAAAGAGTCATGTAGCACAGTGTTCATTGCAGCACTATTTAGAATAACCGGGACATGGAAGCATCCTAAGTGTCCATTGACAGATGAATGGATAAAGAAGATGTGGCACATATATACAGTGGAATATTATTCAGCCATAAAAAGAAACATAATTGAGTTATTTGTAATGAGGTGGATGGACCTAGAGTCTGTCACACAGAGTGAAGTAAGTCAGAAAGAGAAAAACAAATACCTTATGCTAACACATACATATACGGAATCAAAAAAAAAATTGGTTCTGAAGAACCTAGGTGCAGGGTAGGAATAAAGACTCAGATATAGAGAATGGACTTGAGGACAGGGGGAGGGGAAGGGTAAACTAGGACAAAATGAGAGAGTGGCATTGCCATATATACACTTCCAAATGTAAAATAGCTAGCTAGTGGGAAGCAGTTGTGTCACACAGGGAGATCAACTTGGTGCTTTGTAACATCTAAAGGGGTGGGATAGGGAGGGTGGGAGGGTGATGCAAGAGGGAGGGCATATGGGGATATATGTATATGTATAGCTGATTCACTTTGTTATACAGGAGAAACTAATACACCATTGTAAAGCAATTATACTCCAATAAAGATGAAAAGAAAAACAAACAAGTGATGAAACTAAGCCTCAGAAACGTTAAGTGCTTTGGCAAAAGTCTCCTTGCCAGATATGTACATCATGAAGCAAGAATCAGATATTCAAATCTCCAACCTAGAACACAGAAGCCTTCAGATGCCCTCACTGCCTCTTCTAATTGTCTGTCAATCAGTACAAGCAAAACACTTGAGGAAGACCCACCCTTTCCTCAGGCCAGCTTCTGTATCAGATGGCAAAGATAGAAGGAGCTCTGCATTTAGAAATAATCTATCAGGCCCAAGTAAACATTTAGTGATTAATAAAGAACAAAATGGTGTATTAAATCTAATGTTTTCAGGCAAAAATCATATCAAATAAATGTATTGGACTTTTAAAAGCATTCAAAATGTGGGAAATGTGGGGGAAGGAATGACAACCAAAATCAGAAAGAGTACAAAAGCCAGGTAATGCATCTGATAAAACATGGACTTAACAAGTCTTTGCTTCTCCCTACCCTTCACTGCACTCCTTTTCACCGTGAAAACTGCACACTTTCGTTGCCTCTCCACGAAGCTTATCATACACTTAACTTTCAAAACTGATCAAGATTAATTAAAAAAAAAACATTGACTGTGATGTGACGGCACTTTACAAATACAAAGATCTTCCCTCCGTGGTCAATAGCAACATGTTCTGTTTAGCACATGCTTCAAATTGTTCTAAATCACAGTGTGTGAACAGCTCTCCCCAACAGGACTTTGCAGGGAATCCAAGATTCCTTGAGGTCTATACAATAATGATGTTTAGATGAGGGTTGAGAACACAATACATTTCCAAGAATACACATTCTACTATGAGGAACTCATACCTTCATCTCTAATGGCATGGTAGGAGATCTTCAGGTTCTTACATGTCTACATCCTATAAAGCTGTGAGTGCAGAAATAATAGGTTTCAGTATTATTAAGAAGAGGATGCTGATCGTAATTATGGAAAAATGCAATGATGAGTCAGATTATTATGGTAATTGTGAAAAAGAAATGGATCACCATGACAAGAAAGATGAACAAAATATACTTCCTTATAATGTGAAAGGCCACTTGAAGATCTATATAAAGCACTTTATAAATTTGTTTCAAATGCATTGTCTTGAATCAATTATAAAAACTCCTAGTACATGCTATTTTTCATATTCAAGATGGCAGAACTTTGAATTTTTAAACAGGCATTTCACCTTTCCTAGAAGGTTACCAAAACAAAACAAAGTAAAACAAAACAAAGCTTTAGTGGTAAGGAAATACTGCTGACACAAGAAACTATTCAATATTTTCCCTTTTAAAACAATCAGGGCCACCTTCTATTTGAGGAGTGCCTTAAGAAATCTGGAAAGATCTCAATCATGAAGGTTTGTCTTTCTGGAAAACTGCAAGAGTGACAGTAAATTAACACAAAAGCACAGAAAATCATGAACATCCACCATCAACCATGGGGATGTAGAGTGTTTAACAGGTGTGCTCAGTTGCTGATTGAAATTCACTTCTGCTAAGAAGAGAACTATGTTATGAAATACTAGTTTTTATGGAAATTTTTCTACCATGAGTTATCCAACTTCCTCACTTTCTGAAATAAAGCTCCTTGAGTCTAAATAAACCTTTATCTGCTGACTGGCCCTTCACCATTCACACCAGTTCCTGTGCTCTGCAGCACGCAGGGGCAGCATTGGCAGTTGCTGAGATAGCCAAATATCTACTGCTGTTTTTATTCCCTGGGTTTTCATAGTGTTTGTTAATTTGTTTAATAGTTATGTTTGTTTGTTTTCCTTTTCATTATTCAGGTATTAGGGATCACTTTTCCCTGCAGTGAGAATATGTTCCTTCAAAGAACTCTCAACCCTTTAGGTTCGGCTATTTTGAATCTTATAGTACTCCAAGATGTCAGAAAGACAAGAATATCAGAATTAAGCATTATAAGCTCTGAAGAGAGAGGCTTTAAAAAATTTTTAAAAACCAATACCATCAGCTCCAGGCTTGTAGGTTACAGGCAGCATTTTTTTTTAAGTCACTTAGAAACAAAGTTCTTTGCTCCAGAGTTTATGGCTGGGTTAATTAGCTGGTCTTTGCTCTATTTAATTAATACACTATTTTTCATATGGGCATTTCAAAGTACCTTATAACTTTTTAAAATTGAAACTCTATTTATATCACTGATTATCAAGTTTGCAATGAATGCAAATGAACTATGGGATTCAACCCATTTGTTCACCTATTGGATGGCCAATCATTCCAAATGTCAGCCATTCCAGGAGGCTTTCCGTGTCCCTTAGGCTGGAGTGAGAGCTTCTTCTCTGCCTTTCCACAACACCTTCTTCTAGTCTGGACTCTTGCCTGTACTGTATTCTTATAACTGTCTGCTTTCCGACCGTGAGTTCCTGGAGACCAGGATTCATGTTTCAATGTCAGCAGGGTAGGTGCTGAGTTACGTCTGGTTGATTAATTAATACATCAATTGTTCACAGGCATGTAGAGGATTAGAGCTAGGAAGACAGAAGCAATAGAGAACAGATCAAGCAGGGAAGGAGGGAGGAAAAGAGGAGACTATTATGGTAATATGCATACCCTGCTGGTAATGAAAAGTAAACATAAACAACGCTATGCAGAATCACTTGTAGTAGGGAAAATAAAATGCAAAAAAGCAGTAGAGCGATAAGAAGGGTGAAAGGGATAAGAATATTTTCTTTGCTTAGTTGGGATGGTGAAAGGAGTAGATAATAGGGATAAATTAGGCCCATTAAAATGTAGAGAGGGCAGGAGATTAATGCTGTATCCAAAAAGGTGGCAGTCCTAGGCTTATTCTTTAATTAGTGTTTAAAAGGGAAAAGAGAATTGGGCAATTAGAAAAATAACAACCACTCGGCAAAAACATCTCCTGAAAAACATCTCAGGAAGAGAATGAATATACATTAACCACGAGATTGGTCTTCTCGGCTGGGATATTAGGGAATCCGGCATGTTTGCTGAACACTTTTCTATGATTAGAAAAAGAAATCTTGTGGATCTGGTAAAATATGTCCAAATATTCTTAAATGCAAAGGCTGAATATGTTTGGGACAGAAATACCTCCCTTCTTTTTCTTCTCTGGGAATATAATCTTTGTTATGTCTTCAGTTATTATGGCCCCATCCAAGAGGACTTTGCGGAAGGTACAGGGAGGAAAGCCAAGGTTGGTAAAAACAATCACTCATTTCAATATGTCCATGCATAGGTTTATACACACACACTATTCTCATACAAAGAGGAGTCAGTCAGGTATGATGATTTTTCATGAACTATGGATATCAATGCAGAATGGCATAATGATAATGGGGAAGGACCCAGATTTAGGAATTAAATAACTTGGATTCACATTCAGGCTTCACCCCTTCTGAGACTCATAAACTTGAATTACTCATCATATGCCAGTTTGGATTCTCTGTTTCTCATCTGTAGAAAGGGAATAGCAGTGTGAGAGAGATTGCTGGAAGATAATGTATATAAAGTATGTGGTACATTGTCTGGCACATGGCAGATTGCTCAGTAAATGCTGATTCCTTTTCATTCATTCTCAATGGTCAAAATGGGAGTGGTGCTGATTAAATTTTCTTCTGGAACATGTCTATCCCCCAAAACAGAGGTAGCCAGTGATAGCAAATTGGTTTGCACTTTGCTTAAAACATTCAAATTGTCTCAGGACAGGGGCTTAGTTTTCTGGATATATGCAGGGGAAGTCAGAAACACTAAGGAAAATTAATGTTGAATTAGTGCCTGAGAGTGAGGTCAGGTGAGCACTTGGTGGAAATTTTTGCCTTCTGCTCACAGCAAGAAGAAGAAGACCCACTCAGATCTCACCTATTCCCTGGTCCAACTTTGGTTATCCTTTTTCTAAGCAGGTCAGGAGTCAACAGCCCTCTTTCCTTCTGTTGATGGACCTGTCTAGTGGGACCACATCTACCACATTCAACCTCCTTTTATTCTCCTGACCAGTGCACTGTCCCAGAAAGGACCAAGGCTAAACAGATCTCCAATTTGAGATTGCAGAGACCCAACCCATGATACTAGGATGCATCAGAGAGATGGTACAAGTTGCATCTCATTCTTCAGATGTTTTCCTTTGCCTTTCTCCTTTGAAATGACCTGCCAATTTCCTCATTCTGCTCTCATTTCTCAGGAGCAGCTCCTACTGTTACATTAATCTGAGAACTTTATGACCACAGACTTATTAACAGGTTACTGCCCTCAGGAATATTTGCATTTCTTAAAATGTTCCAGATAGAGATGATCGTAGAAATGGCAGTTAAATTGCCCCATTTACAAGGATGTTTAATGGAGCAATCATGAAGCCCCTTAACAGTCCCTTAGTCCTAACTCTTGGCAAATGCAAGGATCATCTCTTCAACTTGCTAGCCACATGGCTAGATCAGACAGTTGATAAAACATGACGGCCATGCCTTGACTTTTCCAACTTAAAGAATTTAGCACTGTTCTTGGGAACTATGTAGTTCTAAGGGACAGAGTCACTCATTGAAGTAAAATATCTGATGTTGGGCATATGAGAAATAAATCAGTAAACACAATAATGAGCAATGACATCATGAGCAATAAGCCTCATGGATATAGTCAACATAAATCCTCTTCCAAGCACTTTGGGACAGGGTCATAAAATTAGTGAATTCAGCAATGAAAGATGTTTCATATTTCAACTTCAGGAGAGAATATACTGCTCTGTCTTGTGGCACTTCAATTGAAAATTTGATTCTAATTTGATTAGTAAAAGACAGTCTCACTCATTGAAAATTGAAAAATGCAATTTAAAAAAAAATCAGATTAAGTGGAAATCTCATAAAATGAAAAGAGGTGAACATTATGGCTAATTAAGCATAAGTTAGATCTAGCCAACAAAGACATAGTCTCTAGATAGTAGTGATTTATATTTTACCAGAGGTCAGCTTTCACTCCTTTCACTAATTTAGGCTCATTGTTACTAATTTCTTCCCCCTCCTCATGGATGTTATCATCCAGAATTTAATCAATTTGAAAGCAATACATTTTCTGAAGTCCCCATGTTCCTGTAAATCTGAAAGAGCAAATACCTCAAGGAAGGGTACAACCAGAACACAGCCATGATGTAACTGGCGAGCTCACTTCCTGAGGAGTTGTAGATGCTCTGGTATCACGCTTGAATTTTAATAATGGTGATTATATCATGGGCTCACCCCGGCAACATTTTCATTAGCTTGTTGTTTTTACACAGCTTTATCTATGTGCATGACTGGTAATCAGAGGGCAGAGCAATTATTATTCAAAATCCCAAACTGTGTAGTATAAAATATCACACTTCCTAAATGTTTTCTCATAGTGGGAAACCTGCTGGTACTGCAGAGTGACTACCGTCACAGTCATAATTATTCACCAGATGGGATGCATGTAAGGGTGGGACAGCCATGAGCCCATTCACATTATAGGTATAATTAGGTAATAGTGACAACCAGAATAGGAGAGCCCCAGGCTCTGCCTGACTAAACAAAATGGTGGTACATCACTAGTCTACAAACATCAAGCATGTACAATGGCTTTTCATTCAATTACTGAGACTTTCTTTACAATAAGATAATTCCATGTCAGAGTGAGAGACTAGGGCTTCCCTGGTGGGAAGTGCAGTGGTTAAGAATCCACTTGCCTATGCAGGGGACACAGGTTCAAGGCCTTGTCCCGGAAGATCCCACACGCCGCGGAGCAACTAAGCCCGTGTGCTACAACTACAGAGCCTGCGCTCTAGAGCCTGTAAGACACAGTTACAGAAGCCTGCACACCTAGAGCCCATGCTCCACAACAAGAGAAGCCACCGCAATGAGAAGCCCGCTTGCTGCAACTAGAGAAAGCCCACTCACAGCAACGAAGACCCAGCACAGCCCCAAATAAAATAAATTCATTAAAAAAAATGAGTGAGAGACTAGAGGTGGGACAGACTGGACCCAGAAGGGCTGATTGACACATCAAGGGTCAGGCAGGTACTTGGTGAAGGCTCAAGAGCAGACATCTACTGAGAGAACAAAGTTTGGGCAGTAAATGATGAATTTTCTAAGGGGTGGCCAGTTATGGTGAAAAGAGCATGTGCTATGGAGAAAAACAGACTTGGAGGAGAATTCTGGCTTCATTTAACTAGTTTTGTTGGGACTGTCAGCATTTAGGGTAATGCATGTGGATTTTTTTGGTCCATAAGACTGATTGCAACAAATTATTAGGAGAGGAGATGAGTTAATATATTATGATCCAAGCAAATAACCTATTCATTTAATCATTTAGACATGAAGTCTACACACTAATCTACTCTACAAGTAAGGCAATTTGCTAAGATTTGGGTTTTCTGGTAGTGAACAAAGGCCCTGACTTCACACATTCTATAAACTAAGCAGCCATTAAGTAAGAAACACACATATAAATGATTAATTACAGGTTGTGCTCCGTGCTTTGAATAGAAACCTCAGAGAGAAAATAACTGTGTACCGAGGAAATAATGGGTTAACAGAGACCTGAAAGTTGAGTAGGCATTTACTGTAAGAACTTAGAAGGAAGAGTTCTTCAAAGATGGAAAATTGTGCATACAAAGAAAGACAGCAAGAAAAAGACCAATGAGTGTGAGGATTGAAAGCAGTCAGGGAGTAAGAGAGAGCATGACCTAGGAGAATAAGTTACAGGCAAGATTATGTATGGCTTTCAAGATCATATTAAAGAACTGTTCAAGACACTGGGAAGCCAATGGAGTGGTCTTGAGCAGAGAAGGCACATGATCTAATTTCCTGTTTTAAGCACTCTTTCTGGAAGCTGGAGAAGGTATTGTGGTAGATGACAAAAGAGAAAGGAGAGATGATTGCATAGGTCAGAGAGAGAGAATGGTGACTGAGGTGGTGGCAGATGGCTTCTGAGTTCAGCAAGGAGTGATCACTGGCTATTCTAGCAGCTGGATGAAACTTTTCAAAGTCAGGAAATAAAGTAAGAGACGGTAGACATTGGGGTTGTTGGGAAATGGGCAGGAGTGCCACAGCCGTGTTAATGTGCACGAGAGTGTTTTCTTCTAAATCTGTGGTGGTGCAAAGAGGTCAAAATAGGGACTTAGTTTTAAAGTGCAAGTTCCTGGGATCAGATGTAAGGTGGGGCATAGTCTTTAAGTCAGGGGAGTGGGGCACACATTCACAGGAAATACTATGGCTTACCCTAGGCTGACTTGTCTGAAATGATGGCTTGGAATGAATTTAATACCTATAACTAGGAATAGGATTGGTTTCAGACACCAGGAAGAGCTGAACCAGCAAGTGACAGCTATGAAACACAATTTTAGGAAGACAGAGGACCCAGCTAACCCAAGGCAGACACAAAGGCACATATTATTCTTTATTAATTTAATCTAGATATATGTTTTTAACACTCTCCCAGTTAGGAAAATTTATAATTACACACATTTTACAAAAAAGGATACAAGATCAGGTAAAATATAAAGAAGGACATGAACAAAGATACAATTTCAGAACCCTGGCACACACACAAAAATAACATGTTGATTAATATTCAATAGAATGGTGATCTTTTATTCATTGTTTCATAATGATGTAAATCCAATTTCTCAAGACTGTAGAGGGCTCTGGGTATTAAAATGTCTGGACCTTGTCTTCTATGCAGTTTCAAGGTGGCTTATTCCCAACACAATGCTACTTATAATCAGCTGGCAAAATAATGAGCTATGCCTTTCATGTCATTCCATGGAGGGAAAAGAAAAATACTTAGGCTCCCTTCTTTGCTTGTTTGTTTTTGAAAGTAAAGAACATTTCCTTTATCTGCTTTGCATTTTTTTATTTTCTAAATCCTATTGTGATACCAGGAAGAGATGTTTGGTTTTCCCACTATGGGCTTAGATGGGCCCTTATACCTGATTATCTCTAGAAGTCATTGATGCCCAATCAGAAGGACTATGACTGTAATTTTTGACTTGAGTTGTTAGAATCAACAAGTTCTATCTTTGCCCAAATAGAATCTTTAAGTTTACTTTTCAAAATTGTTAGATCAAGATTCACAAACCAAAATTTCACATGAATATATTCTATGCTGTTAGATTTTTTTTTTCCCGCTAAGGCATGAAAGTCAAATTTACAATGCTAACATTTCTCTAAGAAAGGTCTAAGTGATATATACTTTTCTGCAAATAGGCAACAGATCTGTCTGTCTGTAAATATGCTTATAGTCCTATTGGACTGGAGAAAAAGAAGCAGACATACTGAATTCAATAAATGGACTATAAAACCAGGAGAACATTCATACATTAGAAAGCTACTGTCAAGAACAGTCAACTATTCCTTTACATAACTGAGTTCAATAAACATTTACCAAGAGTCTGCAAGTAAGCCCTCTAATTGTCACGAGGAATACAAATTGATAAAGCCCCTGTCCTCAAGGAACTAAAACACAAAAAGCAACATAAAATATAGATTTTCTTCACTAAAGCCTTTAGTAGGTACTAGAAAAGAGAAACTTGGTTTGAATTATATTTGATTTTAAATATAGATCACTCTTCACAGCAGGAATCTGAAATTAAATAATACATATACACACATACACACATATATATATACAAAGCATACATATTAAACTGATGCATCAATTATATTATTAATCTCCATAATTAATATTAATAAAAAGTACTTATATTAATGAACAAAAGTTTTCCTCAAATAAACGAAAGGTTACCTGTCATCTCAATAGTATAAATAGAACCTCAACTCATGAATTTCCTTATCTTTTTTTTACTACCTGCAGATATCCACTTGGTTTTAAGCTATAATATAAACATATACAGCCATGCAGGCACCCACCCACCCATCACCCTTCACCACCATGAACTGTATACTTGACTGTAAAAAATAAATCTGTCATTTAAAATATGACATATAAAATATGATTTTAAAATTATGCTAAACTTGTCTCCAATTAAAAATATTTTAAGCACTGCTACACCTGGTATATTTGCTATAGAACAAAATCTCCAGTTAATTTATCTTTGTATAAAAATAGTGACATTCCAGTTTGGCCATGCAAGGCACCGATCCTCCCTGGGAGTGATGATGTAAGGCCTAGTAATGTGAAGCATCAGGATGCACAGGGAGTATCTGTTGATGTATGCCACCTTAAATAATTTAGTATGTTGACATACTTTCCACAGGAGTAGTCTTGTCTTAACAGCAGTAAATACAGCTACAAAGCAGTGACGAATGGCAATTGGCTGAGGACACTAATTACACTGCCTTGACTTGAATTAAAATTGCTAAACAGCAAATGAGATTACCAGCCTAAAGATAACCTTAATTTAAATGCGAGGCTGCATTTACCTCATCTACAGTGTAATTTTCCAGAGGTGTAGAAAGATACAATTTTAATGGAAATCCATTGTTTAAAAATATAATTAAAAATATAATTAAAGTCTCTGGTCCCTCCCTCTGTCCCCCTCTTGGATTTTATTCTACAGGCAAGATGTGCAGACTGACTTAGAGGTCAGAATGAAAACATTCAGATCTTGTCCTCTTGGCCAGACATTACTTTGAGTCCCACCTACGTTTTTAATGATCAAGAGCTGGCTAGGGGACAAGCAAATGCCAAAGGAGTTGGGGGTGGGGGAGGAAAGGGAAAATGACCTTTTCCAGTCCCCGGAGCTATAAGAAATCTTACAAATGATAAGAACTCAACTCCACCATTTGATTAATGAGGAAGCTCAAAGCCCAGAAAAGCCAAGTGATTTTTCTAAGAACACAGAGCAAGAAGGCAGCACTATCCAGTGGGAAAGATATTGGCCTAAAATTTGGAAACAGAAAATCTATGTTTGAATTCTGTCTCTTATACTTACTAGTACTGTGGCAGTCCACTTATTTTCTCTGAGAGTAACAAGTAAGAGATGGACTCTTAGAAAAGTTCTATATATAAGCCAATTTTAAATTCCTGTCTACTCTTCTCATTAATGAAACTGAAGAGAAATAAGTAAATAACAAAAGGGAGACAAGAAGAAGAAAGAAAAACAGAAAGAATTTAAATCATGATGATCATTTGGCAACAGGGTCTCCTTTGCAGAGGATAATAAGGTGGCTTTGGTTAATGTAAGCCTTGTGCTACAGTGAAAACCACCTTGAAGAAAGGACTCTTAGTTTTTAACTCCAATCTCATCCGTATTTAGTCGTATGACCTTTGATAGATGTTTAAAATTTCTGTTACTTATCTGTAAAATGAGGAAACCTCCTCATCTGTGTGAAAATGAGAAAGATCAGGTTAGCTCCAAGATAGCTTTTGAAATTCCATGATTCCACAAATACTCACAATTGCTGGAAATAGAAATTTCTTCTGAGGATGAGAAATCGATATTTTCAATGTATAAATTTAGGGAAGATTCATTAACCAGGCTGAATTATGGTAGAGACTTTCACTGGGTCCTAATGCTCTGAATAGTTCTACTTTCTAGATGGGGTCCTGACTAGCCAATTAATCGTTTTCCTTGTGCCACGACTTCATGCCTAGCCCTGTAAAAGATGTCCATGTTTGGTTATATTTAACTACACTCTAAACTCCGAGTTGTTGTCAAGAAAATAAACAAGGTATTGTTTGTGGTTGAAATACACTAATCGGAGAGTCATCTAGTCACCATACTGTACATTGGAATGGCAAAATACATTCCTCCCGCAAAGAGAGGTATTTAGTAAGACATTTTTTGTTCTAAAAGAACATTTTTGTTACTCTTGATATTTCTAAGATTCTTCAAATAGTCCTTAGTGTCCCAGTCTCAACTCTAAGATGAATCAAGAGAATGTGTCTGAGGCTGAGAATATACTAGTATTAGTTGTTTTCCTATTTGAAACCAATGAGGAGTGAAGGAAAAGGTGAAGGAGGGTCGAGGAAGGACAACTGAATGGGTTGATGTGCGACTCACTTCCTTTTTCAAAAGGAATTCAGTCCATTAATAGGTCTTGCAAGGACCATATCTCGCCTGTCCTTAGCACAATTTCTGGCACATAGTAAGTACTGAATAAATGCTTGTTGGTGGAATGACAGCTACTGAATCCAGAAATTTAGCCAATAAGGCAGAGAAAATCTAAGTGATGCTGGGATTTGTTGGAATCTTGATATGAAATGTCAGTAAAATCTTATCAATCTTATTTTTTCCTAAACTAGTTGCCTATCTACTAGCTTTCTCTTTTATAACTTTGTCTCTACCCTTTAAGCACAATAGTGCTCCTGGCCTGCCTTGGCCATCTAGGAAAACACTATCTGATTTAACATTTTGAATGGCATAAACTCTGACTATGAAAAACATTGTTTCACTAGAGAAAAGTTTTGAGGCCACTGTGCATTTAAAGTTTAGCAATCAATATACCGAAACTTTTGTAGCCCTTATTAAACGGGTTGGAACAACTTGTATTTCAGGTCATGAAAATGGGTTGTTTATTTTCCTGTCTCCTCCCTGGTCAGTGAATATAGGAAAGAACAATCAATGACAACAACTGAAGAACCAGATTTCTCAGAGATGCACATGACTGCTGCAAAAGTAATTCTTATAGGGCTTCCCTGGTGGCGCAGTGGTTGAGAGTCCACCTGCCGATGCAGGGGACACGGGTTCATGACCTGGTCTGGGAAGAGCCCACATGCCGTGGAGTGGCTGGACCCATGAGCCATGGCCGCTGAGCCTGCACGTCCGGAGCCTGTGCTCCGCAACGGGAGAGGCCACAACAGTGAGAGGTCCAAGTACCGCAAAAAAAAAAAAAAAAAAAAGTAGTTCTTATAATTTGGAAATTAAGGGACCATAAAAGACAGCATTCTAGAGAAAGAGACTTCGCAAGATAATCAGATACAGTGATTTCCATGAGGCTGTACTTAGGCCCAAATCCATGGTACCCTGGATATTACCTTTTGTCACTGACTTCACCAGTTAAACTAACGAGGTATGGGACAACTGAATCTCTATGGCCAGACCTTAAAAGCATTAGTCATGAGATTTTTCCCATGGATTTCCTCATTCATGATTCCTCTGACCTCAAAGTCTTAATTATATGCTTTGCATGAAGGCGTATTCCTATTACAACATCTCCTGATTAATTAAGGATTAATTTTAAAAAGAAAAAGCCTTCTTATTTAGTTCTTGCGGTACAAATGCTCCCTGGCTATTTGACATTACACTTCTATCTGGAAAATTTGCTTATGAGTGAAGATGTATTTAATGGTTGAGGTCCGCGTTGTGTCACCTCCAGTTTGGCACTGTGTGGCAGAACTACACCACGTGGGCCCAGGCATGAGCCTGGGAGTCTGTAGATCTAGGTTTGCATCATCTTTGCTAATTTATTTTCCTTCTCTGTGTCCCACCCAGATTGCTTCTTGATGAAAAGGAGACAGGGACAATTTGGGGCTGAATGTCTTGGGACTCTAACATTCTACTGCCCCCTGGAGGGCAAGCCTTGACGATTGCTGTGGAAAATCTAAGGGTCTTGTGAAAGGTGGAAGGGTGGGATAACAAGGTTTTATAAGCATCAGGAAGGAATCAACGATTTGACTCAGATTTGTGAATATGTTACATCTTACATGGCAAAAAGGACTTACAAATGTGATTAAATTAAAGGTCATAAGATTAGGACATTTCCTGAACTATCTAGGTGGGCTCAACCTAAATTGCATGAGTCCTTAAAAGCACAGTATCTTTCCCAGCTTCAGAGAATAAGATAGATGGCAGAGTGAGAAGGATTTGGCCCCCTATTGCTGGCTTTGAAGATGGAGAAAGGGGCCATGAGCCAAGGAATGTGGGTGTTCTCATGAAGCTGGAAAAGGCAAAAAACTGGATTCTCCAGAATTCTCCAAAAATTGGAGACTCCAGAAGGAATGCAGCCCTATCAACATCTTTATTTTAGCCCCTTAAGACTCACTTTGGACTTCTGACCTCCAGAAATGTATGATAATAAATTTGTGTTGTTTGAAGTCACTACATTTGTGGTAATTTGTTACAGCAGCAATAGAAAACTAATACAGAACTGCTCGCTGAAAGCAACTAGGGAAATTGTTCAGGATCTTAGAACATGGTCAGGGAGTTAGCAGAGGTGTTTTCTTTACTCACTTCTTATTTTGCAACTTTTCTCCCTCGCAAGGATTTCCACATCAACATATTCAGACTCAGAAAAGGACCTAAAATATTCCCACTAGATTATAAGCATATGAGTGACTGTTACCAGCTTCAACTATGCAATTTCATTTTATCATGGATCAAACAAAGCCTTGGGGTAAGAGATGAACTTCCAAAAAAATTTTTTTTCAAAGAATACCTAATGACAGAGGAAGATTAGGGCAGGAACAGGGGCCCTTCTCAGGATTTTTAAAGTATTCCACATAGGCAGGTACAAACTCTCTCTGTCCTTATGGCTACATTTAGACATCCTGCAAACTTTTGTTGCTTTTTGTCTTGACAGCATACTCTGTCTAATCTAGTGGTCTTAATCATACACTCTAAACTGTCAAAAAAATTTAGGGGAGAAAGAAAAATATATTGGTAGTAGGGTCGGAAGTTGGGGAAAAGGGATGAAAACAAAGGAAAAATAAAAGGCTTTTTAAATTTGAATGTTTAAACTTCTCAAAGATGTAGGCATTTAAGGTTTTAAAAACTGAGACGCATCTGTGATAACTGTAAGAATCATTTTCTCTACCATTCCCTACCATCTGCCTCTTTCTCTCTGTTCTTCCTTTATGATGCTGTCTTTCCCTGTACTTTTCTGCCTGGTGTCCTGCCCTTTGCCTTGAAAGGATCATTGGTAGCCAGAACCCTTCTTTTATTCCACTACTTCACTCAGATCCTTGGACCAGACCACATAACACTTAGAAACACAAAAGTGTTTTGTGTAAGACAAAAGGGAAAGGCCCTATTTAAAGAAGTCCACATGAAGTATAGATGAGCAACATATATAGCTGATTTATAAACCAAACCAGAAGTCTGTGACCGCACTTTGTTATATGGTGTGAATAAAACTTAACAAATTACTATTTAGTCGACTATCTCCTACTGTGTACTATTTTTCATTCCCTTATCTTTCTTCACCTCCTCCTCCTACATTATAAATTAGCACCATATCCTGGCACTTTTCAGACACAACAGATGTAATGCTATCAACATTCTGATAATGCTGAAGTTCCAGGCATACTGTTTGCTGTCAGTGATCCGGCATTTTTATTATAACTTTCTCTTTCTCTAATGTATTCAACCATTTGATATATATGTGTGTATATATATATATATATATATATATATATATATATATATATATATACACACACACACACATATATACATAGAAATATGTGGACTACAATACCAATTGTTAAATGGGCCATGAATCAATCTGAGCACCTGGAAACATCTGCTCACCTTTAAATAATAAATTCCTTATTTGAATCATGAATTTTCAAAAGCATCAGGAGCAAGCACCATAATTCACTACAGTTTCTAATACCATATCTAGCTAAAGTTCTAGATGCATCAACCATCCAAAGATTGGTCCTAAAGCAGTATTCCACCCAGAACCATTCTTTTCTAGATTTCTGGTGACTTTTAAGACCCGCACTCACACTATGTCATGTTGAGGAGTTGCAGGAGACATGAGGAGGACAGAAAGACAGACATGTTGGATAGACAAAACACACACACATATGCACACACACATTTACACAAAACAAGATTTAACCTAATTATACTGTGAATTACAAGGACTACAAAGAAGCAGGCCAAGCAACAAAACTTATGAAATGTCTAAATATTCCCTCCTACCCCCTCCGTCCCCACCTTCAGGAACATGCAAAATACATTTCACAAGTGGCAGAAAATGAGAAAGTGAATAATTTTCAGGCCGAAATACAAAAGAACATACTTAATGTGTTCAGACATGTAACTCTAACCCAACAATAACTATGCTTAGGCCCCACCCCCACCCCCATGACATTCCACTCAGCCGAATCACCAGAACCCATTTAGAAAGATGCACTGAAACACAGCATTCTACAGCACTGGAGAGGGATCTGCGGACACACATGATGTCCAGGTCTCTGAGAAGAACAGAGTACACAGGCTATTAAAGGTCCAGACAAGAAATTAAATGGTAATGTAATTCTTCTGTACATGAACTGTTGCAACACAGCATAAGATGCAGGTTTAAGGGAGGGACATGGACAAAAAGTAAAAACGTTTAGTCAAGATGTTTCCAGCAGCAGTTGACAGTCTAAGTGAAGTGCGAAGGGTCTACATCTTTCATTCTAGAGTAAAGTGGGTACAGCAAGTCCCCTACATACGAACTTTCAATTAGCAAACTTTCAAAGATGGGAACGTGCCCCTGTATGCCAGCTGTTGTACTGTACTAGTGTACTTTCCAAGGTACTGTACTGTAAGCTAAAAAAATGTTTCCTTTATTTTTTGTGTTTGTTTTTTATGTATTACTGGTGTGAAAGTATTATAAACCTATTACAGTACAGTACTATATAGCTGATTATGTTAGTTGTGTACCTAGGCTAACTTTGTTGGACTTACGAACAAACTGGATTTACAAACGTGCTCTTGGAACGGAACTTGTTCATATGTAGGGGGCTGACTGTACTGGTGACTATTCAACTCCTACAAGGGCGGGGGTGGGGGGCTAGGTATAAAAGTGGCAGAATCAGCTGCAGCCTGGCTTCTGCCATCCACAGAGGCTGAGGGGAGAGCACCAGCTGGGGCTGATATACGTGATGGCTGGCTCACAACAGCTCCTGTAAATGGGCTCAACATCAAGTCATACAGTATGTTTCACTTATACGAGCTTATGGTCCCAGCAGCTGATGCAGAAGATGAACCAACAGAAGTCATCACAGTGATGGATTTACATAAACCTGCAGCAATTTAATAAGGTGGGAAGAGCCTTGGGGCTTCAGAGACCTGCAGTGACCACGTGTTCTGCCGCCAATGGCCAGGCAACTCTCCAGTCCTCGGTAACATCACGTGTCAAGTGAAGTTGTGGGGCAGCAGTTCTCCAAACGTTCTGAGGAATGACAGTTTGATATGTCGCTCTTTAACAAAAAGGATTCAGTGGACAGACAGGATTGAGAATCACTCCGACCATATTCCCTTTCCCCTTCCCTTCCCACTTGGAGATTCATGATGCAATTAACATGCTCAAGACTAAAAGGTCCTGTGGAAAACGTGCTCTAACCCTAGAATTTTGCAACCTTTTTTGATCTTCAAACTCTCATAACATTACTCCCTGTGATAGAGAGCTTCTGAAATGTCTCTCAGTGATCCCCACTCCCTGATTTTCATGCATTTGGGTAGTCTCTCCCTTTGAATGTGGGCTAGCCCCAGTGATTAGCTCCTAATGAATAAAATATGGCAAAGGAGATGGATTATCACCTCCATGATTAGGTTATAAATTACTAAACTCAGAGAGAATAAATTAGTGGTTTCTGGAAGTGAAGGGTGGGGGTGGGAGAAATAGGTGAAGGGAGCCAAGAGGTTTAGAAAAAAATAATTAAGGTAGACCCCGCTGTCCAAAAAGGGTATATTTGACAAAATTGATATTTTGTATCAATGTCTCAGTAGCCAACTTTTCAATTAATGCTATTCAGTCAATTTTTTCTCCATTGGAGGAAAGGATTTTCTAATAAAAATTACTTTACAACAAAAATACCGTGACTTCTATCTCCTTAGCACCCCCTCTCTTGCTTACTGACTTTCCCAGTCTGTTGAAGCCATGTATCTACGGAGCAGCCCATTTGACAAGGAACTGAGGGCAACCCCTGGCCAGCAGCCAGCAAAGAACTAAATCCTGCCAACAATCACATGAATGAACTCGAAAATGCGTTCTCCCCAAGTCAAGCCTTAAGATGACTGTAGCCCCAGCTAACACCTTGATTTCAGCCTTGTGAGACTTGAGCCACTGAATCCAGCTAAGCCATACTTGGATTCCTGACTCACAGAAACTTTGAGATAATAAACATTGTTGTTTCAAACAACTGATTTGTTGGGATAATTTGTTACACAGCATTAGCAATACTAATATAATAGCATATAGAACTACTCTATGGGAAACACTTTGGAAAGTGCTGATGGGATTTTTAAGGTTATTTCTTACATATCTTTTAAATGTATGAGATAAAGGAAATCACTGGAAAACAGATTTTCCTAAATGCAACAGAGAAAAATTTGCATAAGCCTTTAAAGTATATGAACTCAGTTGTCACTAAATTAAAATGACTGAGCTGAGATTCACCTTTCCACTGTCAATGAGAAAGAACGTACAAAACAAAACTAAAGTATGGAAAAGATAGGCAAAGCTTTTTCAAGTACTTTAAATATACCTCAATCCATGGGGATGCTCATTTCAAACTAACATCTATCCATTAAGGCAGGTCCTCAAAAGACTTCTTGTCCACACACTTGCAGATCATTTTCAGTCTTGAAACTCAGAGTATTAAAATTACATTTCATTAAGACTGCTCTTCTATCTAACAAGTCCCTGATTCAAGCAAGCCTTGCAAATCATTGAAACCACTCTGCCACATGAAACTATGATTCCATATCATATGGTCTCACCAGGATAAAAAAGTAAGTTGAATAACTATGAAGCACTGAGCACTGTGATGGCACATAATACATGTTTAAATGTTAGTATTATCATCATTACCTCTTTATCACACTTAATGAATATATAAATATATAAACAAAAATAAATATGCTTCTGTCTGTCAATGACATGCTAAAATTAATGAGGCTGATTTCCTCATAAATATACAGAATTTACAAAAGCAGATGAGCATGGTCTTCAAAGAAATCACACTGAACATCTCTGTGCTTTCGTCATGAAGTTGTCACCAGTCAGTGTTTTACATATAATCTGCTTTTGGATTACTTCTCTAAAGTAACATTTTTTGTAGATATTATTATTATTAAATACTCAAACAGTAAAATTCAGTTTTCTTATCCATCTCATTCAACATAATTTGCTATGAATGATTTTTGGTTGTTTAAAAAACAAGGCAGAAGCTCACAAATTGATGATTTGTCGTGATAAGATCTTCCCAAAGATATTCCATGCAATATTTTACACACAAACCCATACACACACATAGCACACACTTTCAACTCTTATTTTTTCATTGCAAATTTAATCTAAAGCAAATATGAAATTGAAAGTGTATTGATGTTTAAAAACCTAAGCAAAGTAAAAAAAAATTAAACAACAATCACATCCTCTTATAAATATCAAGTGATTTACTCTTGCAAATACATAGGGAGTTAAAACCATAAGTTATTTTGTATCTGAATGGTAATACACAATGTGTTTTGGAAGATTAAATACTACCAACAGCATCAGGCTGCAGTGAGCAACTGATGAATGTTTATTGCATTAAATTAAACTTAGTTGTCTGAAGCTGCAGGGAACAGAAGGTTGTCTTTCAAGTTTACCTGCCTTCAAAGTACAGATAAGGACCATTAAAAGAAAATGTCGGGCCTCCCTGGTGGCGCAGTGGTTGAGAGTCCGCCTGCCGATGCAGGGGATACGGGTTCGTGCCCCGGTCCGGGAGGATCCCATATGCCGCGGAGCGGCTGGGCCCGTGAGCCATGGCCGCTGAGCCTGCGCATCCGGAGCCTGTGCTCCGCAACGGGAGAGGCCACAACAGTGAGAGGCCCGCATACCGCAAAAAAAAAAAAAAAAAAAAAAAAAAAAAAAAAAAAAAAAAAAGAAAATGTCATCCATAGATATCTGAATTTATCAAAGAGGAGAATTAGGGGAAGAATTTTCTTTTTAATATAGTATTTTTATGGTTTTGGTGGGTTTGCTTTTCATTTGCCAAAAACTACTATGACTAGAAAAGAGTCAGGAAAGACCGTGTTCTGCCTTATTTGTTCTACTTATTTGCTTCTCTTCTTGGGGCCTCAGTTTCCACATCTGTAAAATGAGAAAGTTCCAGTCTTGTTAATCAAGATCAATACTACTCGCTATTGACAGGCAGAGAAGTATGCATGTGTGTAAGGAGGAGAGGGTGTTGGCATTTCTGGAGGAAGAGTGTCTGTGTATCTACTGGCATTTAGTAGTGGGAAGCAGGCAGGTCCTTGACCTGCCCAAGGCCTGGAACACCATTCAGGGTGTAGTCTATGTAAAGGCGCCCCCTGGAGCTAGGAGAGGGAGCAGCGGTGAAGTCAGGAATGATAAACAGTTTGTAGTGTGATAACAGACCTGTTTAACAAATTGTCCCAACAAAGTTCCAATGTTTCAGGGCTTCCCTGGTGGCGCAGTGGTTGAGAGTCCGCCTGCCGATGCAGAGGACATGGGTTCGTGCCCCGGTCCGGGAAGATCCCATATGCCGCGGAGCGGCTGGGCCCGTGAGCCATGGCCGCTGAGCCTGCGCGTCCAGAGCCTGTGCTCCACAACGGGAGAGGCCACAACAGTGAGAGGCCCGCGTACCACAAAAAAAAAAAAAGTTCCAATGTTTCCCCCTTTGAAAAATAGGATTTTCTCTGGCACCCTCTAATCTCACACTTATGATTCCAAGGCATAATGCCTTTGGGTCAAAGTCTTGCCCATGTTAATCCTAGGAGTAGTGACACAGATATTTTTCTCACTTGCCCCAACACACTAAACCCCTTCCCATCTTAGGACTTTTTTTTTTTTTTTTTTTTTTTTTTGCGGTACGCAAAACATTAAACTTTCTCTGTTAAATGAACTATGTTTTTGTCTCCCAACTGGACTCTGACTAATACAGCTATCCTTTCAAATTCAAAAAAATATATTTGACAAGCCATATAATCTTTAAAATATTCTTGTGAAGTGGGTATATTCACTTAAGACATGAAAACCCTTTGGCCCAGTTTTATCATTAATTCAATGAATGTCTACTGAGTGGTGAACACAGGCCTGATGCATTGCTGTGCACTAAAAGTAAAATGGCTGAGGTAGAGCCAGAATCCAGGAGTCCAAGTTTAGGGTGACTTCCATTATACACTTAGGGTAGTAGTAAGTGTGTTGGTGGCACACCAGTGTTTGGAGAACTTTAGGGCCCTACCTCTCAAATTTTAATATGCATACAAATTACTTGTTTAAGTAGAGATTCTGATTCAGTGGTTTTGTGTGTTCCCCCTAAATTCATGTTGATGTATTAACCCCCAGTGCCTCAAACTGTGACCTCATGTGGAAATAGGGTCATTGCTGATGTAATTAGTTAAGATGAAGTTTTACTGGAGTAGGGTTTAGGCTCCTGTATCAGTATGACTAGTGTCCTTCAAAAACAATGCCACATGAAGAGACACCTGTACACAGGGAGAATGCCACATAAACATCAAGGCAGAGATCATGGTAATGTATATGCAAGCCAAGGAATTCCAGAGATTGCCAGCAAAGCACCAGAGGCTAGGAGAAAAGCATGCCATAGATTCTACCTCAAAGATGACAAAAGAAACCAACTCTGCTAATACCTTGATCTCAAATTTGTAGCGTCTAAAACTGTGAGACCATTTCTGTTGTTTAAGCTGCCTGGTTTGTGGTGTTATGCGAAGGCAAAGTACAATACCTAGGAAACTAATATAGTGGGTTCGAGGTGTGGCCTGAGATTCTGAATTTCTAACAACCTCTCAGGCGATGCTGATGCTATTGGTCTTTGGGTCACATTCTGAGTAGCAGGGAGCTAGTGTATAAGAGATGCCACTATACCTGCCACCCCCTCCTTTTCCTAGGGACACTTACTCCCCCTATAGTACCAGCTAAAGAGACTAACCCCATAGTGAGACCAGTGACTCAGAAACTGTATGACCTGACTCAGAACAATGAAAGAAGTTTCTAGTTAAAAGTGGAGATAGAAATTACAATTGTTGAAAGTAAGGGTGAGGCCCAAGAGAGTTCATCTATGAGTGTAAATTAAGAGGAATAGCCAACTAATAGTTGGGGCTGAAAACAACACACATACAGATGTAGCCAAGTCACTTCAGTACAAGAGGTGAAAGATCTGCAAACTCTAAATGCAGGGTCCCCTTGAGGAGCATTAGACATGGAAGCACCTTCTGTCACAATCTTGTGGGGTCCAATCCTGCTACAGCTGCCTTTTGGCTTCTATGGTTTCTCTCTTGCTGCTTTACGTGGACTCTCACAATGCCTCCTCTTTTCTTTCTTTCACTATTTGTAATTAAAGTGTTCTATTAGAATACACACAAAAAGATGTAAAATTGAACACATCTGCCTCCCACCATTGACCCCATCTAGCAGAGATGCTCAATTGTCTCCTACTAGCCATACTCCCCTTTTTCCTTTTTAGGAATCTTACCAGGGCATAAGTTCTCCTAGCTGGAGATTATGTTTCCCAACATCCTCTGCACGTGTAGCCATGGACAAAGTTTGGGGCACTGGTTATGTACAGAATTTCAGGGTCATGTCCTTACAGACAGAACTTGCCATGAACTTCCTTTTTCCCCATTCTCACAGCCAGGAAACAGCAACAAGAGCAGCAGAGGTTGGACTCATGAAGGAAGCCATATGCAGGAAGGCGTATCACACCTGCTAACCTGGGTCCCTGGAGCATAAATGTCTCCCTGCCTGGGATTGCTGACCTAGCTTGTGTTGTCACATATTTTGGGGTTTCTCTGTTACAGCATCTTGACACGTGTCCTAAATAATACACACTCTGCAGCAAGCTTTCCACTAATGCTTTGCTTTTATAGAGACCTGCTCTCTAATTCTAAGCCATGGCTTGCTAGCTCCATTTGGCTTTATTTGAAGTTCATGCGAGTGGCAGAGATGTGTCTGTGTCCATGCCACTACCAGAACATCAGCAGCCTCATTTTTAGCCAGGGCTGCAGGGCAACTTCCAGTCACAGTGTGGGCCTTAGACACTATGGTGCCTGAACTGAGACAGACCCTTGTTCTCATTTAGAGCCAGTATTAGTCCATCCGTATCTATGTACAGGTGAACACAAAACAGAGACGAAGCAAACGCAAGAGTTGGGTGGCTAAGAAGAATTTCAAATAATAAGAAAAATATATCTCCTTTTAAGAACTAATATACGCACAGCTAAGTCTTCTGTTAATCAGTTATATTGACTGACATATTAAGCGCAATCCCCAAGAATTCACAGCACTCAGCTAGAGCACCTCGTTTTATTAAATAATTTTCCCTGTTTGGGCCGATATCATGGGCCTATTTTAGAGAAAGAGAAATGGATGGACAGGAAGCTTCAATCCTTTCAGTGTGTGGAGCAGTTCAACGCAGATGTTGCCTCAGTGCAGCCCTCTATCTGCTCATAGACATTTATCCACCATCCATTTAGTGTTCATTCATTTCATTAATTCTTACGGTTTATTCAAATAGGCAACAAACATATATGTGGCTTGCCTACTACTGAAGGTAAAATGGGCCCACAGCAAGCACAGGGCTTCAACTCCTAGCTGCATTTTCTTTTTTCTTTTCTTTTTTTTTTTAATTTTTAAAGAATTTTATTTATTTATTTTTTTTGGCTACATTGGGTCTTCATTGCTGCACATGGGCTTTCTCTAGTTGTGGCGAGCGGGGGCTACTCTTTGTTGCAGTGTGCAGATTTCTCATTGCAGTGGTGTCTCTTGTTGCAGAGCACAGGCTCTAGGCATGCAGGCTTCAGTAGTTGCGGCACGTGGGCCCTAGATTGCATAGGCTTCAGTAGTTGTGGTGTGTGGGCTCAGTAGTTGTGGTTCATGGGCTCCATAGTTGTGGCTCATGGGCTTTACAGCGCAGGCTCAGTAGTTGTGGTGTATAGGCTTAGTTGCTCTGCGGCATGTTGGATCTCCCCAGACCAGGGATCGAACCCATGTCCTCTTCATTGGCAGGTGGATTCTTAACCACTGTGCCACCAGGGAAGTACCTAATTGCATTTTCTATCACTTACTTATGCTTCCATCTGATGGGCATTTACTAAACAGTTGCTATGCAGGCCTGATACACCGAGGAATGGGTACTGAACCAGGAACTTACAGACTCACTGTAAAACACTGAAAGTAGGTTGTAATAGGACATGATTAACCTCAACAGTCTGGAATCAATCTTGCTTCAATTCTCCAGCATCTACTGAGGGCCGCTAGCTGAGCACCCCTAAGTCCAGTGACCAAGCTCATCTATGTATCTGTTCCACATACTCACTGCAGGAGACTAGACAGGGTGGTGATATGTGGGGAAGAAGAGTTGCTGGCAAAGGAGAAATATGAACACACTCTTGTCATAAAAAACTCAAAGTGTTCAGCCTCCTGATGGCAGGCTAGTTGTCATTTTGATGTACTGTATGAAGGACACACTCTTCACGCACACACACACACACACACACACACACACAACTGAGATGAGTTGGAAATTCATCACAAGAAGAAAAATGGAAATAATTCAGTTACTTAGTCCTGAAAATATAAATGAGGGAAGAAAGGAGAAGTGTTATTTTTAAATGAATGAGCCTTACTCGAGGGAGGGAAGCAGTTATTTACTGAGTTCTTGCTCCTCTAGGCCCTGTACCAGCGGTCTTCACATGTGCCCCTGTTTCCTCATTTAGTTGCTCCATCCCCTGCCAGGTAGGTATTGTTAACTCTGTTTACAGAGGAAGAAGCCAAGGTTTGGAAAGGTCAGTAATGTCACCTGAAGTCAGTCACACAAGTGTCAAACGGCAGATGAGGAATGAGAAATTATATCTATCTGTCCCCCAAACCCATGTATTCTGTGCTGTATTACCCCACCATGTATGACACCATGTAAGAGCAGAAACAGCTCACAGCCAAGCTGCCAGGAAGCTAGAAAGAGGAATCCAGGGCTGAGCCTCATCTGGGCAGGGATCCTGTGAGCAACAGGAGGAAGGTACCAGAGAGTCAGAAAGCATCCTTTAGGCCAGCATCTTCCAACCCTATAGGATATAGGCCCATAGAATACACTCCTGGGCCCGTGGCTACAGCAGGGATGGTCACAGGCCAGACCCTCACATTTTCAGGGCCCTGAAAAGAATAAACGAAGGAACACAAATACCATATTTTAAAATATTTAAATGTTATAAATCAAGCAACTTAAATAAGATATATTATATCCTCCTTTCTTAACAAATGCAGCTTCATAACTACCAAGAAACCCAGGTTCTAACTTGAAATTTCTTCAACCTGTCAAAGTGCCATCCTTGGTAGTACCTGGAGAATTAGCCTGGGACCTGGTCCCTCACCCACTGGTCCCCTTCTCTTTCTACTTCCAGTCTCAGAGCACAGCCCATCACGTGGGGCTTTGTGCTCATGACCGTGGACACCTAGCCCCAGCCACTTACCCTTCTCCACAAGTGACTGCATTTTGGGCAGCCCTGAAGGGACACAGCACTGCTGCTTGTCTGGCCCCAGGCAAGAGACGCCAGAGACATCAGAGGCAGGCTTGGAGCCATTTGGACAGTCAATTCAAAGTCTTGGTACATAGAGTGTGGTGCAGAATGGGGACATGGGCCCCCAAAGACCAGATGATCTCACTCCATGGATTCTTTATCTCATAGAGAAGAGCATAACCAGAGGAGGGCCAGAGCAAGGGTCTCACATGCCTCAGGGCAGGGTCTCTCTTGCCTGATTCTAAGGTCCTTCCTTGGGAACCCTATACTTCTATCCACAAAGGGAGGAGAAAATTTGGCTTGTGGGGACACACTGTGTCAGAAGTGTTCTAGATCATCAGTTCTCATCCCCTCTATACATTCAAACCACCTAAACATGGTCAGAAAAAGATATCTACCTTTAGCTATCCTCTAGGCTGAAGGTCTAGAGAGATATTTTTACCTAATCAAACTTTGTTTAGAGCAATGACTTTCAAACATGGATATGTATACCCCTTTGGTCAATAGTGAAGGATAATTATAAGGAAAATGAATTCCATATTCTCACCATTCATATTCACCCTTTCCCAAAATTGATTAGCCTAAGAAGATGTATCTCTGCACAATTGTCCTTCCAGGTTACAAAGAATCACACACTTTTTAGCCAACGTAAATATCATTATTGCATTGCCCTGATAATAGAAAGACATCCATGCACCAAAGGGATAAATCTAAATATTGTTTTCCAGGGTCTCCAAAGCTCCCATTAATAACTAATCAAGATACATCCCTTTCTTTTTCTGCCTTCCACATATTTCCTTGAAGCATGCAGCTTGGCATTGCAAAGGTTACTTTGTCCCCTGACTGAAATACCAAAACCATTAGGGTGATATGTATTCTTTTAAATGTAATGGATGTTTACAGGGCCACCATACGTATTCATATTTTTTACAATATCGGATGAAACCTATGGATAAAAAATTTACATAATTCCTTTCAGATTTAATGGATTATATTAAAAATGTAATTAAAAACCTATTGTCAAATAATAACATTAAATGTTTATTCCAATTACCATAATTCCCATTATTTCACTCTGTGAGATGTTTTATATTTTCAGGCTTCTAATAACAAGAAAACATATATGTAAATTTTGATTAAAATGTTTAGTTATTAACCTTAAAATGTGTGAAATAGACTTCTGCTTCTAGGAGGATATAGTGCTCATACTTTTCCCTACTGATCCTGCTAAAACAAAACAAACAAAGAAACAAAAAACCACTAAAATCCATGGTCATTCGATACAAAATATACGTTAGAAGACTCTGAAAGTTAGAAAGAAGGCAGACTGGCTAGGACCTACAGGACCAGAAGACATACAATGGTAAAATCCCTGGATTTCTTGTGTCTTATGGCTTAGACTTGGACTTGAAGGAGTTGGCAAATGAAAAAAAAAAAAAAAAAACAATGGCATAGACAAAAGAAAAAAAAAAAAAAACAATGGCATAGACAAAAGAAAAAAAAAAAGTTCCAACCAAAGCTCACCTTCTCTAGCCAAAAGACAAGAAAGTGGGAAGCCCAGTAATATAGAAAATTGTAGACAAAAAACAGAACAAAACACTTTACTCCAGGCAAACACTATATAAAAATTTGTGGCTCTGACCTGTCTAGGCCAGCAAAGGCCAAGTGGAGTGCTGAGACTTACACCCTTATGAGGCTGTAATGAATCCCCCAACACCCATTACAGAATGGTATCAGAGAAGGCTAAGTAGGAAGCCAGGACTCTGATCTACACAGTGACGTGACCTGCCCCCCACCCCACCACCACTGGTCTTAGTGGAGAATACATGGGGAGTTTGGACTATCACTCTACCTGGCAATAGTGAGGTGCCCTCATCCTCTCCACTGAGGTGGTGCAGGGAGGCTGTGAGGAGTCAGGTCTTTCCCATTACTTAGAGGTAATGAGGCCATCCCTACTGAAGTATCAGTGCAGACCACATGGGGAGCCAGAGTCGCCAAGCCTACTCAGTGGTAATGGGGAATCTTCCCCACTTGGGTATCAATAGAGGCTGAGGGGAAAATCTGAACTTCTGTTCCCACCTGGCAGTAACAATTGGCAGCCCCATTTCCCCTCCTGGAGTGGTGTCAGAAAAGCCCAGCTAAAACAGAAAGTTTAAGCAAGATCTAGAGTCTCATAATATAATTAAAAAATAATAATGTCCAGGTGTCAATAGAAAATCACTCACACCAAGAACCAGGAGTATATCAAAGTAAATGAACAAGACCATCAATAGATGGCAACAATGAAATGAAAGAAATGTTAGAATTACCTGACAAAGTTTTTAAAGCAACCTTGATAAAAATGTCTCAAAAAGCAATTATAAATACAATCAAAAGAAAGAGAGAGAGAGAGAGAGAGAGCACCTTATCAAAGAAATACTAGTCTCAGCAAAGAAATACAAAATATAAAGAAGAGGCAAATGCAGATTCTAGAACTGAAAAAAATACAGTAACCAAAATGATATACTCAGTGAATGGACTCAGTAGCAGAATAGAGGGGATGGAAGAAAGAAGAGGTGAACCAAAAGATAGGAAAAAATAGAATTAGCCAATGTAAACAACAGAGAAAAAATAGACACCCCCCTCCAAATAAAAATTAAGAAGCTCAGGGATATTTGGGGTTATTAAAAAATCTAATAGGGCTTCCCTGGTGGCGCAGTGATTGAGAGTCCGCCTGCCGATGCAGGGGACACGGGTTCGTGCCCCAGTCCGGGAAGATCCCACATGCCTCAGAGCGGCTGTGCCCGTGAGCCATGGCCGCTGAGTCTGCACATCCGGAGCCTGTGCTCCACTACGGGAGAGGCCACAACAGTGAGAGGCCCGCGTACCACAAAAAAAAAATAATAAATCTAATATTTGTGTCATCGGAGTCTGCGGAGAAAGATGCTGGGGTTAAAAACATACTCAGAGATAATAGCTGAAAACTTCCAAAATTTGTCCAGAGATATATACCTACAGGTTCAAGAAGCTGAGTAAGCCCCAAACATGATAGATACCAAAGGAATCCACACCAAGACACACAATTATTATACTTTTGAAAATGAAGGAAAAAGAAAAGACCCTTGAAAGCAGCCAGGGGATGGGGAACTTTACCAACAGGGAAAATCTATTCAAATAATAGCAGATTCCTCATCAGAAACCATGGAGATCAGAACAAAGTGTCAAAAGTTTTTTCACATGTTAAAAATAGAGCTGTCAACTAGAATCCTATGCCTAGTGAAAATAATCCTGTAAGAATGAAGAAGAAATCAAGACATGCTCAGCTGGAGGACAAAGCAAGAGAGTTTGTCATCAATAGATCTACCCTAAAATAAGGGTTAAAGATCTTAGAATATCAGGAAGGAAGAAAGAACATGGTAAACAAAAGTATGGGTAAATACAATAGGCTTTTCTTCTCCTCCTGAGTATTCTAAATTACATTTGTTTGATAGTTGAAATAAAAATTATAATACTGTCTGATATGGCAGTAAATGTATGTACAGGGAATACTGAAGATAATTACATTATAATGGGGGCAGTTAAGGGACATAAAGAGAGTTAAAGTTTATATAACACACTCGAACTTGTAAAATGTCAATACCAGTAGACATTATATAATAATCTATGTGTAAATTAAGTGATGCTTAGATCAATTATTAAAAATGCTACACAAAGAGATATATTATAGATAAATAAAATGGAGGTCTTAAAAAATTCAACTAACATACAGAAAGGCAGGAAAAAAATTAGAAATGTCAAACAGAGAAAACAAACAGAAGGAAAAATGTGGTGGACTTAAGTTCTAACATTTAAGTGGTGGACTTAACTTCTCATATTTTTTAATCCACTCTGGCAGAGTGGATTAAAAAATACTACCCAACTCTATGCTGTCTATAAGAAACTCACTTCAAATATAACAGAAGCAATTTTAAAGTAATAATTTGGGAAAATATATGTCATGTAAATATTAATCAAAGAAAATCAAAAGTGGCTATATCAATATTAGGTAAAATAGACTTCAGAGAAAAGAAAATTACCAAAGACAGAGAAATGTTACATAAAGGGTTAATCCAACAAAAAAAAATAATTCTAAATGTGTGTGTATTAAAAAACAGAGTTGCAAAATATGTGGAGCAAAACCTGATGGAACTGAAAGAAGAAATGAACAAACCCACAGTTATTGCTGGAAATTTTAACACTCTTCTCTTAACTATTGATAGAACAATTAGGCAGGAAAATAAGTAAGAATATAGAAGAACTTAACAATTCTAGCAATTAGCAGGATCTAATCAACATTTCTAGAACACTCCATCCAGTAAGAGCAGAATACACATTATTTTCAAGTGAGCACAGAACATATACTAAGATAGATCATATCTTGGGTCATAAAACAAACCTTAACACATTTAAAAGAATTGAAATAATACAGAGTGTTCTCTGACCACAGTGGAATCAAACTAAAAATCACTAACAAAGTGAGAAGTGGAAAATGTCCAAACACTTGGAAACTAAACAACACATTTTTAAATATAATGGAGCAAAGAGAAAGTCTTAAGGAAAACCTCTTGACCAAGATGGTTTCACTGGAGAATCCTACCAAACATTCAAAGAAGAATTAAAACCAATTCTATACAACCCTGTCCAGAAAACAGAAGAAAAAGGAACACTTCTAAGTTATTTTATGAAACTAGTATTACTCTGACACCAAAACCAGACAAGGAAGTAGAAAGAAAGAAAACTAGGAACAATATCCTTCATGAATACATGCAAAAATCCTTAACAAAAACAGCAGTCCTCCCTTATCCATGGCTTCACTTTCTGCTGTTTCAGTTACCCATGGTCAGTTGCAGTCTGAAAATATTTCATGGAAAATTCCAGAAATAAACAATTCATAAGTTTTAAATTGCATGCCGTTCTCAGTAGTGTGATGAAATCTCATGCCATCCAGTTCTGTCCTGCTTGGGACCTAAATCATCCCTTTATCCACTGTACGCTGCCCATGAGTCACTTTGAAGAAGCCCTCTAGAGATCAGATCAACTGTCATGGTATCACAGTGCTTGTGTTCCAGTAACCCTTATTTTACTTAATAATGGTCCCAAAGCACAAGAGTAGTGATGCTTGTAATTCAGATATGTCAAAGAGAAGCCATAAAGTGCTTCCCTTAAGTAAAAAGATGAAAGTTCTGGACTTAAAAGAAAAGAAAAAAAAATTGTATGCTGAGGTTATTAAGATCTAGGGTAAGAATGAATCTTTTATCTGTGAAATTATGAAGGACACAGATATTCCTGCTAGTTTTACCATCACACTTCAAACTGCAAAAGTTATAGCCAGTGTGATGAGTGCTTAATTAAGATGGAAAAGCCATTAAATTTGTACAATAAAATATTTTGAAAGAGATCACATTTACATAACTTTTATTACAGTATATTGTTATAATTGTTCTACCTTATTATTAGTTATTATTGCTAATTTTTCTGTGCCTAATTTATAAATTAAACTTTATCATAGGTAGGTATATATAGGAAAACACATAGTATTTTAGAGTTTGTCACTGTCCACAGTTTCAGGCATCCACCGGGGGTCCTGGAATGTATCCTCTGCAAGGTAAGGGGGGACTACTGTATTAGCAAATATAATTCAGCAACATATAATGTGCGTTATAATAATAATATATAATATATATATTATAACCAAGTGGAGTTTATTCCAGGGATACAAGGCTGGTTTAATATTTGGAAATCAATTAAAGTAATCCACCATAATAACAAGCTAAAGAAGAAAAATCACATGATTATATCATGACTAATCACATGCAGAAAAAGCAATTGACAAGCACTCATTCATGATAAAATTTCAGAAAAAAAAAGAATAGAGGGGAACTTCCTCAACTAGATAGAGTATCTGCAAAAAACCTACAGCTAACATTATATTTAATGTTGAAAGATTTTCCCCCATAAGATTAGGAAGTAAGGATGTCTATTTTCATCCCTCATTCAATATAGTGCTGGAAGTTCTAGCCAGTGTATTAAGGCAAGAAAAGGAAATACAAGGCATGCAGATCAAAAAAGAAAGAAACATCTATTTGCAGATGATATGATTGTCTTCACAGAAGATCCTAAATTATCTACAGGCATACCTCATTTTATTGTGCTTCACTTTATAGCACTTTGAAGATGACACTTTTTTTTTTTTTTCAGTACGCGGGTCTCTCACTATTGTGGCCTCTCCCGTTGCGGAGCACAGGCTCCAGACGCGCAGGCCCAGTGGCCATGGCTCACGGGCCCAGCCGCTCCGCGGCATGTGGGATCTTCCCGGACCGGGGCACAAACCCGTGTCCCCTGCATCGGCAGGCGGGCTCTCAACAACTGTGCCACCAGGGAAGCCCTGCTACTGTTTTTTTACCAATTGAAGTTTTGTGGCAGCCCTGCCCTGAGCAAGTTTATCTGGGCTGTTCTTCCAACAGCATTTGCTTACTTTGTGTCTCTGCATCAAATTTTGGTAATTCTCCCAATATTTCACACGTTTTCATTATTATTATACTTGCTATGTGATCAGCTATCTTTGATGTTAACTACTATGACTCACTGAAGGGTCAAATGATGGTTAGCATTTTTTTAGCAATAAAGTGTTTTTGAATTAAGGTATGTATTTTTTTAGACATAATGCTATCACACACTTAATATGACTACATTATAGTGTAAACATAACTCTTATATGCACTGGGAAACCAAAAACTTTATGTGACTAGGTTTATTGCAATATTTGCTGTATTGAAGTGGTCTGGAACCAAACCATCAATATCTCCAAGATATGCTTGTATAAAAAACTCCTAGAACTAATAAGTGAGTTCAACAAGGTTGTGGGATATAAGATATAAAAATATTCTATTTTTTATACTAGTAATAAACACCTGACACTGAAATTTAAAATATAATACCATTTATAATTACTTACAAAAATAGTTAGATGCAAATCTTGCAAAATATATGTATACAGGATTTGTATGCTGAAAACTATACAATGCTGGTGAAGAAAACTATTTTAAAGATCTAATCGGAGACATACTGTGCTGATGGTTGGAATATTTGACATAATAAAGATGTCAATTCTCTCCAAATTGATAGACTGATTAACACAATTCCTATCAAAGTCCCAGCAAAATTTCTTGTAGATACAAATAAGATTATTCTAAAATGTATATAAGAAGGCAAAAGAACTAGAATGGCTAAAACAATTTTGAAAAAGATGAATAAAGTGGAAAGAATCCTTCTACTCAAGACAATGACTTATTTTATAGTAACAACAATTAAGACTATACAGTATTGATGGAGAGATAGAAACATATCTTTGGAAGGTAATAGAGAACCGAGAAATAACACACACAAATATATCCATTTAATTTTTGACAAAGGTACAAAAGCAATTCAACATGAAGAGGATAACTTCTTCAATAAAGGGTTCTGGAGCAACTGGACATTCATAGGCAAAAAAGTGAAACTTAACCTAAGTCTCAGACCTTATACAAAAAAATTAACACAAAATGTATCATGGCTCAAATGTAAAGTGAAAATACATAAAACTTTTAGAAAAAAAAAACAGGAAAATTTTTCAGGATCTAAAACCAGGAAGAGTTAGACTTGACACCAAAAGCACAATCCATAAAAGAAAAAAACTGATAAATTGAACTTAGGCAAAGTAAAAATTTTGTTCTGCAAAAGGCCCTGTTAAGAGGATTAAAAGAGAAGCTATAGAGTATGTGAAAACATTGAAAACTATACATATAACAAAAGGCAGATATTCAGAATATGTTCAAAACTGTCAAAATTCAACAGTAAAAGCAGCAATCCAATTACAAATGGGCAAAAGACATGAAGGAAACATTTCAACCAAGGTGATATACAGATAGCAAATAAGCACCTGAAAAAATGTTCAACATCATTAGCCATGATAAAAATAAAACCACACTGAAATATAGTTACATACCTATCAGAATGGCTAAAATCTAAAAAAAAAAGTGACAATACCAAATTCTGTTGAGAATAAGGGGAAAGTGGATCATTTTATATATTGTGATAAGAATGTAAAATGTTATAGCCAATCTGGAAAGCCCTCTGGAAATTTCTTAAAAAACTAAACATGCACATTGCACTCCTGGGCATTTATCCCACAGAAATATCATCTTGTATTCAGACAAAAGCCTGGACACAAATGTTTTTAGTGGCTTTATTTATAATAACCCAAATCGGGGAACAACCTACATGTTCTTCAATGGGTGAATGGTCAAACTGTTGATAGGACAACCTGGATGAGTCTTCAGAGAATCATGCTAAGTGAAGAAAAGCCAGTCGCCAAATGTTACATACTGTAGGATTCCATTTACATAATATTCTTAAAATGACAAAATTATAGAAATGGAGAAAAGATTAGTGCTTGCCAAGGGTAAAATAGGGAGCAGGGCTGGGAAGGAAGTGGCTGTGGCTATAAAAGCACAACATGATGGATCTTTGTGGTGATAGAAAGGTTCTGTATATTCACTCTATCAACGCCAACACCTTAGCTGTGACATTACACTATAGTTTTGTAAGATGATACTTTACCATTGAGGGAAACTGGATAAAGGGTATACAGGATCTCTTTGTCTTATGTCTTACATGTGGATCAACAACTATCTCAGAAAAGAATGTTTGAGATAGTACAGACAATTTCAGAAGTCTTTCTGGGGGTAGGCTTGAGTCAACATGTTTGAAGGCCACTGATCCAGAAAATTGGTGGACAGAGGCATATATAAGGAGCTCAGACCCAGAAGCAACCCTGCTCTCTGATGATCTCTTTGGTTCCTAATTAAACAGGTGGAAGAGGCTATTTCTGGCATTTGTATTCAAAAGCCCATCAACTGAAGAGAGGCCAGATAAAGTGGCTGAGTGAAAAAAAAAAAGTAAGCAGCTTTTAACCTAAATGACTAATGGGTCAATTTCATATGTGAAATCTCATGAGAGGCTCAGCAAACTATGTAGCATAGAAAGAAAAAGAAATCTGGTTATTAGAGAACTTGAATTCCAATGGATGTAAAAAAAGATGGTTAAAATTTCTGCGCAGTCTCTATGCCTGGCCTTTGATTAGGGAAATACCCCTAGCTGGGGCAACACAGCCCCACATGCATCAGCTTAGACAGCTGCAGAACTAAGTTGTGGGGTGCCAGGAAACTGCAAGGACCTGAATCTGGGAACACAAATGTGTAAGATAAAAGCAAATGTCACAGACACACTGCATCCTTTTTAAAGTGTCCTTCGCCCTGTGGTTGCATCACACCTTCTCAGACACAGCAGGTGTTAGCCAATCAGAATAACTACCTTCCCTTGGCCTGATTCCAGCAGTGGACACAGCACCAAAAGAGCTGAGGAAAACAAATAGAAACCATTCACTTGCCCAAACCTCTGTTCCATATGGTTTTGCTAAACAAACAAACAAACAAAAAAAAACATGTCATGAATCTTCACCTGACTGATGATCAGATCTGATGCAATGCATACACATATCTAATGGGCAGTCAGCTGGGATTTTTCCAGTTGTCTTGCAATCATGTTTAAGGTCCAGTGTGGCAAATAAAAGAACCAAGTTCCCCAGAGTTGAAGTTCAGGGACCCACCACTTACGGGACTGTCCCATTCCTGCTGGGCTTACTGAGAATTGCCAAAGAACTATCCCTCACACCCACCACCGTGTGAGTAGGGGAAAAGGTAGGAGCGTTTTTGGAAATTGCAATGTTCATTAAGTTAGCTCCTTGCTTCACTCATCCCCTCTTGTGGAGAATGGAAGAACGTGTTTTCCCACCCTGAGACCAAGAGGACAACCCAGAAATACTTGGAGACTTTGCAACAAGGGCAGATTTACATTTTATTCCTTTTTGCTATATATTTACTTAGCCAGTGGACTAGCTGACCTGCACTTGTACCAGTGGAGAGAGGAAACCAGAACTGGAGACATAGGCATGATGGGAAGGTACAAACAAAGAAGTGCAGATCCTCTTACCCTTCCCCTGAGCTCCTCATTCTGGAGAAGCAGGAACATCAGACCTTGCCTGGATTCAAAGGCCTGAAAAGGTACGTTTGGAGACCTCACTGTTTCCAATACGGCTCCAGTCTGAGGGGTAAAAGGATGCAGGCAAAGGGATCACCAAAATTAGTAGATGCTCAAAGGAGCACTCCTCATCAGCAGCGACGGTGGTACCCACCATCTATCTGTGTTGTGTCCACAGAGAGCGAGCCCACACAGAGTCACAGCCAACCAAATGAGTGAGACTCAGCCAGGTCTAGTGAGGAGATTGTTCCGTTTCTTCTCCATTTTCTCCAGCCCAAGAGCACCAGGATTAAAAGGGGACATGATATGTGAGAGCCAGACCAGAATGCCATTTTTCCCTTTTTTTTTTTTTTTTTGCAGTACACGGGCCTCTCACTGTTGTGGCCTCTCCTGCTGCAGAGCACAGGCTCCAGATGCGCAGGCTCAGCGGCCATGGCTCATGGGCCCAGCCGCTCCGCGGCATGTGGGAACTTCCCAGACCGGGGCACGAACCCGTGTCCCCTGCATCGGCAGGCGGACTCTCAACCACTGCGCCACCAGGGAAGCCCCATTTTTCCCTTTTCTCTCAAGCCTTGATTGCCATGGGGGAGAGATGACCAGCTCTGAAGCAAATAGAAGATTGAAACTCAAAGTTTTTTACTTTAGAGTGAGTGAAAATGACTGAAAAATTATAGACTCTGATGAATTTTGTTAAGAGAGTTACTGCAAAGTAGGAAAGGGGGATTCATCATATCAGGTTCTGGGCAGGTACAGGAAAAGCTGAGAACCACAACATTTACATCTTGAATTGTTAACATCTTCAAATATATCGGTGATAACGAAGTTTGCAGTGGACAGGATTCACAGTGAGTTCTGGAGGCAGAAGAGTAGCTAAAGCCCCTTCTGTAATAAGAGGCAAATCATCAAGAGGAATGGTGCCCCAGGGCATATATGCTGTAATTAGGTTTAGAGTCTTATAATTCAAGGTGTGGCCCCAGGACTAGTAGCATCTGTATCCACTGCTTTGAAGCTTTCTGGAAATTCAGAATCTCAGCATAACCCCAGACCTACTAAAGGAGAATCTGCATTTACAGGGTCCCCAGGTGATTCATACGCACACTGAAATTTGGCCAGCAGTGGCCTAGAGCACTGGGTGGAAGAAGACTGGTGAAAAGGCTCCCAGGCAGGCATGGATACTCAAAGTTCTGGAAGCCTAAGGTGAATCATCTCTACTTGACAACCAAGAAGACCTTTGAGGAGACAGGTGATACGAATGGAATGGCTGGAAAGCCCCCCACTTTAGATCCAGATGGATGGAAAAAGATATCAGGTACCAATACTCTTAATTTTAGGAGGGTAGCCCAGAAAGTCACAGCTACAGCAGAGAGGTAGATAAAAGGATATAAAAATCAACAGTGGAATGTTGCACAGAGGCATTATGGGCAGCTCAAGCCTTGCCAGTTTGCCTCGGCTCTCCCTGATGGCTCATTTTCTGAACTAAATTCCATTGAGTTTGATCCCCATACCCTCCAGGTCAGTATTTAAGGAAAGCAACAAGTCATTTGCAAGCAAGTAATGGGGGGGGGGAAACAAGTCCACCAGGAAATAATAAGTGGACAATTTTAAGGCAGAAACAGTGGTTCTCACCAAATAGTCCATCTTTTTTCTTATTGCCCAGCCATCCTTAAAGTTAAGGATCTGTTATGAGTTCAAGGCAATGGGTAATGGGTAAGTGACTTGTGTCCTTGCTGAGTTGAGGCATTAAAAGTCTGGAGGATAACTCTCCATCTATCTTGTTCTCAGCCAAAGTGATGGGAGATATTCTAGGTCAGCAGTCCTTGAAGAGTGATCTGAGGACCTCTGAGATTTCTCAAGACCCTTAGGGGGGTCTAGGAGGTCCTCTCTTTTCTAACTGTGAGAGACCACTCTGTATGTACTTAAAGCAAAACAGCATATTGCCATAGACAGACTACAGAAGCAGACCTGAGATTCCAGCCGTCTTCTACTGAGCTAGGCATTAAAGAGATTTGTAGAAATGTAAAACAAAGCCACTCTTTTCAATATTTTTGTTTATTTGTTTTGGAAGATATGGTCATTTCCCATAAAAAAATGTTATTTATATTAATATGTAATGCTATGGCATAAGGCCTAAAATGGAAGCCCAATTTTATATGCCGCCTGGATATCTGGGGGAAACTGGGAGGGTCTCAAATTACCTGACCAGCAGATCCCCTCCCTACTCTGCTCCTGAAGATAAGGTCCCTTATCAAGAAACCAGGTTCAGTTACTGCTTATCCTTGAGTGGTGGTTTCAGTTCTCTGCCCACTTATGGCATTATTCAAACAAGCCCATCACATCCTCCCATGGGAACCAGTGGTCACTCCACCCTCTTGGTAACAGTCCCACGTTGTCCACTCTGATCCAGAGCACAAACCTCGTGTGGCCCTGCTGGTGTACTTCATCCTCCTCCCCCAGGCTGTGTGTGTGACTAATATACTGCTGTCAACCTCATCTGTCCAGTGCCAGGTGTTGTGTGTTTAGCCATTCTGAGAGCCCTTGAGAGGAAGCCCTCCCTCATCAACAGGATGAATCGGAGGTCATTAGGACACAAGAGTTAAATCATTATTTTTAAATGAACTTATAAGTATATTTTAAAATCTGTTTTAATTTATAATGCAGTAAATAGATATAGATAGAACCCACATAAACAAACACACCTTGGAACCCTCAATATATATATATATATATTTTTTTTTTTTTTTTGCGGTATGTGGGCCTCTCATTGTTGTGGCCTCTCCCGTTGCGAAGCACAGGCTCCGGACGCGCAGGCTCAGCAGCCATGGCTCACGGGCCCAGCCGCTCCGCGGCATGTGGGATCTTCCCAGACCGGGGCACGAACCCGTGTCCCCTGCATTGGCAGGCGGACTCTCAACCACTGCACCACCAGGGAAGCCCTCAATATATTTTTTTAAGAATGTGAAAGGGTCCAGGAATTTTACAAAGTTTGAGTTTGGCTGTTGTTACAGGTGGAAGCTCCATCAGCCTGGATCTCTGAGCTAATATGTGGAGGAGAAATGCCAAGACCCACCCTCTAGTCCCTCCCACGTGACAGGTATCTGGAGTAGAAATAACTCTTTGTGGTATGAAGTCAATGGGACTGGAGGTTTGCTGGTATCTCAGCATACTCTGGTCCATCTTGACAAATGCACAAAACACCCATGGGGACCTGAAATGATTTGCAGGACCAGAGTCGCTAACAGGACTTTCTGTCCCTAAGAAAATCACTTTCATGTCACATGCTTTCAGGCTCCCTTCTCCTCATAAGCACACTTGGTGCTCAGAATACATTTCCAAGCTCAGTTTATTCCTGGAACTTGGCTCCCGGCATTGTGGAAACCCACACCTTGATAAGATAGCTCCCAGTTAGCAGTAGCTCTTCAAAAACATCACCTCATTTTCCAGGGCTCCACCTGAAAATATCTCTTCTAATTAAAACACCGGGCGATTCACCTTTCCAATAGCTAGAGGCCCTTCTGAGATGTCATTTTATATCTTTCTAAAATACAACCAGAAAAAAAAAAAAATGCTTCATAGCCAAAAAGCCATAGGCTTTGTCTACAGAAAAAGTAATCAAACCAAATAAACTGCAGAACTAAGTCTGGGTGGCAGTGCCTAAATAATAATGACTATAACAGCAAATTTCGGCATAATAGCTAATAATCATTGAGCGCTAATTATGTGCTAGGCACAATTCTAGGTTCTCCTTTATTTAAATTTTCCTAATAATCCTATCAGACAGGCACTACTATGATTTCCATGTTAGAGTTGAAGAGATTGAAGCACAGAGAGGCTGAGTAACTTGTCCAAGGTTGCACAGCTAAGAAGCGGAGAGTCAAGGTGGGAATTTGTGTCCTTATCATTACACCATATTTCAGGGAAAACTATGCAATGTGAACTTAATACTACTACTACTTATTCCTGCATTGCTTCCTAAATCTCAGACAACTTCATGAAAAAATTCAGTTTTCTATCCAGAAGGAGAAGGGAGGTTTCTGTTTCTTCTTCTCCTTTTAAATTATGTGTACCACTCTCCATGTTCCCCACTTCATCTGCTCCTTTTACCCCGGGTAAAGCCTCATTCATGCGGTCTGGGGTGTTCTAATTATCTAGTCTACAGGAATGGAAGTCAGGGAAAAGTGAAGCAGGGAGGAAGAGGAAACAGAAGAAGAAGCTGCACAGATGAAACAAGCATTTGCCACCATTTCCAGGAAGGCCAGGTCCCTTCCTCCAAACTAAGTGACACCTGAAACAATCACGACAGCTTTTTTTTTTTTTTTTTTTTTTGCGGTACGCGGGCCTCTCACTGTTGTGGTCTCTCCCGTTGCAGAGCACAGGCTCCGGATGTGCAGGCTCAGCAGCCATGGCTCATGGGCCCAGCCGCCCCACGGCATGTGGGATCTTCCCAGACCGGGGCACGAACCCGTGTCCCCTGCGTCGGCAGGCGGACTCTCAACCACTGCGCCACCAGGGAAATCCAAGAAAGATTTTCTTCATCAAACATTTATGGAATCCCACAGGTTGGCATCAGAGTACATGCTTGGGGGTTCACGGAATTATAATTAGGATGAGTCCCTTCTCTGAAAACCTTGTAGTAGTAATACACGGAAACCACACACACACGAACGTACACGCGCACACACAAACACGTGCACATGCACATTTATGCCTGTGAGCATAGACTGGCATGTGGAATGCCATGGATCAAAATGTCGAGAGGCCTTGGCTCTCTAAGATGTGCCACAAGTTTATACCATCTGCCTTAGGCCATCCACTCAGACGTCCTGGGTCTCCAACAAAAAGACTCATAGACTAGGAAATTTTTAAGGGATCTTGGGGATCAAGACGTCTTAATTCATCTGACAAAAACACAGTCCGGAAAGGCAAGAAATATAAACCTGAATTTTCCTGCCCACTGCTCATTGCCTTTTATGGTTCTCAATCCTGTGCCTCTCGCCCCCTTATTGGACAGCCTGCATTTTCCAGGGAGGGAGAAATAGAAATGGTCAGAGTGCCCCCTGGCTCAGTCCCCTGGACCCTTGCCTGATGCCTAGGGCAACGCAGCTATAAAAGAGCAAGGGGAAGCGGTGTCACAGTGCCAGCAGCATCGGTGATTTTGGTGGTGGCAGCAGCAATGTTGGGAGAAGCAGGAAAAGGATGGAAGGGGCGGAGCTGGCAAATAGGCAGCACTGGCAGCAACAACTGTACCCCAGACATTGACATGGCAACCTTTGCCAAAAATATCGGGTGCTGCTAGCCGTCACACAGATATTGGGGCCAGCAGGAGCCATGAGGACTTCAGTGAAGTTCAGCCAACAGTGATGGTACACACCATGGATTCCGGTGGCTCTGCTGCCACTTTGGGCATTAGCTAGAGTCACAGTGAGAAAAAGCAAGGAGTAAGACAATGGTAGAGATGTTATGTTTCCAAGATGAATATTTTCTATAATATGTGCAAGAAACTTTGGGAAATTCTCAGAGCAATCTGGAAAGAAATGTGTGGGTGACCATTACAGCCTGAAAGGTGGCATGTAAGTAGAGAAATTCTATTTTGTGGCCATTACTGTGTATTACACAATTATCTTATAGCTAGAACGCCTAGTCCAAATCTCTTGACTATACACGCCAGACCAGGCTGTAGCCTGAAAATGCATGCCTATCCACTTGGGAGAACAGAATTCCATTTCTAGACGTGTGTCTAAATTTGGTGTGAACTTGAATTCAGATGGATGAGACAGGGAAAAGAATCTCAATATGACTGTTGCAGAGAAAGAGGGACAGCATATTGGCTTGTAGGGGAAATACAGGTGGATCTAGTAGATGATCCGTGGGCTTCTGGGCAGCTTAAGGGCATAGAATCTGAGAAGAAACTGCACAGCAAGGAGTCATGGAGAGATGGGCATGCCAGCGGCAAAAGCAAGAAGGTCCACAGGGAAAAGCTCCCCACTCCCACCTTTCTACATTTTTTCCCAGGGTTGGCACTCTTTAAGAGGCAAAACGAATGGGAGACTGTTTGCTCTCTGTATCCCAGAAGACTACCCACCTGCCAACAGATCTAACATTAAATAGTTCCGTGATCTGCATGAAAATGAAAGGATGGCATATTTTTCCAAGTTGAATAAAAATGTACTGTCAGTATAAATATCCTTTTTCAGAAGCCACAAAGGGAAGAAAGGCAAACTTTTTGTTCTAGTGCTGCATTCTGCCTTAAGTAGGCAATTACAGGGTATAGTGCTCTGAACCAACACCAGTGTTCATTTAAATTCAATGATCACACATTACGTTTTTTCCCCCGATGGTCCTCTGAGAGATTGTAAGCTCTTCTCCAAAGCACATAGGTTCTGTAAACCCATCTAACCTGATTCAAAATGGAGTAACACCTGTCAAGGGCCCCTATTAAGTCTCTTTCAGATACCCACAAACTGGAAAATTACTGAAGACTGCAGGTCTATTCTTTGAGAAACCACATCCTATAGAGACACAGCCAGCCCAGGTACTACTGTAGACCAGAATAGATATAAACCCACCTCCTTTTCCTGCACCTTGCCCTTTGAAGCCCAGTAAAATACTTAAACACCCACCCTTCAGTGCCAACACCACTCTATGCGTCTGGCCCCTTTCCTTTCTTAGCAAGTGAATAAAAACTTTATTTTCTTCCCTTGTTAATATTTCTGTGAATTCTTTCACAACCCTCATCTGCTCACCTAACATTTTGGTGGCCTGTAGGGGGACAACTTTCACTAACCAAACTCCTTTCGCCTCCACCTCTGGCTCAACCTTCCTTGTTGCCCACCAAGACATTCACCAAACTGTAAGTCGTTACCTTTGATGGGGCTTTCACTCAGGAGAATAGTGGCAGCATCTAGGCAGCAGAAAACACATCGTCGGGTCTGTCACTATTTGGGTCAGAATTTGGCCTCAGGGGACGTCTCCTGTCCATCTTCCTCTTATTGCTGATTCATCTCTGAGACTCGGGGATGCCTGACTCCAGAGTGAATCCTTCTAGGTCGTTCAGAGGGGGGATGGTCCTTCTGAACTCTGGGATACTAGAATGGCCCCATCCCCCAAATGTTCACTTTACTTTTCTTCCTAAGATGTCATTATGGGCAACTGTCTATCTGCCCTGACGAAAGACTCCCCCTTGGGATGTCTCCTCAAACACTGGAAAGGTCTCAAATTAGCTGACCTCAAACCCAAACAAATGGTCTTTTTCTACAAAATGGATTGGCCTCATAATAACTTGAGTGACCAGGAGGTCTAACCTCAGGACAGTTCCTTCAACTATAATACGCTTCTCCATCTCGATCTTTACTGTCGCCACCTTAGAAAATGGTCTGAAATTCCTTATGTCCAGGCCTTCTTTCAACTCACTCAAGACCCCAGACTACAGTCCTCTTGCCGCATGCTGCTACTAACACCCCCTCCTTCCCTACCACCAACCTCTCCTCTCCCGGTCCCTGGTTCTTCTCCTGTTTCCCGTCACACGCCGTCTGGACGTCCCCTTCAGCCTCCTCTTGAGCCAGCCACCCAATTTCCTCTAAGTGCAGTGGTTGGTTCCAAGGAAATCATTTGTGTTCATGTTCCTTTTTCTATGTCTCATCTCTCCCAAATTGAACTCAAGCAACACAGTTTCTCAGAAAACTCCGCTCTTTTTCTGTCTCACCTTTCAGAGACACTACACCTTTTCACCAATTTAGATTTAACCTCTGAGGAAGACAAAATAATCTTGGCGAATCATTTCATCTCCCAGTGAACCCCTGACAGCTGTCACAAACTCCAAAAAAATTAGAAAGGGGCCCTCAGACTCCCCAGTTGGAACTCACCGACCTGACCTTTAAGGTCTTTAATAACCAAGATGAGGGTAGATGGAAGGAAGAGAGGGAACAAGACCAATAACAGTCTGGAGAGTAGAAACAGTCTGTCCAAGTGATCATCCCTGTGATTGGAGGTGGCCTCACCCTCCATGATAAGACTTATCTGAGGCCCAACAAACGACAAGAAAAACAGCCATTGGGCCCCAACACTGGTTCCTGCTCCAACTACAAACAAGTGGGGTACTGGAGTCGAGAATGCCCCAGGAAAAAGTTACCTCCGGGACCATGCCCACTTTGCAAACTGAAAGGGCACTGGAAATGGGATTGCCCTCTCCTCGATAAGAGGGGACAAAATCTCCTTCTGAAACCAGGGAACCTTCCTGTAAGGACCTCCTCCATCCCCATGGATCTTCAAGGACTTTGCTACAGGCTTCCGACTGACAAACCCTGACGCTAGACCTGGCTCCAGGACTAAGATCGACTTGGCCAAGCCTCAGTTAGCTCTACCCATAGCAGGTAAGAAAACCAATTTCTTAATTGACACTGGAGCCACTTGCTCTGCTTCTCCCTTTTTGGGTCCCTTGATTCCCTCACTTACCACCATTTTTGGAATAGAAGATAAACTTCAACCGACTCTCCAAACCTTTGACTTACCAGGCTCACTGGGAGATCAAATCTTTTCGCATTCCTCCCTCGCCCTTCCTAATTGTCCTACCCTCCTCCTAGGGCCCCCTCCTGGGTCTCCCCCCTACCTTTTGACCAAACTAAAGACTCAACTAATTCTCCAGCCACAAGCTCCCTTCCTTGGAATCTTAAAAAACTCTCCATCTGATGCTCAGCCCTCCTCTCCCACCAGAAATACTTAAACAGATTCCCTCAATTATATGGGACGTTAACACCCCCTGGAGGGTCTCTCACCTAACTCCTGTCACTATCACTAGGAGGGACCCCTCTCACTTTCCCCGCTGCTCTCAATATAACACTGGAAGATCTTAGGGGACTCAAACCCCTCATTAACAAATTCCTAAACTCTGGACTCCTTAGCCCCACCAACTCCCTTATAACACCCCTACCTGTTAAGAAGACAGATGGCACCTATCGTCTAGTACAGGACCTGCACATAATTAACGAGGCAGTGGTCCCTCTCCACCCAGTAGTCCCAAATCCCTAGACCATCCTCAGTTCAATTCCTCCTAACACTCAAGTCTTTACAGTCCTTGATCTAAAAGATGCTTTTTTCACTATCCCTCTCTCCCGAGACTCTCAGGGCATATTTGCTTTTACGTGGATGGACCCTGACACTCACCACTCTCAACAAATCACCTGAACCTCCCTCCCCCAGGGATTTAGAGATAGCCCCAACCTCTTCGGTCAAGCCCTAGCCTCTGATTTATCCACCCTGTCACTTCCAGGCAGCACTCTTATTGAATATGTTGATGATCTCCTCCCCTGCAGCCCAGACCACAACACCTCCCTTACCAAAACCATAGTCCCACTCACCCACTTAGCTCTATGAGGCTACTGAGTTTCTCCTTCCAAAGCACAAATTAATCAGATCACAGTCAAATATTTAGGATTTCTCTTGTCCCCAGGATAACAAACAATCGCTATTCAATGCAAAGAGCTTATAGCCTCTCTCCTTTCACCTCATAACAAAAAGGAATTAAGGGCCTTTCTGGGCTTCACTGGTTACTTTCGCATCTGGATCCCCCACAATGGCCTTACAACAAAACCTCTTTATGAGGCCCTCCAGAGATCCAAAAATGAACCCCTGAAATGGAACTCTTCTCTCCAGTCAGCCATTACCTCACTCCAGACAGCCTTCACATCTGCTCCAGCCCTGACCCTCCCAAACTTAGATAAGCCTTTCTAACTATACACCCATAAATGAAGAGGGATCACCCTGGGAGTCTTAAGACAAAAATATGACCCAGCTTTCACCTCTCAAATTACTCAACAGTTGTCTCAAGCTTTAGACATCAAATACAAACTACATACAGCCTGGCATCCCCAATCTTCAGGAAAAATAAAAAAAGGCTCACCCTTCTCTTAAAAGAAAACTCACCAAGTTTGCCTTAAAACTCAGTCAGAGCTAGCTAGAACTCCTTCCCTAGGTCCTTTTCCAATTCTGGACTACTCAGAAGGTCCCTTATACCTCAGTCCCTTTGAACTCATGTACGGTTGCCCAGCTCTTCTTATTCCCTTTTCTACCATGAAACCTCCTCCTCTGGGCTCTTACCTCCTAGCCTTAGAATTAACTCACAACCCCTTATGGAATCATGCTAATAAACACCTACCCCAACCTCAGGACTTGCCCCCATCTACAATCCTATAACCTGGGGACTGGGACCTATTAAAGGACTTCTCCAGATATACCAAACCCCTCCAACCCCCTTGGAAGGGTCCATTTCAGGTACTACGTACGACTCCAACAGCAGCCAAGCTCTCAGGACATCCATCCTGGATGCATCTGTCACAACTCAAGCCTACTGATTCTCCTACTGTGCTATCAACACAATCCTCTCCTTACTCCTGTTAACAGTTATCCGACACCAGACTACAGATCTACTGGAACCCAGAGACCACCAAAACCATGAGCACAACTGAAGATTAATATGCCCTGGTGGGCTTGCATGCATCTTACTCTCTTATTTCTCCTTCTATGCTTTATAATATTTTATAACTACAAACATAACCTTTCTATCCCTGGAAGGAAATTCCTAGCCTCTTGCTACACCAGTCCTGAAGACTGCTAAGACAAAATTCTTGGTCTCTTTCTTACCTAGTACTTAACCACGCCCTTTCATACCAGCTACGCCTCCTCAAGTGACACTCATCACCCCTACTTGCACACAATTAAAAAAAAACAACTACAGCCCTCCTTCAAAAGGCCAAGGGTTCACAATATCACAACTGCTGGCTAGGCACTAACATTGACAGGACAGGCTTTTCCATATTCCCGGGACCACCTCAGACATAGCCCCTGCGGTTTGGGCTCCAACCCCCCATGGTGGTATTTCCAGCCTCAGGCTGTCTCATGGGTCCAAAAGAACCTCTCTGACCCACTTCCACAAATGCCCCTCCCAATCCATGGTTCCATCTTCCAGGAAGTTTCCTTACTAACCCAGTCTCTCATATGTGTTATGGCCAATACTACTTCATGGATGGGTCCCCTGGCTTCATATCCAAACCACCACTTTTACCTCCGACTTATGATGACCACAATCAGCCTGAAATCTAGCTCCTCTCAATTGTAATCAAACTCTGTACTTAAACCACTCCCGACGATGGGACAGACCAAAACACAAAGCTCAAATAAATAATTTCCCTAACAATCGAATTTACCTTCCCAAACCAGACAACTGGACACTCCTATCCTGAATGGCCCTTTCATGGGACTTCTATTTTTCCTCCTGTCAGTTCCACCGACTGCTCCCTGGACTCATCTATTAGTAACTTCTGACACCTGTCCTACACGGGTGAAACTAGGACATGCCACAAGTACATCGCTCTTTGTTTCCACAAAAACCTTGGGGCTTTGACTTTCAATGACAGTTTCTCACCTGGGAAAATAACACCTCCAGCCTCCCAAAAGCTTCTGCCTGCTTAAACCCATTGGCGAGACTTTTTCTAACTGCCGCATACTCCCTACCAGAAGGGTCAAGTACAAACTTCCTCATTAACATAACTCTTACGGCCTATGTACCCCCTTCAGCCAGACTACACTTTCTCTGAGGGACCTCGGCATATCTCTGTATGCCTCCTAACCGGATCAGAACCTGCACCATCGTATCCCTATTACCCCAGATGAGCATCCGCACTGGGCCTATGCCTCTCTCCTACCTTTTCAGATACCGAACTAAACAAGAACCTCTATGAATCCTAGTAACCATAGCCACAGACCTGGCTTTAGGCACCAGAACTGCAACTATCATACATTCTTCCATAACTGCTATGCTCTGTCTCCTCCCTTTCGGCCCCTGTCTTATCCAGTTTCTTCTCTCCTCTATCAAAAACTGTCTTACTGCCCTTACCAAACCTTCCTCCCCTGTCATGGGTCCTGCCTCTCAGACCATTCAATTCCAAGACAACGCATACGGCCTCCCCCGCCCAGGTAGGGACAGCTCTATGCCCCAGCTCAGCAGGAAGAAGTTGCAGAAGAAGAGACCTCTGCCCCAATTCCCAACAAATGGTCCAACTGGGTTCCAGACAACACTTAAGAATAAGTTAATATTCAGAGGGGGGAAATGTAAACCCATCTAACATGATTCAAAATGGAGTAACGGGGCTTCCCTAGTGGCACAGCGGTTGAGGGTCTGCCTGCCAATGCAGGGGACACGGGTTCGAGCCCTGGTCTGGTAAGATCCCACATGCCGTGGAGGAACTAGGCCCGTGAGCCACAACTACTGAGCCTGCACGTCTGGAGCTTGTGCTCCGCAACAAGAGAGGCCACGACAGTGAGAGGCCCGTGCACTGCGATGAAGACTGGCCCCTGATCGCCGCAACTAGAGAAAGCCCTCACACAGAAACGAAGACCCAACACAGCCAAAAAAATAAATTAATAAATTTTTAAAAAATGGAGTAACACCTGTCAAGGGCCCCTATTAGGTCTCTTTCAGACACCCAAGAACTGGAAAATTACTGAAGACACAGGTCTGTTCTCCAGAAAAAACACATCCTATAGAGACACAGCCAGCCCAGGTACTGCTGTGGACCAGAATAGATATAAACCCACCCCCTTTTCCTGCACCTTGCCCTTTGAAACCCAATAAAAGACTCAAACACTCACTCTTTGGTGCCAATGCCACTCTATGCATCTGGCCCCTTTTCTCTCTTGGAAAGTGAATAAAAACTTTCTTTTCTTCCCTTGCTAATATTTCTGTGAATTCTTTCACAACCCTCATCAGCTCACCTAACAGGTTCCAAGATCTGAGAATCCTTAAAATTGCAGCTTGCCATTGAAAACACATGACTAACAGAGACTCTACATTGCTTCAAGAAGCCATGATTCCCTGGCGTGGCATTCTGGGTTTTCCCAGTGTGAGCCCAATCATCTGACCCAGGAATCTCAGTTTTCATCACTTCCTGAGTGGGAGGATGTGAGGCCAGTGTGTAGAAACCTGGAAGACAGTGCTGGCCTCCAGGCTGAAGAACAGAGATGGCGCCTATAATATAGTGACCCTGAGGCCAGGGAGACAAAGTGGGAGCACTGGGAACTTAGAAGTCAGAGAGAGGTGTCCTGAGATGAGATAATAAGAAGAGTGGTAGGTGTTGGTGGGGAGAGAGAGACAGACAAACACTGATCTTAGCCAGGGGTGATGAGTAACTCAATGTTCAAGCCAAAGAAGGTACCATCACAGCAATATTAGTGGTGGCTGCAGCACCGCAGGTGTGGCCATCTCAGAAAAAGCTTTGTGGAATCTAAAAAACAAAACAAATGAACAAAACCAAAACAAACTCAAAGATACAGAGAACAGAAGTGTGGTTGCCAGAAGGAAGATGGGTTGGGGGTTGGGTGGCATGGGTGAAGTAGGTCAAGAGGTACAAACTTCCAGTCATAAAATAAATAAGTCATGGGGGTGTAATGTACAGCAAGGTGACTGTAGTCAATAATATTGTAGTGCGTATTTGAAAGTTGCCAAGAAAGTAAATCTTCAAAGTTCTTATCACAAGAAAAAAATGTAACTTTGTATGGTGACAGATGGTAACTAGACTTATGGCGACCATTTGGCAATGTATACAAATGTCAAATCATTATGTTGTACACCTGAAACTAATATTATAGTTATATGTCAATTATACCTCCATAAAAAAGGCTTTGCATGGTCTGGCAAGAAGCCACTTCACCATATCATTTAGGCCCTGAGTGGAAGTTCTGAGAGCCTCTGAAGCCAGGGGATGACCTCAAGAAGCCAAGAGGACAGGTTGGGGTACAGAAGAAGAACAGGCCTGGGGTGGACACCTTGACTTTTACTACTCATCTTTCAGCCAGACACAAATCCTGATTGTGTCATAAAATTGTAATTCATCATCTCTATCTTGGGTCATTGTCTAATAAATTTTCATAAAGCAAATATACTGTCTTTGTGTTTTATTTTTTACTCTGATTATTCAATCTAATTAAGTATCCCCTGAGTCCAGAGGTGAAGATCTTCTTTAGGGAAACCTAACCCACGTGACTTAGAAAGGAATGAGCCACTTGAAACGCTAGTGCCTAACCAGGCACTTTCTTTGATTAGTGCTGCCAGGCCTGCAGTTACATAGGCATGTTACACAAATAATGCATATGAAGGGGTATTCCCATTGCCTTAATGTCTAGAGAAACACGGGGTCTGAGCATACAGAATAGTCCTGACATAGATTAAGGAGGAACTGTCATTGGCTGTGGAAAACAGGGAATGCGACATCTGAGTTTTGAGTTGAGCTTTGTTGAATGGCTATGGGGTGTGTGTGTCCATATCCATCTACAGAGATAAATATCTTAATGAAAGTGTGAATAGCACACTCTCTAGAGGCAGTGAGTCCTAGAACAAGATAAAATAAATAAGTAGAAAAACCCTCTAAACATCTCAAGAGAAAGAGATTCCACCAACTAAACTGAAAACAGAGACACCTAGACATTAGTAATGGAAGAAAGATGAGAGAAAGAAAGCTTATGTTATGAATTAACAGAATCAGAACATTTTATAAGTCAGAATGTTGAGATTTTTCGGAGTTTTCCTTTTATTTATTTGTTTTTCAATTTGTTAAATTCCAGCTTGCTCAGCTGCGCTAATGATGCATCAAGTGAAAGAGATTTGGGTCCACTCAACAGAGAACAGCAGCAGAGAAGAGGATCTGTGGAGGAAAGCCAAAATTGGGTATACAATGCCATGCATGGAAGACTCTGGTGGTTATTTTGAAAAGGAAGACAGTTTTCCCTCATGAAGCCTAAGGGCAATTTCCATCCATATAGCATAGCTTCATAGACTTTCACAGTCTTAGAGAAGCAGAACTCAAATTTGGCAGAGAGTCTGGGCAAACCATGCCCACCCAGAATTAAATTTTGCAAAGAAAAGCCTGTGGCGAACAAACTGCCTTGGTAGTAAAGCCCACCCTCTGATTCTGGTGCTACTCCTCATCTGTCCCATCTCACCACCTGTTTCAGGACCCCTCACACCCAGATATGTGAGCATCTGTCTCATCTTGCCCCTCTAGCCCTGGAGGCCTCCTGGTGGCTGATTTTTTTATTTTATTTTATTTTTTTTTATTAGTTTCTGCTTTATAACAAAGTGAATCAGTCATACATATACATCTATTCCCACATCCCTTCCCTCATGCATCTCCCTCCCTCCCACCCTCCCCATCCCACCCCTCCAGGTGGTCACAAAGCACCGAGCTGATCTCCCTGTGCTCTGTGGCTGATTTTTTGCAAGGCTTGGATCCCACCGCCTGGTTCAGTGATCATCTTACATTTGCATTCTCTAGGTTTCCCTTGCTTGCCAGACTGCTGACTTGTTAATGTTCAGTTCCCGTGTTTCACATGATGACCACCCTCTTCCAAACTTTTCTGTATAGTTTTTGCTGCTGCTTCTGCTGTCACCTTTTACAGCCCCTATATCCAGACAAGACTGGCTGCCTTTAAACCTGTGCAGGAAAAAAGCTGCCAGTGTCCTTTAAAAATAAAAGAAAATCTCCAAATGCTTCAAGAGGAAAAGATTCCACCAACTAAACTGAAAAGAGATGTTTCAGACATTAGCAATGGAAGAAAGAGGGAAGAAAGAAAGTTTATATTATAAATTGAGCTATGTACTTTAACCAAACCAAACCAAACCAAACCAAACCAAGTCCTTGGCTCTGAAGAATGACATTAAAAAGTTAAGCAGTACTTACTCTTATTTAAAATGTCATTCTTATTCAGTGTAACTTTTAGATATTTAATGCAGACAGATGAGCCACACTGACTCCATGAAGACAAAACTTCCTCCTATACATCCTCTCTAAAAGCTTTTAAAGCCACTCTGTCAGGAGCAATCTGATGGCATATCAGTTGTGTTTATCTCCCAAACCACAATACTGCATGTGACAAATGAACATCATAGCAGGACTGGCTGGGTGGGTGGGTGGAGGTAGGGGCTGAGAAGTCCAGCCACATGGTATAAATGACTCTAACACAAAACACCCCCAATAAAACAGGAGACAGAGTACATTAGCCTGCTACAGGGGCTCAGGTTGACTATTAAATATTTCATATAAGAAAAGTATACACAGCACCAAAACAGGGCTTTGCTGAAAGCTAGGGATTCAGAGGCTCCTAAACATGATTTGCAAGGGGAGTTTTGTGAGAAAGTCTGAGAAGAAGTCCTATAGGAGTTCACCATGGCTGATGAACGCCCCTCAGTCCAGGACCACAGTTCCCGATAGGAGTCTTTGTATCCATTTGCCATTCTTATCTTGATCTTTACCCCACACTGGCAACACCCCTGTGACTAAAAACACAGAACTTCTCTCTCTTTTTTTAAAGTTTTTATTAGAAATTGATTCTATAACCAGAAAATTTAATCTTTTTGGTTAACCAGTTAAAGTGGGAGGTTGGTAACCCAAATCTAAATTCAAGTGAGAGCCACGAAGAGTGAGCTGGGGAGTATTAGAGACTGTCCATTTCTCTCCCAAAGGCAAGACAGTCATTAGTAATAGAGAAAAACTTGAAGTGAGAAGCTAAATATAAACCCCATACTTGGGAGAGTAAACCATGCCAACAGGCATTTGACTTCTTAATGCATAGAAAGTGGAGAGAGTTCAAGGAAATAAGTGTTCAGGAGAAACTGTCTTGCTTGGCTATTAAATCTATGGATGAGTAACAATCCATCCCACAACTTTGTGGCTTGTCACAAAAATCATTTGTTCACAATTCTGCAATGTGGGCAAAGTTCAGCAGCTCATCTGTGGTCCACATGGTATTTTCTGGGGCTCTAGGACACTGGAAGATCCCAGATGGCTTCAGTCACGTGGCTGCCGGGTGAGGCTCATTGTTGTTTGAGGATTCAGCTAGAGCTCAGTCAGAGGCCCTCAGCTCTCCTCTGTGTGTTTTGAGGTTTTCCCAGTATGGAAGCTGGATTCTGAGAGGGAGTATCCCAAAGGGATGAGAGGAGCATCTTCAGAACTCTTAAGGCCTCGCCTTGGAAGTTACACAGCTTACTTCTACTGTATTATAGGTCAAAGCCAGGAGATTCAAGAAGGGAAATAGACTCCACTTCTCAAAGGGAGAAGTGGTAAAGAAACTGCCAACATCTTTAATCCACTGCAGCAACTAAGACCAAGTTAAGATTGTATAAGTTCCAAATGAAAAATTTTGGAGAGAAAAAAGAAACACTTTCTCTAAAGTCATATACAAATTACATCACCAGTGGTGAGTCTTTGTGGCAACCAGCATGAACAGTACTTTCTTGTAGACTTGGCTCTACTGAAAAAATGTTCCCGGTGCTTCTGAAACAAGATGTCCCAACTTCCAAGATGGCTCGTGGTCAAGTGAGAGACACATACCATTATTTCCCTTTGTGTGCCTCACAAAGAGTAGGCACTAATTAAGTTCTTATTTAATTGGATCATGAATTTCTAGACCTCTGTGTATTCCATATGGAGTAGGCACATGGCAGTTAAATAGAAATGCTCTGGGGAGCAGCACGGTGCTATAAATGAACAGCTTTTAATCTCCTCCAGCAGTGGCTAGTAGCTAGTGATGGAGGTTATGGAGAAAAGGAATACAAAGTGAGAAAGGGGTACAACCATAATAAGATATCCAGTGGACTACCAAAAAATATTTGTTGGATGAATAGATAAATTACTGCAGAGAAAAAGTGTTTTGAGGGTAGACTAGAAGGAACTTCTAGAGAGAACTTGACTCAGAAAGTACCTTTTGCTGTTATCTATAGCCTTGTGAACCTGTAATATCCTCCCAGCATGCAGAAGATTTTACATAAGTATTCAGCTCAGGCAGCACATGTTGGCTAGTAACCAAGGAGATTTACGTCAACATTTTATAGTGTATGCATTTGTACAGTTTTGAGATTTTGTTAACTCCTGTATCCCTAAGTACTTAGGAGAGTGACTGAAGAAAAGCAGTGGCTTTCAACCAGGGATGATTTTGTCCCCCAGGGGATATTTGGCAATGACTAGAGACATTTCTGACTGTCACAGATGGGGGTAGAGGCATTACTGACATCCAGTGGGTAAAGGCAAATGTTGCTACAACACATCCTATGGGATAGTTTCCTACAACAAAGAATTATTCAGCTCAAAATGTTAATGGTGTCGAGCATAAAAAATCCTGATAGAGTAAGTACTCTATAAATATTTTTAGGATGAGTGAATGAATGAATGAGGAACAAGTGAAGAACAATAATAATAAATTAATGAAGACTGTATGGTTAATATCTCAGGACTACTGATCAACTGTGGATAGAGTCAAACCTACCTGGATTAGTAAGAAGTGGCCTGAGTTAAACTTTGAAATAACAATGAAGTCGGATAGAAAGAGTCAGGACAAATCAAGATGAAGAGACTACTCAGGTCCAGGACAGGGACAAACCCCTCCACACTGCTCTGTAAGGGTTCCAGTGATGGTGAAGGAAGAAACGATCAGTGAACAGCTCCAGAATTGTACTGCTGTGAGACTGCATTACTGAGAAGTGGTTGTATTCTTGAATTTGTACCTAAAATTCACTTTGTAGTATGGGTTCTGTACCTTGAATAATTTTTTTAAAATGTTTATAAACTCACAAGTTCTGTGGGTTCCTTTGAGTATTGTTAAGGAGGAGACTGTATCTTAACCAGGTGAATCTATGGGACATCTGTGATGCCCCCTCTGGGAGCCCAGTTAGAAATGTTTTCCCTTTTACAATTTTACGTTGCCAACTTCTCATTTAGGGCTTCAAATTTGTGTTACTTGCTTGGCAGACAGACTGTAACCTGCTGACTTAACATAACTACTGCTTCATTTTTGTCTATATACATCAAGAGTTTGAATATTTTTACAAGTATGAAACACTTGAGTGAGAGTTAAAAGAAATTGCATGTGCTAAAAAATAACAGAAAACTAAGGAAGCATCATCATCATATGGAAAGAACATAAACAGCCAGAAGCCTTTTGGCCTAAGTCTCCTCATCTTTCAACTGGGGACGAGACCCCTTGTCCTGCGTACTTCATACAATTGTTAATGACAACTAAACTAAACAAGAGATATGGCTGCTTTAAGTACTATGCCAATATGTTTTAAAATCTAAATTCTCTCTATCAAGCACAGTGTGAAGTAATGTTTTAACAAGTAAGTTCCTAGGTCTTTGGAACCGATTTTTTTCCACTCGAGTATTTGGAAAAACAGAACTTCTTACTGCAATTATGTCATCCTTCCCACAAGCAATTTCAAGGTAGGCTTCGGGCTGCCTGGGCTTTGATGTTTCTACTTCTTTTTCATTGCCTGCTTCTTCTTGAAAGGAGTATAGGAGAATATATTTTATGTGATATGAAATCTACCTTCTACCCAAAATCACTTAAGAAGGCATTTCGCTTCCTTTTGCTAATGTTAATTTTGCTTGTGAATGCAGGCTAAACTCTGGGGAACATTCACTGAGGAAGGACACCTAGGTGTTAAGTCACAGTGCTCGGGCAGCTTTCACATCCATTCAGCATCAGCACATGGAATCAAGGGCTGAGCCACTGGAGAATGAGGTACTGTTAACTGTAGTTGATCTTTTTTTTTTAATTGACATATAGCTGATTTTCAATGTTGTGTTAATTACTACTGTACAACCAAGTGATTCACTTGCATGCATACATAATTCTATTTTTTTATATTCTTTTCCATTGTCGTTCATCATAGGATATTGAATATAGTTCTCTGTGCTATACAGTAGGACCTTGTTGTTTATCCATTCTATATATAAAAGCTTACATCTACTAATCCACAAAATCTCAGACATACAGAAGAGACTGGTGGTTGCCAAGGGGAAGGGTGCTGGGGGAGGGGTGGAGTGGGAGGTTGGGGTGAGCAGATGTAGCCAATCTCGATGGGGCACCTGATGGACTCTCCAATGGCACTCTTGTTATTCTATCCTTGTGGTAGCTCAGGACAATATCTCAGATTCACAGGGTATTCCACAAATCTGCAACTGAGAAGACTCCATTTCCTGACCCCAGGTGGCCCTTTCACTATATCTTTTTACCCCCATTTTCTGCTTTCTCCTCTGTTGATGCTGCCCTTGCTCCTGATTCTTAGGCCTTCCAAGGCATCCTCAAATATTCTCTTACTGGTGGAACTCAGCCCACAGAAACTGCTCTTCATGTGGTTTATGTCACCCGCCCCAACCCATGCCAGCTCTCCCAGCTGGACCTATTAAGGCTGGCCAGAGGCAAATCTCAGGAGAAGCTCCCTTTATCTTTGGTGGGTTTTCTTCCCCCCTTCGATAACCCCCCTTCCTTTTCAATGGGCCCTGACGTTTCCCCACCGTGTGGTTTATCTCAGCCTCACTTCCCTTACTCTCTCCCGTGAACCTTACTGATCGTATACATCAGCTTCTACTTGCTAAGTCTGTTTATAGCTAATGGAAGAGGGCTCTGACAATCCCTCCAAGGAAACTGAATTATGTGTTGAGTTGTGGATTCTAGGAAAGAAAGATTCATAGTTCTTCGGCAGTTCTCTCTCATGGTGGAGATTCCGAGAAGGGAAAGCTCTACGGAGCGATCCCTACACGTGACGGACTCTACCAGCCCTCCTCTCAAATATGGCCACCCCAACAGAGGCAGGCTGCTCCCTGTGCTGTGCAGCAGTCCTGAGAAGAGGCACGGAGAAGTCTATACACTTGTATTCTACAGCCTAAAATAGTAACAAGGGAGGGAAAGAAGCAGTGTAAAAAAAACAAAAAAACAAAAAACAAAAAACAAGAAAGCAGAGACAACAGAGCAACATCCTTGAAACTCTCTAAGCGTAGATACTGTATAATTAAGCCCAAATTCCAATCTATGCCCATTTTTCATCAGGTGGCTTTTGACAGCTCCTCCCTGCAAAGAGGTTTCATGATTTCATTGAGTAAGAGGCGGCGGACTCGAGGTGTGTGCATTTGCTGGGAGATAATTGCATTTAATGAAAGGCACAGCCACAGGTTTGGGGAGGCAAGTGATAAATCTTCCTCCAGAGCCTGTGGATCAGTCATATTACCACTGATGAGTGGTTGGGGGATCAATTAATAATCATGATGAGAACAATACTTTTCACTTGCAATTTTCCTCAGGTTGCTCAGAGCAACTTTATAAACATGAACATCCATCTTCTTGGTCCTCCTGGGAAGCCTACACGCAGGCACATTATGCCTAGATATGCAACATAGAAATTCAGGTTCAGGGGACTGACTGGCCACCACAGCAGTGAGGGAAGGAGAGGAGAGAAAAGCAAGTGGACATGTTTTTGTATTTTCTCTCAGCATTTTGAATATTTATTTTGCAAACAGCTATTGCTGTCTAATGATAATATTAGCTAACAATTTTAGTGCCCAGCTCTGTGCTCAATTAAAGCTTTGCATGTATTATCCCATTTATATCATCCTGTTTCACAGATGAGAAAACCAAGGGTGAGGAAGGTAAGCACTGTGCGAATGGTCCCGTAATGGAACACAAATGTGAACCCAAGCAGTCCAACTCCAGAGTCTGTGATCCTACACCTTGTGAATATTACATGCGTGGCCTGCACTGGGATGGGTACTGAGAGCACATGATCCCTGTTCTCAAGAAGCTCACAGGGAGTGGAAGAAATCCAGTACTGATACCATCTGCATGCCAGCCACTGCTCTACATGCTTGATACATATGTTGACACATTTAGTCTTCATAACAATTTGAAGAGTTGGGGGTTATTACAACCACCACCCTTTAAAAAGATGTGGAAACTGAGGCACAGAGAGGCTAAGTGAATGGTCCAACATCAACACCTGTCCCCAGGTGAAAGGATTCTAGAACCTGTGCTGTTAGTCACTAACTGCCTTATTTTCCACACTAAGGGCTTTACTGCTCATATTGAAAATGATCAGGGAAAACAGAAGGATTTTATGCAAAAGAGTCATTCAGATTCAGGTTTTCTAAGGCCACTCTGATGACACTGGGATGAACTGATTGTTTAGTCCCTGTCTGCAGTGTAAGATACTTACACGTTTTAATAGAGTTCAAAGGACTGAAGGACTGTCACACTTCCAGAATGACAGGTGGAATTATGTATGACGTTTTTCTGTACTTTCCATACCTGATCCTTTCATTTATAAGACTCCCACTTCCCAGGAGGATTCCTATATGCATGACCCTAAATCTGAGTATTAGTCAGAGGATAAGTCTGAGTTTAAGCTCCTAACACATTCTTCCCATTGCCTGTGAGGTCCTCCTCACTATTCTCTGCTTAACTAGCAACTTACCAGTTAATGAGACCTCCAGGTCCCATTTCTCCAATGAACTTTCCCATTACTGGCTGGTCCAGGGAATCTAAGTCTCTCAGGAATTCAAGATTTTACAGCTCACCTTGTTAATTCACTTTTAGTTCATAAATCTTGAAATGATCCCATCAAATATTTTATTATCTCATTGGACAGGGAACTCAACATTTCCCAAAACAGCTTCTTCTATATTTCAGCATCTCTTTTGACAGTTTTCTTAAAGTTCATCCTTATACTAGGTCAAAATTCAGTTGCCTATAACTTCCCTAATAGCAGTCTGCCAGAAGAAAACTCCTGTCTCTCAATCAGATTCAGTGTAGAGTAAACAAAGCCTTCCTTTACCCCCTTAGGCTACAGTATATTTCTCAAAATACCTGTATTCAGCCTTACCAGATTACAGATCAGATTATATGTAACTCCCTCTTATAAACTGAATGTTTGGTCTCCCCAAAATTTGTATGTTGAAACCAATGTGATGGTATTTGGAGGTGGAGCCCTCATGAATGGGATAGTGCTCTTATAAAAAGACACCAGAGAGCTCCCTTCCCCTTTCTCCCACCAGGCGAGGTTAAAGCTAAAGAGAGTTATTATGAACCAGGAAGTAGACCTCAACGGACACTGAATATATCACCACCTTGATCTTGTATTTCTCAGCCTTCAGAACTGTGGGAAATAGGTTTCTGTTTTTTATAAGCCAACAAGTCCATGATATTCTGTTATAGCACCCCCAAATAGACTAAGACAATCCCTGGGTGCTTCCTGGTCTTCCCCAGTCAACTATAACCTTCTCAAGAACAAGGGACATTGTTTCTCTGAAACTCCAGCAGCCAGCACAATTCCAGCATTCTTGCCACACTATAGGCATTGGATGTTTGTTGTGTTTAGATACATCAGGGATGCCCTCCCAGGAAGAAAGGTCTACTTAAAAGAGAAAATAAACACAGCATGAGAGAAAGAATGAGGAAGCAGAAGTAGTGTGCCACCATTAGGATGAAACAAGCATGTGCCTACTGCTGGACTGACCTTCTGTCCAGTAGAGAAGTTGAGCAGAAGCAAGAAAGCTAATTACACTAGACTTTATTAGCACTTAAATAGTGGCCTCATTAATAAACATGGTATATGGACGATGTAAAATTTAATTAACAGAGTGAAGGAAAATAAAATAAGAAGGATATAAACATCACTGGCCCTACTTTGTGCAAGGGGCCAAGGAGTGTAGACCAAAAAAAAAAAAAAAAAAGTTATCAAAGACAGGAACAGAAAATAAGATAGATAGGATGCAAATGTCCACAGTAGGAAAATCCCTGAGAAGGCAAACACAGGATCAGAACCCAACAACAAAAAACTTTAGTTGTAAGATAAAGGATGATGATGATGCTGGGAGAAAACTGCACAAAAGCTCTGTCTTGGGGAATAGCAAGAAAGGAGATTTCAAAGCAGTGGATATTGAACCTTCAAAGGAAAAAGCCAACAAAGTTAGCATTAGCAATGGGTGACCATGGAGATTAATGAATCACAGCATCTTCCTGCTATAAGGGCCCTTAGAGGTCCTCTAGCCCACACTCTCATTTTACAAACAAGGATGCTGAGGGCCAGAAGTTAAGTACTTTCACAGTTCCAGGTTTTGGCAAAGCCCCCCAGATCCTGGATGACTACATAGCACTCTTGCCCTCCTGAGGTCTGCACATTGCCAGGAACTTCACAATTTTTGTCTTATCTGAACGCTACAACGTCCATAGGGAGAACCAAGGAGCATCTCTCCATGCACACACAGTAGGATACACAGGCTAGGGAGGTCGAGCCACCCGCCTAGTACCTAGGAAAGGAAACATTTGGGATTCATATTCTGGATTGTTCAACCTCAAAATCTGCCTTCATCTAGACCACACTGCCTTTTAGCATGAATTACAGAGCATAACAATTCAGATGGACAGTGAGTATCTCCTATGCCACCACTCTCTACCCTGGAGTTACAGGGCATGCACAAGGAGAAAAGGAGCTCTGATCTCCAGACTCCATGAGCAATAATAGCCACAGCATCTGACCTTAGGGCAGACCAGGCGAACACCCCTTCCAGGCTGCCAGGTGATTTGTTACGGCCAGAAGTCCCCCAAAACAGTTTCTGGACTCTAGATTACAAATTTCTGGAGGGCAAGAGTGTGTTCCTAGCAACCTGGTCCCACGGTGACACATCCTGGGAGGTTCACGGCCAGTTGTTAAACTAGATGGTACCCAAATGCCTATCTGAGGTCAGGACAGATTTACAGACCACGACTCTCTCTTGGCAAAGGCAAAGTGATAGTGATATGACTTTGCATCCCGAGAGGGCAGAGATAGAGAGGCTGGCCCCACTGCTGGCACCTCAGTCAAGGCAGAGTTCCTTTGCAGACCTCCAAACTCTGGCAATAACAGACACCTGTGATCTCTGGACTGACCACCTCAAACACATGAGGACAGAGAAAGGAGAGACTCTGCCTCCGCTCCTGAGCCCTCCTCCCTTTGTCTCTGTGCTGCTTTCCTGGAGCTCTTGACCTACTGGCCTTTTAGCCTGACATCTGCCTTCTTGCCAGGACTCCATCTATCAGTCCTCCCTGACAAGTTCATGGCCTACTTGCTGCTTGGAAGAGTGAGGTTTGCTCCTGCTGGCTGGGCCCCTGGCCCAGGCCTCTTTCTGTTGGTCCTAAACTAAGTCAGCCAGGCCTGATCCCCCCACCAGACCACAAATCCTCAGATTGCCTGTGAAACTCTTCCAGGTTCTTTAAAGCAAATCATTATATTTGTCTTTCTGCTCTTGTACAGATAAGCGGTACACGAAAAGAGAAAAATATGCAGATCACACTTTAATAAATATGGAATACTGCACCTGGCATCTATCTAAAAAAATAATATTACCTGCACCGTGAAAGTAGCAATAACACCACTATAACAATGACAGTGCTGGAATTCAGGAAACCAAGATGTTTTTAATTGTGTTATAATTAGAAAGCCGATAAACAAATAGCGACATCATTTATTCATTAAAAGTGTGCAAATGGAAAATCTACTTAATTAATTTCTTTGTGTAATGTCTGTAAACTACTTCAGGGAGGAAATCTGAGGGACAATTTCAGGCCCAGAGCAAATGACACAAGCATAACTCTGAAGCACAACTAGAAAGGCAAACTGGTGGTGATTGCTTTTTTGTTGAAAGTGCTCTTTTGCATGAGATAATGAAGAGACCAGGCCAGCCTCACAAGCGGGATGGCACAGGCAACCAACCATGAGTGTGCTTTAATCCTATGTGTCCTGTGCATCTGAATAATACTCCCTCCCTTCTTTGCCCACCCTCCAAAGTGAAGTCTCTGGTTAAAATGGATGGAATTGGGGTTGATTAAGGGACTTTCTGCAAAACCCTTAGGAAGGTTTAAAAGCTGAGTCATTAGCAGGTTTCACATCTATCAGGGTAGTCATTACACCAAGCAAAGGATTTGGAGGAGGATCAGAACTTAGCACAGTTGTGGAGCAACATCAACTGACCTTGGTCCAAATCTATCTTCCCTGGCTCCTCCCTCCCTGGCCCTACCCTCACTCACTTTTTATTTTTACTCCTAGGCCTTCCTCTTAGCCTTGCCTCTCCCACACTTGATCCTGCTCTAGCCTGTAATCGCCTCGCCTTACTTTCATCTTTAAAAGAGTCCAATATTAGAGTCAGTAATATGACTGTGGAATTAAGCTATGATTGCATAATACTTGATAATGTACAAAGCTCCTACTGAGTCCCGAAGTTAATTCTCCTAACACTCTCTACACTAATAATAGCAATAATGGAAATTACCTTTTGAGTACTTTGAGTCAGTCATTGTCAAGTACTTTGCATGCATTATCTCATTTAACCCTCGCTACAGGCCTAATGGGCACAATTACTAGCATTATTCCCAACTTCCAACTGAGGAAAGGGAGGCATTGTGTGGTTGTATCTAACATATCACCCATTCAGTAAGTTTAGTGTGTCCTAAATCTGATTTTCTTTTTTCTTTTCTTCTTTTTGTAAAAATGAGCATTCAAGGTTTTAAATGAGTATTCAGGGTCTTAAAAGTTTTTGTTTGTTTTGTTTTGGTCCTAAGAAAAAGTTTGTGGTTCATTCAAAAGCAACCCATGGTCTACAGGACACCCCTCAAAGTTACCTGATGCTAATGCCACAGAAGCTATTTTGCAGCTCTGTAAATTGTAGATAAACTGATAGCAATGTAATATAATTTTTGTCTCTGAACAGATAAATTATGTTCTTCCAGTAGAGGTTCAAGCTGACAAACCTAACCTTCTGTGGAAGAAGCTGGTTTTTCTTCCATTTGCATATTCATTTCAACATTCCTTTCTTCCATATAATTATGTGCTTTTTTGAAATGGTTGTAACGTTGCATCAGTTTCCTCAATAATGAGTTAAATAAATCTTTAACATGTGTATTAGTTTCCTAGGGCTGCCGTAACAGAGTACCACCAAATTAATAACTTACAACAACAGAAATGTATTGTCTCACAGTTCTGGAGGACAGAAGTTCTAAATCAAGATGTTCTCAGGGCCAGGTTCCCTAGAAGCCCTCTAGGGGAGGATCCTTCCTTACCTCTTCGAGCTCTGGTAGCCCCGGCCATTCCTTAGATGTGGCAGCATAATTCCCATCTCAGCCTCCATAGTCACAGGGCCATCTTCCCTCTGTGTTTGTGTATCTGTCTTCACGGGGCATTCCTCCTGTGTTTGTGTCTAAAATTCCCTCCTCTTATAAGGACACCAGTCATATTGGCTTAGGGCCCACACTAATGACTTCATCTCAACTTGATGACATCTGCAAAGACCTTATTTCCAAACAAAATCCCATTTACAGGTACTGAGGGTTAGGACTTCAACATATCTTTTAAGGGGCCACAGTTCAACCCATAACAATGTGTGTTCATTTTTATATATGTATCAGAGGCATGATTTTACCTTGTTTGAAATTATTACAACATGTAAAGGACATTGATAATATAGTAGAATACAAAATTTCTTACTTTTTTCTTTCAACTTTTTTCTTAGAAAACGTGAAAACACATAAACAAAACAGAGAGCATAATAGTACATTATAACATAACAATAGGTCCCCACAGTACCCATCACACAACCCCAATAACTATCAACATTCTGCCAGTCTTATCTCTCCTCCCACCAAAGCCTGGATTTATAGGAATTCTGATCTCAACTCAAAACTTCTTTCTCCCATTTTAGTTAAATGCTTGGTATCTGGTGCTGTCAAGGGTTGCTTGTTACTTGAAATAGATTTAAGGAGTCAATTCATGATAAGGTAGTAACAATGATAAGATCTTAACACTGCCCATTCCAAGAGGGAGTTATATTGCTTTTAGACTTTGTTCTTGGTTAGTATATCACAAATAAGTACTAATGAATCAATTTATCTCTGTCCGTAGGTACCCTGTATATTTTAACTGGGGTTAATCTAGAGGGAAAGACCCATGAAAGGAGTCTTGAAATAGGTGGGGGCCAGTTTTGTCCCTACCATTCTTCAAAGCCCTGCTTATGAGAGACCTCCACTTGCATCTATATCCAGGGACAACTCTTGGTTTTCATATAAGGTTGGCAACACAAAGCCTTCTGTAGCAATCTGTGTATTCCTTTCCTCCAATTTATTCCAGCTAACAGAAACTGCTGAGCCTTCTCTCTTCCACAAATATCACAATGGCAGACATGTCAGTCAGTCAGAAAATTAACTGCATGTACATTTTTTATGAGCTGTACAAGACACATGTTGGAAGAACTACTCATGAAGATTTAAACAAATGAGACAATGTATGTATAAGTGCTTTAATAATTAAAAATATTATGGGGCCTGGAATTAGAAATGGGTGGGTTAAAGCCATGCCATGAGATCTGTGGGCTGTCCTGGAAGACCCTACCTGTGCTTGGCTTGTCACTATTAGAGAGCCCTGCACTTTAGTAAAGATACAGTCATGACAAAAACCCTCCATGAGAATGGGAATATCATGTAAATGCATAGCATTTTATCCCATCATTACCAATTGAAACTTTTTTTATTCTGAAATAACATTAAACATACAAGAAGTTGCAAAAAATAGTGCAGTAAGTTCCTGAGTACTCTCACCCAGTTCCCCACAAAGAGAACATCTTACATGACCACAGTGCATTGTTAAAACCAGGAAACCGACACTGGTGCAAAACAAATTGAACTACATATATACCTTCTGAAGATTTCACTAATTTTTAACTGCACTCTTTTTTGTCGTCTATGAAATGTTCTCTCATGGATAGATTAATTATTATTATTTTTTTAATCACAAGGTGAATTGGTCCATTTTCCCAGAGTTGGCCCAGTTTTGTTAACCTCATTTCTATCCCTTCTTCACATGGGCTTCATGTGTTTTTTATTTTTTTTTCCCATTAACAATTTAAAAAGTAATATTATATTGGAAAATTTGGAAAACATCCAAGAATACAAGACATAATTAACAAATGTGGGCCCCAAATCCAAACTGCTGCTTGTTAATATATTTGTTTAAAGTCTTCTCCATCCCCATTCTAGGTCCTGGTCCCTTCTCTCTCATTCATTCAGAGACAAGCACCAACATAGGTGTTCCATCTCATTTAATCTTTTTTGACTTTTACATGCGTATTTTGTATATACATGATTTTTAACTCTTTACTACAGTGATTTTCAACCATTTTCCTCCACTGATATACACATAGCAGATGATATTCAGGTAGGAGAGTGGGGGACACTTCCCACAACTCCCAGAGCACTAGTTATAACTCTATGTTGGAATGCTCTGTAAAGGGAATCACCTTGAATATGTTCCAGTTTACGGAAACAGTAAAGCCTCCAGAAATTCCAGGACTTGCACTATTGGGACTCAGCAAATATGCTTTGGTCTATGTAGATTTCTCTCCTTCCTTTGATCAGATTGGTGATCATGCTCATCCTTCAAGACTGAGCTCCAGTTTATCTCAGTGCTCTGGGCATTTCTCACACTGAACTGAATCATAATTTTTGGTTTAGATCTCAGTCCTGCCTCCAGAATGAGTTCCTTGAGAACAATGGTCCACCTGATAATGACAAAATCTCCAGCACCTAGCAATAGCACTTAGGTTACTAGTGGCCCTCAGTAGATGTGCACTGAATGGTTGGAACTGCAACAGAGAAGCCAAGTGACTGGGCTGACTGGGGTGTAAACGGAATCTCCACCGCTTACAGCTATATGACTTTGAACAAGTTATTGATCCTGTGAGTTTCATCTGCAAGATGGAGATCCCCATAGTAGTTCCATCAGAGGGTGGTGGCAAGGATCAGCTGATATTACCCATGTTTTAGTTAGCACAGTGCCTGATATCTAGCAAAAATCCAAGAGCAGTGGTGATTGGTGCCTAGAGTATTTGATGAATGCTGAGTTGATTGAGTAAATGAACGAGTAGTAGGTAGCTTGGACACATTGCAAGGGCACTTGCAACTAGAGGTATGTGGCGGTGACAACACAAGGGCCCAGGGCTATGGGGGGGGGGTGTCGGTAATGTCTGTGGTGACCATGGAAGTGTCCTACTCGGATCTCCCTTTAAGAGAACCTGCTGTAAGAAGAACAGCTGATTGACAGCTTCTAGTTGTCACTGCTTTAAAGTCACAATGGCATGTACACAGATGCCACTGAACATGTTAGAGTTACTAGATCCAGGTCATTCCTGCCCAATGCAGGACTCCTCTAATGGATTTTGTTCAGGGACCACATCATCCTGGCTGAAACTTTCTCAGAAGTGCACTGAAATTCCAGGTTTTCCCTATACAACTCTCCTTTCTTCTTTCTGTCCATCCGTAGATGTCAGACTTCAATCATAGTCTGAGGCTCTCCCAAGCTTCACCTGCTGCCCCTGCTTATCATTTACTAACATGTCTCCCAGAGCTTCTGGCACATTTGATCCCATCTTACCATCACATCTTGACATGGACTGACAGCACCTGAAAGAAGCTTCTCGCTTTCTTTGTGGTATAGGTAACATGATGTTGTTTAATTCTGCCTTCATTTTTCCTAAATATCCCCATTCACAGATTGTGTTAAGGAAGAGGTTGGAAGATTAATTCTATTTCCATTTATACATAATTCCTAGGAGAAAAGAATATCTCACAGCCCATTCATGTGCTACCCCACCATGTGCTACCATGGTGGGGTAGCACATGAATGGGCGGTGAGATATTCTCCTTCTGCACTTGAAAATAGCCAGTCTCCATGTCCAAGACTGATCCACTCATGGATCAACAGTTTTGGGGAATGACTCTTGAAGCCATACAGATGGAACAGATAAAATACCAAAAGACATAGCTTCAGGACTGCCTGAACTTACAGAAAAAGAAAATATGAACAGAAAACCATTTATACTTCACAGATTGCTCTTGGTACTTGGGCTTCTGATCTTTGTGGGTTTTATTGGCACCATTTTCTATAACATTTCTGATGCTCAGAATTTGCTACAAGCTATACAAGCCATGCATAGAACTTTAAATTTGGTCCATTATTTCCCCATTTCTTAACTTCCATTGCTTTAAAATACCTGTGTGTAGCAGAGGGCCAGACATCATTATCTCAGTTTTATTCATTGGGAAACTGTAGTCTAGAGAGGGGAGGTACTAGCTTACAGAGGCCAGCTGTGTCAATCCTCCTTCAGACCTCAGCCGTGCTGACTCCCAGATCTGAGTACCTTTCACTGTACCAAGCTAAGAACTGTCTAACACCAGTCACTCAAATAAGTAGACACATTTGGGGCAACTGCAATTAAATTCTTTTCTGTCATTGAAGCACCAGACTTCGGTTTTCACAGACTACCTGGTTCCAGCCTTTGTATCATCAAACACATTTCAAACTGGCCATAATGTCTGCCAGTGGCTGATACCCTGTGGTTTAATTCTTTTTTTTTTTTTCCTCTAGCTTCCCAAATGTTTTCCTTCCCTCCAAAACCTATCTTCTTGATCACTGCTCCTGAGTAGAATTCGGCTACTTTCATCAGTACATCAAAACCACTGAGCAGAGAGCTGGCAGTTGCCTGATTCCAAAAGGCTTTCAAAACATATTAATGAATATAATGGACACTTTAGGAAATCAATGAATTTAGGGATTTTTTTTTAAGGATGCACAGCATGGCGTGCAGGATCTTAGTTCCCCGACCAGGGATTGAACCCTCCTCCTCTGCAGTGGAAGCACAGAGTCTTAACCACTAGCCTGCCAGGGAAGTTCCTTAATTAAAAAAAAAAATTAAATTTAGACATTTTTGACCAATATGAACTTCCACAGAAATTATACTAAACCCCTACTCCCAGTAAAAATGTCCCTCTTAGGCTAATGATCCCTGCAGTAACTGATAACCCAGAGTTCTAGAGGGTTGCATTTTAGTAAACGGTAAAAATGACACATTTGGCATTAATGTTTTGACTCTTTCTCCCTCAAGTCCAATCTCCTTTTAAAATCACCCTAGCGAGAGAACCATCTCAACTACTAATTTGCAGTCATGGACCTCTACCATATCGTTATTCTTGTTATTCAGGGCCAAGAAGAAGAGGATAGGTGACAGAGTCCACTGTTTAAACATTCTGGGTTGAATCTCTTCGAAATACATATTCATGTATATAGGCTTGGCTATAACCTAGCTTTGGGGTACATACCTATCAGATTTGCATGTCTATTATGTTAGTTGAAGGATAGTGCTAATCATTTTGAAAATATTAAAGTCAGGCCATAGTTTTAGCCACTTTCTTATCAGCTTCCATATCTAATCCTGATGGTATATTTCCATGCTCTAAAAGACATAGTTAGAGTTCCCCTCTCTCTCTCTCTGGATATTGAGCTAAATTTTTGGCTAGTAGCAAGCATATATGCAGCTAATATTTAACAAGCTGTTATTTGCAGCTTCCTGTATAGACCAGAAAAGAGCTTTTTGATGTGAAGTAGTAAATAATAATGGTAAAAAATGCTAAAAAGTTGAATTTGGGGACAGATACCCCTGCCAGGGCTCCCTAAATTACAATGAAAACACTTGTTTACCTGGCTACATTACAAGGTCAGCCTTGTCAAAGTATGGAATCTAGTCCACATTTCAGTTTTCTCTAAGAATGTTTACTGGCTTTTGTTAGAAGAGACCACAGAAAACAACGTTGCTGAATCATAGCAACAACCCACACTTGTGTCTAGGAGCTGTATTTAAAAAAGAGCTGAAGGAAACACAGAATGGGGCTCCCATTCCTACACCTCCTCCTCCCCGTGTGGCTTTCTTAAGTTTGTGTAGCTTCTTCAGACAGTCTGTTCTCTTTTTCTAAGTCTCTCTCTTCACACTTAGATGTGACTGATGGAGTGTAAAAGAAAGAACAGACCATGGGGAGAATGAGTGCCCTGATTTAATCAAGCACTAAGGCAAATGCTAGGCACAAGGGACAGACCTTGAGGTGGGGGATGGCAGGGCAGGGGAGGAGGAGCTTGAGGAAGGAAAGAAGGAAGAAAGGGGATAGAGAACCTAAGGAGTAAAGAGAGAGAGAGAGAGGGAGAGAGAGAGGAGAATGGTAGAGTAAGAGGTAGGAGATTAGAACCAAGAGAAGTGAGAAGAGGGGCCAGAAGAAGGAGGAGAGGGGATTTTGAGATTCCTCTTTAACTTCTGCTTTATGCACACATATGGGGAGGATCATCAGGGTGAAGAGAAGGTCAGGCCAATAATAATGCTTTAAAAAAGGCTTTTTAAAAAATCTCTATCCATATAACCATCCACCCAATCAAGCATTCATGAAATGCTGAACTCATAATAACCCGACACCATGATTTTCATTTAAGTTTTTGTATATTTTATAATACCTTGCCTCATGTGAATTAGAGTACATCTTTCCAGAAAGAGAGAGAGAGAGAGAGAGAGAGATTGAGAGAGAGAGAGAGAAAGGGAGAGAAGGAGGGAGGGAGGAAGGAAGGAAGGGGGAGGGAAGGGAAGAGAAGGAAAAAGAAAGAAAGCACAGCAAAGAGAAAAGAACACAGAAGGTTAAGTATACAAAGAGGTAGTAACAGAATCAGCACAACTCTACACAGGGCACAAGTCTAAATGGGAATACGAGAAAATGTCGGTATCAGGCAAGACAAGAGGATGCTAATATGTTTAGATGGCTTGTTGTGGACAAGTTACAGCACTAAGCACTCTCTAATCATTATCGCTTTGGGTATTCCCATTCTGTAGTTGTGTGATGGCCTTCCCATTTTTGGCCTTTCTATCACGTGGGGTATTACGTGGATTTCACTTTGCCATTCACAGATTTCCTGTGTGGCAGGTTGCAGAGCTCAGAGATGGTGACACACAAAAATTTGTATGAAGAATATCAGATAGGTATTTCCGACTTCAGCGCCAAGCAAAAGAGCAGAAATGTCAAATGGATTTCATTTCACATGCCAACTTTTAAATTGATTAAAGCCAACTTCCAGAGGGGCTCTAATTAGAAGCATTCTCTTGCTATCCAGAACGAGTAGGGGAAATTGAAATGTCTAGATAGTGACACCTGTTCTGTGCACAGGATGACAGAGGCTGCATGTATGCCCTGGAGGTGCCCCTCCTACAACAGACTGAATGGTCAGCCCCATGAGTTACTAAACTCCCTGTAGGCTGTGAAATGATCTGGTGAAATCAATCTACCCTTATCTAAGAGCTGTCTACAGGCTCATTTAAATCTTTACATCAGGTATAGTCCTAGTCACCTGTCACCTTCATGGATCCCCAGGCCAAGGACACCATCAATGTTGCTCAGATTCCACATGGAGCTGGCAGTGGATTGAGAGCTGGAGACTGGCATTTAGCTCAGCTTTGTCACCCCGAATGGCACTGGGCAGCCCACTTCCCTCTGGGCACTTCAGCTTCCTCTACTGTAGAATGTTGTTTGAGCCAAATGGCACCAGATCTAAAATTCTAAAATGTTGATGTCCCAGATTTGCTCGACTTCAATTTCAGACAAGACCTAGATTTGGTTCTCATCCAAACTGGTTCACTGGTGTTCTTTCCAAAAACATTTTGTTAAATGTATGAATTGGTACTGGTATTCTCTTCAGAGCTTGCAAATCAGCACTGATTGTCTCTTGAGTAGGCCATGCTAATTTTCACCTCTGCCTTGGCCACTGCTCCTCTCTCAGCCCCTCCATCTGCTTTCCAAGTCTAATCATTCTCTTGCTCAGCTTCCTCCACAAAACTGCCAATGACCTTGGGCATGCTCCTAGTCCTCTCCTGCTGATATCCAAAGCTTGACGGGGTCTTTTAAGGACTCTCTACTATTGCATATCTATTCAGAAGAGGAGAGGGAAACCTCATAAGTCAATCCTTGGGACAAGTAATACATAGGAGCTCTATACATTTAAGTATCTAACCTGAATTTTCAAATTTGACCAGGTCTCTTGAACTCAGTAGAATCTGGTTCTTAAGAACTCCGGGTGAGAAGAAAATACAATGTCTTTAGAAAACCTCATTCTTTATACTATGTATGGGAAAATATTTAGTACACTATCCAATAGGAAAAGGAAGATACTATATGTTATAAAGAATATAACTATAATGTCATATTTGGGTCATAATTGGGTACAGACCCCAGACTTTCTTTCTTGACTTTCACTTCTGTCTCTTTCTTAACATATGAGCTTGTGAAAATGGCTTAAGGCCTCAGCAATCCAATGTCTGAATGATAAAATAAGGACAAGAATATCCTAAGATTGTGATGAGGATTCCATGAGACAAACTATATGAGCGCCTAGCACAATCCCTAGGCATCTAGGACTGGATGCTCTGGACAATTTTAATCAGAAATGGAAAGCAGAGACTGGGAAATGTGGAGACAGAATCTGGGCTCAAAAAGAAACATGATATTTCACCAAGACTTCTCTGTGACATGTTTCCTGCCAAAGACAAGGCCTATTCTACAGTGTGACTGGTTCTAAACAAAAACCTAAAATATCTTGCTGAAGCAAGAGGTGGAGGACAGGGGAGCTTGTGAAAAACACTGAGTCTGCTTCCTTGCCCTCTAATTAATCTTCCAGCCTGTCTTGAAACCACCAATCTCAGCGTGTAAAGGATCAGAGTCACTGCTGGTTTGGGCTGGGTCCTTGGTCAGGGCCCCCATGTCAATGAGTGTGGCCAACCTGGGCCCCGCTTTTGCCTACTCCAAGTCATGAATTCAGCTGACCATCCTATTAAGATTCTGTACCCACCTGTTTGCCCTTCTAATGATTTCTTTATTTAACTGGTGTGATGGACAAGCTATCCACCATCATAAGTCCCCCATTACTGTGGGACCTATGTAAATGTCTAAAGAAAGGAGGAGTTCAATTACATCCTCGTGAAATTCTATTTTTCCTTCCCTGGGTAGTTATTGCTCTAGTACTTGTTTCACTGTCAGGCTTCAAAGCTCTTTGCAATATCTATTATGAGTACTTTTGTCATAAAAATAGGAAGGAAAGCAGGGCAAGGCCAATGTATACAGAACAAGAAATGAGAAAATCAGATTTGAGGAACCACTGTTCACTAACATATTCTTTAGATATTCAGAGGTACCAGTTTAGTTCATTTATTCTCAGGCCAATTTCCAGAAAACTCCTATTGAATACCCTGTCTTCTTAATGTCTCTTTCTTTCAAATCCTTCTTCGACCTGGAGCATTTTTTCCTATGCTTCTAACAATTCAAATGCTATCCCTCCTCTTCAAGGACAAGTTCTAGATGTACTTCCTTGCCCTTTCACTACTTCTGTGGCCCAATCTGACCACCTCTAAACCATAACATGTCTTTCTCCATTCTGTTTTGCACTTACCTGTTCCATTGCACTGTTTTATGTCAGGAAGATTATAGGGATAGCTTGGTTCCTCCAAATTAGACAGAAAAACAGCAAGAAAAGAAAGCAACGCCTGGGAGCTGGATGAACTGAAGCCACTAGTACATTCCCAGAGCCGCTGAAGGAAATTACAGCCAGTATTTAAGCAGAAAGCAGGAATCAGTCATGGGGCAAGCCTCTCCCCGTCTTGTTTTGTTTTGTTTTTTCCACAAGCGAAGGCTGACTGGAACCTGGATGAGAGTGAACTGACCTTGTCCCCAGAAAAGTGGTGGTGGTGGGACACACACCATACCACACTCAGAGATGGCAGAATTGAGGCTGTTCCATTTGAAGCTGATTAGCTTTTGTTCAGTTTCCACAGGCACACTGCAGAGCTTTGCCTTCCTGGATGATGGAAAACACCAATGGCTGCTGACTCTAGAGCCTGCTCAGAAAGCCAATAGAAATGTTCTCCATGCATCTTTCAAACACTCTTAGTGTGAGTCTTCACTCTTTAATGACATTGTAAGCATTGTAAGCCACCCAAGGGCAGGGACTGTATTGTCTCTACACACACACACACACACACACACACACATTTTGCATGGATATCTATGTCTATTCCTATACTATAACTAACTAATCACCTTCACATAATTATCTATCTATAATTCACACACTCATAGAGCAGACATTTATTTAGTGCCGGTTGTATCCACAGCCCTCTGTCAAGCATGGAGGGCAAAACTTTGGGACACTTCCCCCAAAGGAAGGAATCTCTGAAAAGCCAGTATGTAGAACAGGTCAACTCTGAAAACAAGTTGAAAATAGCTGCTGTCTACCTTAAGCCTTCAATTTTTTGGGGAAAAAAATAGGCCCAGCTGGACTATATTATTTAAATAAGTAATAAATAAGTAAAACTAAATGAAACATGTTTAGTTTCTTAAACATGCCGGCAAATAGAAATTACTTAGAAACTTTGTGGGAAGGGAGAGAAAGAAAGAGACAGACAAGGAGAGATAGAGACAGAGAGAAAATTGATTGATTCTCAGCCTTAACCCGGACTCATTGAATTCCCTATAAAAAGTTTTGGTAGTATATGAATTTATCAACTGTCCTGGATGGTTAAACTAGAGGATTAAGGCATTCACCTAAAATTGTAAGTTATGGCTCAGACCAGAGAACTGAGTGCTCCTGCTCTAGCACTTTCCCTGTCACGCCACCCTGCCTTGCTACCCCATAGTACTTTGTTTAGAATGAAGCTTGGACTTCATTATTGTTATCACTATCTGTCCTAGAAGCGTGTCTGATCTTCCTTATGGATAAAAAGCAATTCCAGGGAAGGGAAAAACTTATTATTTCCCAGTGGACTTAACAACAGGTTGACTAGATACTAGATATTCAGTAAATTTCTACAGGTTGGTTTATCATGGTTAGATTTTCACTTTAGAATTATACCACTCACCTTCCCTATAGGTTCTCCTTGATAAATGCAACCTGGTGATCAAGAAGGAACATGCCATGAAAAAATGGAGGTTCCAGTTTTTAGTTTTGCCACTGCCCATGGGATCCTGGGAGAATCAATAAACTCCACTGGACATCAGTTCAAAATGAGGGAACTGTTATAGGTCCCTTTCAATAATTTCTATGATAAAAGTCTTACTATGGAAAGCTGCCTTCTGATATAACCAGTTTTATTTTTGTTTTTGTTTTTGTTTTGGGCTATGTGGCTCTGCTAGGTGTTAATAAATAATTATTTAGTCTTACATAGTAATATATTATTCTCAAAAATGTTGCCTGTATTATCTCACTCAAAAACCATGTGAAGAGGGTAAAATTAATAATGATTATTCCCATTTTACCTATTAATAAATTGAGGCACAGAGAAGGTACATGATTAGTTCAAGGTCACACAGCTAAGTGGTATAACTGAAATTCTAATCGAAGTCTTTTGACCCTTGGTACCGTGTCCAATGGTTTGCCTTCTGAGAGCCTGCTGTTTTCACTTAAAAGATGAATATTGCCTTAGAGTAGCTCTTAAAGCAAAGTTTAACGTTTAAACTAAATCAGAGCTGTGGAACGATTTCCCTCAGCATTTTCTGTAAACTCGAGCCATACCTTTTGGATCTCCACTTGCCCCAGAGAGTAGATGACTTCATTAGCCATGTTGGACCATGTGGAAAAAATCCAGAGCTGGCTTTTGATTTATACTGCATACTCAATTTATTTATTAGTTTTATCCAAGATGCCCATCATTGAGGCACATGGGACGTAACTGTTCCAAGGCAATTAAACCAAATGTCAGTGGTTCCTCTTGAGCCAAACATTTCACCAATCAATTACAAACAACCTGATTAAATAGATAAGCCTAGATATATGCCCTTAAGATCACCTCAGAAAAATAAAAACTGAAGCCTTGAAAAACAGGGTCATTGGTGGGGAGTTATGTTGTTCCACTTGCCATCATAATTAGAGACCAACATGACCCCTAAATAACTACCATAACTTCTTAGCAACCAAAGAAAACAAAATAAATGCAAATACCTTTAAATAACCCATTCACCCTGATAGCAAACATTTATTGAGTGACTGCCATATCGATAGCCCTATGACAGGCATGGAAGATGATTAGAAAGGACTAGTTATGAAGAATCTGTCTAATCTCCATGTAACTCTTAATCTTGGAACAAAATTAAAATCCTTCATGAGTCTTGATTTAATCAGTTCTAATGAGAGAGCAGAATCCAGTGAGAGCTAAGGTTCCTTCTGTTTCTGTTTACCTACATCCTTGTTAGACCATAGGTTATCCCAAAGGGCTTTTGCATGGTATGTCAGGAAAATCTGATTATCACTCTTCGGAAGCAATATTTTATTTCTTAACAGAAATAAAACAGTGGACTTTCATCCTCATACTCACAGAATTTATACTGGAAATTATTTACAAATGTTTAGCAAAGCAAACTTAAACTAAGCTATTACTCTTAATGAATGAAAGACAAAATGAAAGACAAACTCTTAATGAATCAGACAAATTAAAATGACTATTAAAAAAGCACTGAGGAACTCTGCTCTGGTTCCAGAAAGAGACTGAAATTAAAAATGGTCCTCCTCAGCTATGCGGGGGCTCTCAGCAATTACGCATTGTCTTATCATCATAGTGACGGACTAAACCTTTGGAGGGTAATGGGCACTTCCGTCAAAACCAAAGGCTACTGTTTTATAGAGTGCCAGAGGTTTTCAATTTTCTTATAGCACATTAAAATGCAGTCAGTCTGGGATTCCCTGGTGGCGCAGTGGTTGAGAGTCCACCTGCCGATGCAGTGGACACAGGTTCATGCCCCAGTCCAGGAAGATCCCACATGCCATGGAACGGCTGGGCCCGTGAGCCATGGCCGCTGAGCCTGCACATCCAGAGCCTGTGCTCCACAACGGGAGAGGCCACAACAGTGAGAGGCCCGCGTACCGCAAAAAAAAAAAAAAAAAAAAAAAAAAAAAAAAATGCAGTCAGTCTTTGCCACATTTTAACCTTGTTTAGCATAAATCGTTGCACTTGAAAATCTTTGTCTTACATGGTCCACTGGAGATATCATTAAGAATTATCATCATGGTACTCCCATGACTGAAGTTTTAATCCCTACTCTCCTTATAGCATATAAAAATTTCGTTAGAGATCACTACCTCTCTCTAATTCTTTTAAACATTATTCTGAATTATTTCACATTGAGTATTAGAAGACATAAAGACATAAGGAACCCTTGAGAGAAGCATATATAGTTTTGTTGCATGAACTTTGTGTGTCCTTATTTACGTATGTCAGCTGACAGATACATTTCTAAAGCTAACCAGATCTGTGATCTTGGCCTATAAGTTCATTTGCCAAACAGTTTCACATCTACATGAACATATCTAAACAAATGATGAATCCTGAGTGGTATGGCAGACACAGGTGTTGGCTTATCCAATAATCATTCTCTAGCCACCTCATCTTCCTCCTTAGATGGTTTCTATGATGGAAGAAACTTCCAGCTATATGTCTGCTCTACCCCACCCCTCTGCTTGCTTCTTGCCATGTTATAGGCATGTGACCCAATCAGGGCTAATGGGATATGCCGTGGTCAGGGGGAGACATCCAGAGAGACTAGGAAAGGACTTCCTCCCTGTTAGATACATAGAGGGGACACTCCTTTTTGTCAAATATTGTTGGCCTCTATAACATGCCTGTGTTAGTAGCAGCCATTTGCCTCCAAGAGGAACCAAACCTAGGGATCAAGCCTATGAACTAACGTTGGAAAAAGTCTGGGTGTTCAACAACAACACTAAAAAAACCTGGACCTACATACTTTCAGATTTCAGGTTGTCTGCCACCTAAAATATTTGAGCTGATAAAAATAAAGGCACTCTTTTACATCTACATGTAACTTAGTCTTTACCTTTGATAAATCCTGAGAAGGAGACAGCACTATGTGAGAGAGGTAGATGAGATGGTTGGTGGTCATGAATTGGAGATGAAGATGAAGAATAGAGATGCCCTCACTGGGACCACAAATCAAGCTTTGCTGGGGCTCCTATGCAGACAAGCTGTCTTGACAGGGGTCCTCTAGGTCTCTGCTGGGGATGCTGACCTTTGCCCTGATACTTTCTTAAAGAACAGCTAAAGATTAACCATGCTTGGGATATATATACCAAGGAAAAATACTAAATTTCCTTCTTGTGTTTTCTACTTCCTTTGTGAAGGAGGACCATGAATTTGCTTCACTGAAATATGATCTACTTTAATTAAAGCCAGTTGGCACTGAGTAAATTAGAACATAATTGCAATTTCTGTGAATTTCACACAGCTTGCAGTTTACCAAAAGGAACCCAGTTTCAGTCAAAGCTTGTATGCTGACACCTGCAATCAAGGTCTTATTAAACTAAACAAATCATGTCTTCACGCAAGTTAAGGAAGCATAAATACAAGGGCAATTCATACATATTCTAATTTCTGCTATTTGGAAAGGCACAGTTTGGGAAGAGCTATTTGAAAGGGAAACCTTCTTCCAAGGCAAACCATCTCAGAAAGCCTATATTTTCTCCATTTTGATAATAATTTGCCCTGGAAGGTTTCTGCCCCCCTATATGACTACTTTTTCTCCATTTATTTTGAATGAGATGATACAATTTCAAGATACCAGTAAAAGGAAATTCCTGAATTCATGATTTGGTCAGTAAAAGAATACCAATTTTAAAATAATGTATTCTCAAAATAAGGAACAATTAAATAAAAAAAAGACTCTTGTATGATATGTAACTGTTAAGAGAGAGGGAAAGGAGCCTGTCTTATTGGTTAAGAGTTTGTGCTATTAACCTCTGTCTGTATCCTTCCTTTCTACTTATGAGCTGTGTAACAACCTTTCTGTATATCACCTTTCCTCAAAAATTAGGGTGGATAAAAAGAATAGCCACCCCACAGGGTTATTGCTAGGATTAGACACTATAAAAATAGTCAAATAATGGTAAATAAAATCAGTCCTTGTTTTCAGAGTCAGAGGCAAGGTAATAGACATGCACTGATATAGCACATGAACTATGGGGTTATGAGCTCCATGAAATTTGGGGTTATAAGCTGAAGTCTCATTTGAAATCTTGCCTTCAACTTACTTCTTGGGAGAGTGAGACTGTCTACCTGAATGATGAAAGTTGCCTACTCAATTCCCTCAGTGGAGCCATTAGACTCACTGTTTTCCAAGGCCCCAGATGGTACCCTCACCTCAAGCCAATTGGCCTGGAAAAGCTAGCTGTGACTTCACAGGGGGTTGGGGCATGACCTGAAGCTTTCAACAAATCAGCAGAAATCCACCTACATCAAAAGATCAGTTTCAGCTCAGCCAGAATTGTGCATTTCAGCAAGTCATTTTTGGAATCAGTTGCTGGGGCACATCGCACACACACACACTCACACAAACACACTCACAAGAGCCATCTATACCGGATACAAAACACCAAAGGAGAACTTATAAGGAATCAAGGGAAATCCTAAGTGAGTGTGTCAGTGAAACCATCCATTTACAAATGGTATTTATGTCAAATATGTACCCTCCTGGGCAAGGCAAATAGAGCTATTTCATAGAATCCCTTCATTAGTGTAAAAAAATATATAGTCTGAGTGTTATATACCTTGTTTTCTATTTACTTCTCTCCACTTGTTCACACAAAGAAGGTCCTTCAATCTGGCCCAAGGGTCCAACATAAAGATAGTTCCATGGCAACCTTTAGCTTTTACCAAAACTTTCCAGAAAGTCCATTCAACAGTTTGTGACTAAAAGTTGACACCTTCACAGTATAAATACACTCTTGCAATTGAAAAATACTGTTAAAGAGTCTTTGATGCTGATAGGTTTGAACCAACTTTTAAAATTTTATCTCTCCCAATCCCCAGAACTGCCAAGTGTGTCTGTGTATCTCTCATCTTACATTAACACATGAATAAATGAGCTAAACAATGTTTGCACACACATACACATAATATTGTCTTATCATCCCCTTTCTGAAATTGGATTGGTAATTTATGAATGCTTTCTGCTTTTGTATCTATATACTTTGTCTCTTCTGAAACTTGAGAAAACTAGAAGAAAACTTATTTGATAGGCCCACCAAACTCATCCCGACCTCGCATGCATGCAGCATCTTCTCCAAGCCTATTCTTCCAGTAGTTATTTTTTCAATCACTCAAGAAGAAGCCTGTCATCCAAAACATCTAAACACATCATTGCTGGAGTATTCTCTCTTCTCTATTTCCAATGCCCTGTCTTACCCCAGGTTTTCATAGTCTCTCAGCTATCTCAGTAGCCTTTAGGTTCATCTCACTTCTGCCAATACTAACACATATTACACACACACACACACATACACACACACATGCACAAATCACACACAATCACAAACTTTGGGAACTTCTCCACTCCGTCCAGAGAGCTTTCTTCTGCTTTTTAAATTCTAAAATCTAGTTGTGTCACTCTCTTCCTTAGCTATCACGGTAGGATTTGTTAATGAATTCCCCACACCCACTCCTGCAATACACATGAACACATAAAGTCCCGAACAAATTCCATATTCTAAAACAGGGGTCAGGAAACTATGGCTCATAAGCCAAATCCAGCCCACAATCTGCTCTTATAATTGGGGTTCGATTGGAAGACAGCCACGCCCATTTGTTTATGTATTGTCTATGGCTGCTTTCATGCTGTAACAGCAGAATGGAATAGTAGCAAGAGACTGTAGGTAGCCCACAACCTAAAATATTTACTATCTGGGCCTTTACAGAAAAATGTTTACTAAACTCTGTTCTGTACCACAAGATGTTTTTTACAGTCTGTCCAAACATCATTACTATAAGCATAAATTGAGCCCTTAATAAGTGTTAGCCACTTTTTCAGGCAGATGTGTATAATATTTCATATTCCTATTGAATGGAGAAACAGAGGCACAGAGAGGTTAAATAATGTGTCCAAAGAGGTCCTGCGGCAATTAAGTGGTAAAGTCGATCCAAACCCTGGTCACTGGGTTCCAGAACTCGTTTTCTTAACTGTAATAATCACTTTCATCTTTTTTTGCCTCCCCCAGAAATCCAGAACGATTTCCCATTCCCAGAACCTTGCCCTTTCACATGGCTGTGCTCTGCACATGCTCTTCTCTCTCTTGGAATAGCATCCTTTGTAGGACATGACATCCGATGGGCTATATATGTCTCCATCAATTCCAAGAGTTCAGTATACACAATGCTATTCATGAGCAGTTGCTCATCTCTGTCTCTGTTTCTCTCTCTCTGTCTCTTTCATCTTGCTCTCACTCGTTCAATTAACTTAATAATTTCTGTTCTAGCCTTTAGGGAATGGAGACAATGGTCTTAAAAATCTTTCAAATTCTCAGTTCCTTGACAGCTTAATCTTCAGAAGATGGATCTCACCGTCTACCTCTATTTTTGCAAGTGTCAGTCAAAGAATGTTTTCTTCCATAGGTAGATTTCACCCTCTCAACCAAGTGTCCTAAATTCACTTCCTATCTCACAGCACACAGGAACACACCTTGCAAATTCAATTGCTTACTTGTTGAATGAAAAAGTGAGTAAATGAATGATCCTCAGGCCAACAAGGGCTGGTCCACACAACAGGGAAGGCCTTGATATAAATAGAAACAGCACTGAAACTGGCAGCTCACAAAGCATGAAGCCTGAGTCAGGCCTCAGCTCTCATACTGCATTATCTAACAAATCGTGTGTGTATCACTAGCCCCCAGACACCCACTACTACCTCCAACACCGATCTCGTTACATTAGCTGCTTATTACCTTACTTTTGCAGGCAGCTCTGGAAGAACAAGCCCATTTCCCGAGATGTAAACCCAACTCCCAATAACGCCAACCTTGTGGGATGGGTCAGCTCCCTGAAGCACATGGGGTCGACCACAAAGCTTGGTTATACGTTTCCTCCCCAAGGCTTCTCTGGATAAGGTGAAAGTGCAAACTCACACTTTTGATGGAAAACACGGTGCAATAATCACATGGTGTGTGAGGATATCCTCGGGCACCTGACCAAGCCTAGGTCACAGCATAGTGGTGTTTGGCCCTGTCCCCATATCTCAACCACACTTTGACAAGGCCGGTTAGAAATGTCAACCCTGTGTGGAAGTGTGATTGTGGGAATGAGAGCGCAGTGCAGGGCGAGCTCTAGAGAAACTCCTGGATTTCAGCGAGAATGCCCGCCCTCTTCCCTCAGAAGCGCGCTACTCTAAGCGGATAGGGTACTGAGAGATTTGCAGCTTCTTGGCCATTCCTGTTTCTATCCAAATGTAGAAAGATTTTGGTGTCAAATGGTCAGTTGAATGCACGGACGGTAGGTATGGCCACAGGATTGGAAAATAGGCTCGTGTAAAAAGCTTAAAATAAAGAAAATTGACTTTATGCAAATAAAATTTTGCAAAACCTATACAGTTGAGGCTACATTTTTATGTTTTGAAAATGAGTATAAAAAAAGAATTTTCCCCAGGTTTCTTTTTTTTTATGTATTCAGATAAAACTCTGGATTTGATTTCCTGAAATCAACATTGTTTTTCCATTCAGAAACCTATTTCCTATTGCATAAAAGAGGGTATATCTGAAATAGTTTTCTAGTAAAACATGTTACTAGATATTGTCTATCTTCTCTTAGAAATGAGGAGGAGAGGACAAATATACCTGGAACATACCTATATGTTCAAATTATTAAGCTCTTGGATCCTAGCCCTATGCCCATCAGAAACGGGGCACTCGAAAACCTCTCCTGATGTAGATAAAACAGTGATAAACACTTGGAGGGTTTCCCAGAGAAAAAAAGTTCTTTTCAGTAGGTTGAATAAATGGATGGCCTTAGAGGCTAAGGAATGATATGTATAAATAACAAAGTATTCTCCAACTCTGTTATTCCAGAATTTGACACAGTATCTGAAATTCGTATAGCAGAATCCCATGGATATATTTTTCATATTTTCTTGCTCTTCACCAGATACTACTTAAATGTCTATGATACACTGGGCTTTAAATATCTGAAAATACATCCCTGTCTTTGAGAAAACAGTAGTCTAGGGTCGGTATACTTTTTTCTGTAATGAACTAGTTAGCAAATGTTTTTGGCTTGAGTGCCAGATAGTTTCTGTTGCAACTACCCAACACTGTCATTGTAGTGCAAAAGCAGCCATAGACCATAAATAAACAATCAGTGTGGCTGCATTCCAATAAACTTTATTTACCGAAACAGGCGAAGGGCCAGATTTGGACTTCTAACTGTAGTTTGTCAACTCCTGATCTGGATGGATGCCTCCTAATCCATGGGCTATATACTCCTGGGGGATCTGTAATTTATAGAAGCAAATTTTCAAATCCATATGTGCACCAAGCATGGTTTGCTGAATGAAAATAACTTTGCAAGTCTGTACTGCTATTTTCTCAATATATGTTTAGACTATCGTAATGAACACATTTTAAAATAGCTTTTCTTGCCATTAATTATTTTATCAGTCATTAGAAGTTGAACTACAAATTATTCCTGTGTGAGGATTATCTTTTAAATATATTTATTTATTTCTTTATTTGGTTGCACCGGGTCTTAGTTGCAGCTCACCGGCTCCTTAGTTGCAGCATGTGGGCTCCTTAGTTGCGGCATTCAAAATCTTAGTTGCGACATTCATGTGGGATCTAGCTCCAAGACCAGGGATCGAACCCGGGCCCCCTGCATTGGGAGCATGGAGTCTTAACCACTGTGCCACCAGGGAAGTCCCCTGTGTGAAGATTTTTGACAGAAATCAGATTTAAACCCCAAAGGCTGAAAGCTACACCTCCAGACTTTCACATGCAATTCATATATTTCCTGAATTTTTAAAAACTATTTTCTTTTAACATTTTTCCTCTTGGATAAAATGTGGTATATTCCTTGCTCAAGGAATCTACCTGAAAGGGCTCCAACAACTGTGTTAAGCACACTCCAGTCCTGGGGGATGACAGCTGCACAGGACCGACACTCTGATGGATGGCATCAGGCTAATCATTTCACCAGGTAGCCTTTACAAACTCACATGTAAGCTACTGATCCAATCTCAGGCACAGCCATCTCCTAAATAGCTCTCTAATGGGGGGAGCATTGAGGCAGAGAATCCCAAACAATAGGTGATCCAGATATAATTTATATTTGGTTCAGCAAATGACCCTATTTTGTATATGTTTTACCTTCATAATTATGTTTTCCTTAGACTAATACAATTTGTTGCCACACACCATCTGACAACAGAATGAGGTGTGCAAAACTGTAGGTAGGTGGCAGGGAGAAGCTGGGTAGGATAAAAATTTGGCTGTGAGTACTTGAACAAATATAACTGCCAGAGAGAAACAACTGTACGTCATTCAAAGGGTCACAAAATCAAGTAGGAATGGCCTTTATTTATTTTTTTACCTTTAAAAAGATAGACTTTCTTTTTAGAGCAGCTTTATATTCACATCAAAATTGAGCAGGAAGTATACAGAGGTGTCATACACTTCCTACCTGCCCCCCCACCCCAATTCCCCCACCATCACTATTTTCCACTAGAGTGGAACATTTGTTACATCTGTGAACTACATTGACACACCAGTATTATCCAAAGTCCATAGTTTAGATTAGGATTCACTCTGGGGGGTTTGCATTCTATGAGTATTAACAAATGTATAATGACATGTATCCACCATCACAGTATCCTACAAATGATACTCTGCCCTAAAAATTCAATGTGCTCTTCCTATTAATCCTTCCTCTTCCCTAATCCATGGAAACCACAGATCCTTTTACTATCTCCATAGTTTTGCCTTCTCCAGAATGTCATATATTTGAAACTATATACTATGTAGGTTGGTTTCTTTCACTTAGTAATATGTATTTAAGATTCCTCCATGTCTTTTTATGGCTTGATAGCTCATTTATTTTTTAGCACTGAATATTATTCCATTATCCAGATGTACCATAGCTTATTTATCCTACAGAAGGACATCTTGGTTGCTTCCAGCTTGGAGCAATTATGCATAAAGCTACTATAAATATCTGTGTACAGGTATTGTGTGTACCTACTCAACTTCTTTGAATAAATACCAAGGAGTGTGATTGCTGAATCATGTAGTAAGTATGTTTACTTTGGTAAGAAAATGTCAAACTATCTTCCAAAATGGCTTTACAATTGTACATTCCCACCATCAGTGAATGAGAGTTCCTGTTGCTCTATATCCTCTCCAGCATTTGGTGTTGTCAGTGTTTTAGATTTTTGTCATTCTAATAGCTATGTAGTGGTATGTCACTATTGTTTTAATTTGCATTTCCCTGATAACATATGATGTTGAATATATTTTTATATAATTATTTGTCATTTGTGTATCTTCTTTGGTCAAATGTCTGTTAAGGTTTTTGACCCATTTTTTAAAATCAGTTTATTTGTTTTCTTATTGTTGAGTTTTAAGAGTTCTTTGTATAACTAGGATAACAGTCCTTTATGAAATGTACTTTTTGCAAATATTTTCTTCCAGTGTGTGGCTTGTCTTATTCTTTTCATAGTATCTCTCACAGACCAGAAGTTTTTTTTCATTTTAATTTAGTCCAACTTATCAATTATTTATTTTATTGTCATGCTTTAGATGTCATACCTAAAATGTCATTGACAAACCAAAGGTTATCTTCCAGGAGTTTTTTAGTGTTGTGTTTTATATATTTTTTTAATTTTTAAATTTTTTAAATTAAATTTTTTTAATTTAAAAAAGTTTTTTTAATTGAAGTATATATAATTGACTCACAATATTATATTAGTTTCAGATGTACAACAGTGACTTGATATTTTTATACATTATGAAATGATCACCATGATTAAGTCTAGTCACCATACAAAGTTATTACAATAGTATTGATATATATTCACTATCCTGTGCATTACATCCCTGCGATTTATTTATTTTTATAACTGGAATTTTGTACCTCTTAATCCCCTTCACTTATTTCACCCATCTCTCTACCCCTCTCCCCTTTAGCAAGCACCAGTTTGTTCTCTGTATCTATGAGTCTACTTCTGTTCAGTTATGTTTGTTCATTTGAATTTTTATTTTCTAGATTCCACATATAAGTGAAATCATATGGTATTTGTCTTTCTCTGTCTGACTTGTTTCACTTAGCATTTAAGTGAATCCACATTATTGCAAATGGCAAAGTTTCATTCTTCTTTGTAGCTGAATAATATTCCATAATATTGTATAATGAATATTCTTTACTCCATTTACTCCATTACACGCCTTTATCCATTCATCTATCAGTGGATACTTAGGTTGCTTCTACATCTTGGCTATCGCAAAGAATGCTGCAATGAACACTGGGGTGCATGTATCTTTTCAAATTAGTATTTTTTGTTTTATTTGGATAAATACCCAGAAATGGAATTCCTGGATTGTATGGTAGTTCTATTCTTAATTTTTTGAGAATACTGTTTTTCCATAGTGGCTGCACCAATTTACAATCCCACCAATAGTTGCATCCTCAGCAACCCTTGCTATTTCTTGTCTTCTTGATAACTGCCATTCTGCCAGGGGTGAGGTGATATTTCATTGTGGTTTCAATTTGTATGAGAATGACCTTCAAATTGATCCAACCCAAATACGACAATGGGTTCAGTAGTTTATCAGGGATTACCCAGCTAGAAGATAAAAAATGATAATGATGATGACAAAAATAATGAAGGCCTACCGTAGTCAAATTATACTCCCATTACTCTCTGTCACGAGGATCAGCTAACATTTTCTGTGAAGAGCCAAAGAGGAAATATTTTACATTCTTTGTTGCAACTACTCAACTCTGTGTTGAATGAGTATGGCTGTGTTCCACAGGACCATATTGCCTAGACATTTACATGCGAGATACTGAATATTAAAAGAGTTTAAAAGATCTCTACATGCCCTTCCTCGAAACAGTTTCAACCAAGGTTTCCTCAGTGGGCCCTGGGCTCCAAGGAGTTTCTAAAATTGTTTAGACAATGCCCACCATGTTCCTATCAATCATCCACACCACTACAGTGGTGCTTCCCCACCCAGGGGCAGATGGGGAAATTGTGAGGGCATAAGGATGGATAGCAAGCCCTGACATTGACGCTCCCAACCAGCTCTGGGTCTGGATCATCCATGTCAGTGCTTTCTCCCTCACTTACATCCTGGGAAAGGGCAGCTACACTCCATAGACTATGCAACAGGACCCTGATAACCCCATGGATTGCTTTCTGCTACTCTCCTTTAACCAATTAGTTCTCATAGCATTTATTGAGCATCCTCAGAGGCATGAGCCTTAAGCCATGTGTACTGGGGACCAATGAGATATATAGGAAAAAAACATGGACTTTGGCATCAGGCCAATCAAGAGTCCAAATCACTGACCTGTCATTATTGACTGCATGACCTTGAACAACCTACAGTCTAATCTCTAAAATGAGGAGATTATTCCTATGCTTTGTGAGTATTGTTAGAATTAAGTGAGACAATATGTTGCCCAGCTTAGTTTCTGGCAACCTAACAGATGCCCAGTCAATGAGTATTTCCTTCTAGACTTCAAGACATGTACTCTGTAGTAGAGAATAAGACAACTATCAGTGCCTGTCTGGGCAATTGGAATTGGTGGGTAGCTCTGTCTCTACTCAATGTGGCACTTTTGTGTGGCTTAATAAATAGTGCCTCTGCTTCAAGGCACTTTGCTATCATATCTTGGAACACTGTAGTAACAACTCTCAAAATCTACAATGACAGCGATGTGAATGGCACCTCTAGAGTAGTGCACCCAGCCAACAATAAGAAGCAGCCCTTGTCTAAATGAATACTGTATTAATTCAGAGACAGGGAGGGTTAATACAGGCTAGGCTGGTCAGGGACAGTCACATAAGCAAAATGGCTTGAATTGGATTTTAAGTTGATGAGAACTGGAGCTGTGGTGAGGGAAGTAAAGAAAGCATTTAGCCGGCACCATGGCTGGTAGCCAGGAGAGCCTTGGGGGGTTGGCCAGGCTTTGAATACCAAGCCAGTTCTCGGAAGAGCTCCCCGTGAATACTCCTACATCTGGGTTATTTGGTTGGAGAGCCACACAGATCAACTTGACATCCAGAGCAGAGCATGCATTTCTATGCCAAACAGAAGGTTTTGGAGAAGCAGAGAATGTCATGCTGCACTTGACCACTTCCTGGAATTCAGAATACCAGACATTTTGGAAGTACACCCCCCGGTAATAATACAGTGGTGGCCTGGGGACCAGAGACTCTGCATGACAGAAATGACTCTGGGGGATCAATGAAGAGCCACACACACAGACCATGTCTGGCCATGAAACTTCTTTCAATATGGCAGGCCATATGAAATGCCCTGTTCATGGAAAACTCTTAAAACTGGGGCTCACTTGGACTCTGCTATCATTGAAACCAGTATGTTTATTTCATTGACCAGGGACCCAATAGGCTAAAGGCAGGTGAAGTATGTCAGGTGAGTCGGACTTTTGCTACTCCAAGTCCTCCACTAAGTAAAGAATTTTTGAACTGTAAACCTATACCCTGAAGGGTACTACTTTGTGTTTATATCTACTTAAGTATGTGAAAAACTAAACAAAATTAAAAACATGACTTCAGGGAAGCAGCTTGATATAGTACAAAAACACAGGATTTGGAAAAGTCAGACTCTATTCTGACCTGTCCTTCTGCAATGAACCATCCAGGTAACCCTGGTAAAGCCACATGACCTCTCGAAAGTGAGTTTTCTCATCAGTAAACTGGGAGACAACACTGTTGCCTCAGACTACTCTATTTTGGATCTGCAAATCATAGCCTTAGGAAGGCAAATCGATGTCATCACTTGGTAAAGTCTGATGAAACAGTAATTGCTGCCTGGGAGGCTGGGTTGAGAAGGATCCTGAGTTTATGCATGGGATCATCTGGAAAGTAGACCATGATGCAGGAGCGGCATCTGCCAGGCAAGGGAGAGAGGGAGGGGCAGTACAAGCCATTTGCCATCACCCCTCCTGTGAGTGGACTTTCCCTGCATCAGCGTGCCAAGGAAACAGGGCAGGGGAGCAGAGAGTGAGTTCACTGAATCTTCTGGTTAATGTGGGTTTTACTATTCAAATGCTAGTCCCTACCTTCATATTTGATGCACAAGGAAAAAACGTGGTTCCATGTGACAGTCCCCCTGCCAGGTCAGTGGAGACCACCTTCCTTAATGTCCAGAAGCCACAACTACTCAACTGCTGCTCAGCTTTGGGGTCCAAATATTCACTCTTCACCAGTAAACGTTTTCTTCCTCTGGCTTTTCACTCTGTTTGTTCCTCATTAAAATGAAAGTCTTCTGGGACAAATAACTCTTTCATCCAACTCCCATCAAGCTCATGAAATGTTTGTCATCTTCTCTCTAGCAAAATTTGCTAGGGGTACTGGCAAGGCACTGGGTATCTAGGCAAGAGGGCACTGTTGGGAGTGCTATATAGTCAGAAAAGATAAATGCTAATGATTGACAATTTAGTTGAAGATGAGTCCAGCAGGCTGGTGCTAAATATCATGCTCAGCACAGCTACCACATCAACACATGCTCGGACTAGGGAATGGGAAGTGACTTTTCCCTACCAGAACCCCCACAGGACAGGCTTTATGCATCTCACTTCAGTGCTGAGACTCCTACAGGAATACTTCTAACAACCTGACAGTGAATACTCTGGTCTTATTGTACTCCTGGCTCTTCTCCTGGAGCCCTCTTGAGATCCTCACATCATTAGAAATCTGATGTTGCAAGCATCTGTCAGCTAAAGGCAGGTCCCAAACCATCCTGAGAACTGTTAATTGGAGAAAATAAGGATTCATGGTTGAGGAAAGCATAGGGTCTAGGCATTTGCAGTCAGGAGCAGGGAGTAGAAACCACCCATTATGGAAGAAGAGGGTAGTAAAATTCCAGGAAAGAGCTGCTAATTGTGGAGCACTCCCTGTGTTAGGTGATTACATGTGCTATTTTACCCCCAAAACGTCTTTACTTGGCAGGGATAACTATCTGTTCTTGAGAAAACCAAAATTCAGAAAAGCTAACTAATTGGCTCATGGACACTGAGATAGTGAGAACTGTGTCTAACTTTCAAGACCCTATTATTTCCTGTGCACAGCATAGAATGCAGCTTACCTGGTAAGACCTGGGGTATGACACACAAATTATCCTCACATAGAGAAGCAGGAATAGAGGCATAATAAATGGATTTGTTGATTATAACTCTGGGTTTCTAATTGCATCTTAAGTTCAAACTTTAACAGTTATAGGTGTAGTCTCATACAACTGCTAAATCCTTTGCCCAGGCAATTCTTAACTTTTGGTGCTAAAGAAGAACATGGGCATAAATAATTCAAAAAATAATTTAGTTTTAGGCCTTTTCATATTTTAACTGGGACTTTAACATGCAGGTTAACAAAGAGGCATGAAATGGCCTGCCATGTGTTGGCCTGGAGAGCTGATGACTTAATGTTTTATGTGTATATTTGATTCAACACGATCAATAATTCTGTTGGTGTGTATTCCCTGGAGAGAATTCAACACAGAATAGCAAGGAGCTGGCCAAAATTATTTCATTAAGCCACTGCTGGCCCTGATAACCCCATTACTATTGTCTTCCTTTCATTTTCAAGAAGCACTAAATCCTTAAGAACAGCAACAAAACTGTAAAACTGTTGACAATCAGCAAATCTCCAAGCAAGTTTACCATCATCCATTTTGATTCACTATAATCATTGAAATTTTAGGTCACACAAGAGCCATCTGTGAAGCAGCCTCCCCAGATGATTAAAACACTCCTGTACAATGTACATTTACAAATTGAAAATTAATCAGGAAACATGTTTAAAAATTGACTATAGCTACCGAAGGGTTTAAAAACACTTTAAAATGCATAAAGAAATCACTTGGCTATGCAGTCCTCCTTAGTGACAAATAAGCTACATTGCTTCTCAGAATTACTCCTGCTGAATTAACTTTTCAATGTGTTCGTTATTATGGTAGCATACCAATATCATATCTTAAAAAAATACTCCTACAAACCACATCCCCCCACTCCTGTCCTCAGGGCTAATTCATTCTGTATCTTTCCAACTCAAATGACCCAGAACAAAGCAAAGAGATGTCTCATGAATGACAGGTGTAACAATAAACACAATCATATTCTGCCAGTGGGAATATTCTAATCTCAGTTAAAAGTTTCTCTAGTGTTCCTGGCTGCAAACACAAAATAGACTCTGCAGCACTTTCTGGACCACAGAGGGTTCCCTGCAGGCTGCCTTTGGTCAGGCATTCCATCTGGCAGCTTTTGGGATGGGAGTCTTTATCAGGGAGATAGAGAGAAAGAAGAGAGATAATTCTCATTCTCCAGGACTCAGTAGAATAACAGCAGTGGAGGCAGGGGTTTGAGTGGGGAACTGACCTTTGACCAGTGCCAAGTATATGTTTAAACAGGGCCAAGTGCTTTGCATATTTTATTACATTCAATCCTCCCAATGGGCCTGTGAGATAGGCAATCTAATATCAGTGTTCATAGGTGAAAAAAGCAAGGCTTAGAAAGCTTATGTAAATTGCCCAGGGTCACAGTTCACACTGTGACTATGAGTAGATTGCACTCAAGGGTGTGCACGCACCATGAAAATAACACCACATGTAAATTAGTAGCAGATGCTGGGAGTTATGGACACAAAAGCTAAAGAATGCTAGGTTGGTTAGATGAGGATATCATCTTGCAGGGAGTCACAGCAGATGCATGCGGCAGGTACAGCACACTGAGGTTGCTATGGACTGAATTGTGCTCCCCACCCAAGTTCTTATGTTAAAGCCCTAACCCCCAGCATGACTGTATTTGGAGATAGGGTCTTCAAGGAGGTAACAAAGGTTAAATGAGGTCATAAGGCTGGGGTCTTAATCCAATAGGACTGGTGCCCTTATAAGAAAAGGAAGACACCAGAGCTTACTCTCTCAGTGCACATGCATGCAAAGGAAAGGCCAGATGAGGACAGAGTGAGAAGGTAGCCATCTGCAAGCCAGGAAGAGAGCCCTCACTAGAACGAAATTTCTGAACCCCTCATCCTAGACCTCTAGGCTCCAGGACTGGAAGAAAATAAATTTCTGTTGTTCAAGCCACCCAGTCAGTGGAGTTGTGTTATGGCAGCCTGAGCAGACTGAGCAAAAATACTGAGACTCCAAAACAGGAAACCCAGTCATGTGTTACTGGAGGTCAATGCCAGGGTAGGGGAGCAGCAAATAGCCTCCACATGCAAGCACAGAGCACTGAAGTAGGAGTCTACCCCCTCTCCTCCTTTGTCTCCAATAGGTCACATCCCTGGACTAGCACTTGTGTTGCATTATATCATGACTATTTGTTCTACGTCTGCTTCCCCCTGCCCTTGACCGTGAGTGTTTCTGCAGAAGAGACTATGCCTCATTCACCCTTTCATCCCTCACGCTGTCCATGACACAAAGTAGCTGCTCTTGATATTTCGTTAGTGGACTGAGGGTTGGGATATCTGAGAAAATGGGGCCGGTCTATACCTGCAGGAGGAATCAAAGTAAGAACATCTGTGAGTACCAGGGATTTGTGAAACATCGGCCATGCTACCCCAGAGATTGATATGATCAAAACAGTTCACAGAAGCTGAGTCTGGAAGCAGCATATGGGACAGGGCAGAGGTGGGAGGGACTCTCAGACATGTGGACTTCTGGAGGCTTTGCCAGAATTAGTCAGGACCCTCTCAGAAGGTCAAGAGGACAATGGTCCTGGGAAGAGGAAGATGTGAGAAAGATTATGAAGGGAACATCAGCTGTAAATCCTGAATGGATGCCTTCATTAATTCAACCAATATTCATTGACTGCCAACCTCCTAGCAGGCATGAGGCATTGTCAGAGATGCTGCAACTCAAGAATGAACAAAACCATCCACACTGCATCTGCCTTGGTTAGTGGATTAGTGGAGACAGAAATGAATCAAATAACCAGTAAAATAATTTTATAATGACAAATCACACACAGTAACATGCAGAAGGGTTGCATGGTCCTGTAAGTATCTACAACAGCAGGACTTCCCTATTCTAAGAAGCTTAGCCATCCCTAGAACCTTAGGTTGGGACTCCCTCTCTCATTAACAGGGTGAAGAAGAGGTGAACAAAACACCTCTCTGAACCCGCAGCCCAGAGGCCAAGTGAAGCTGAATTTGAAACTCTTCAAGAACAAAGTAGGGGTTTTCCTGGTAGCTCAGTGGTTAAGAATCCGCCTGCCAACTCAGGGGATATGAGTTCAAGCCCTGGTCCAGGAAGATCACACATGCCATGGAGCAACTAAGCCCGTGTACCACAACTACTGAGCCTGCAGTCTAGAGCCCTTGAGCCACAATTGCTGAAGACTGCATTCCACAACTACTGAAGCCCATGTGCCTAGAGCCTGTGCTCCACAACAAGAGAAGCCACCGTAATTAGAAGCCCACACATCACAACAAAGAGTAGCCCCCACTCTGCAACTGGAGAAAGCCTGCATGCAGCAATGAAGACACAATGTAGACAAAAGAATTATTTTTTTTAAAAAAAGAAACAAAATAGATTCCATTCTCTAGTGCATGCCTAATCCACCCAACTGTCTCTTCAGCACACCACTGGTCACAGGAGGAATCAGAGAGAAGACATGGACGCCTGCCATAATTTGCCCCTGCTGCAGATGACAGAATTCAAAGCAGGCATCCCACTGATAACGCATTTCTGTATATGAAGGATGGCACCCGGGTCACTTCAGTGATTCCACCCTTTGCTGTTAGGAGAAGAATTGGGATTAGGCTACAGGCAGGCACTTTGTTAAATAAATGTATTCCTTTCAGGTTTCTGAACGAAAGCTTCAGAAGAAGATAATAAAAAAAGAAAGAATCGGTTCAAGTGAAAATTGCCATAGGTGTGATATTTATTTGTAATTTCATGAGTTAGTGTGAGATGGTATGGCAAATTAAAATCATAATGTATAGTGTCAACTGTTCACAATGTTATCAATTCAGCATTTACAGAACTTATTTTAACAATGTGGGACTGTCATATGACAATTGCAAAGCACTTTAGAAAGCTTACTACGAATGTATTCTAAAAGGGAAATGAATGAAAATGAACATTTTTGAAACATTTTGTTGTGGTGGTTAATATGCTGAGGGGAATATCAGAGCTATTTAAAATTCTTCAGGATACTCACCAGATAATTCTCAAAAAAATTCACTTCAATACTTTATTTCCTATCAAATGGTACTCTCCTTTCCAATCGGACTTATTCCAGCAAGAAGTACCATAAACAAACACATCAGGAGAGCAAACTGTAATAAGGCTTCGGAGAACAAAGGGATTTGGGACTGCACGTGTTTTGACTGCAGGTACTTATTAGGTTTGCTCTATAAAGACTCAAGGAGTTAGCCCTGGACTGACAAATGGAAGCCAGAGAGAAAATTATATTCACTCAAAGTAATGAAGAAATATCTCAAGTCAAACTTGTCCAAAAATGGAAGTGGAAGGGTGCTCTCAGAAGGTTGTAAATTTCCACCAGTGGTAGTGGGTATACTAAACTTTGATTAACCACTCAGTATAAGAGATTCAAGCCTCAGATGGTGAGTTGACCTAAATAACCTTAACTGTCGCTTCCAGTACCACAAACCCGGAATACCTTGACCTGGGCACAATGTCAAGTGTTTCAGACACCTTTCTTACCTGCTGTGGAGAGAAGATCCAAATGCCTAAGTGACAGAGAAACATAAATTGTGCAAGAGTTGTTCTGTGATACTGACTAAAATGACTAGGATTTGTGAGGAAAAGCACACATAGTCGACTAGAAGTACCAGAACCAGCTCCATGAAGACACCAAGACTTGAAGGACAGGCAAAATGGTGACTGGAGAGAACATCTTGAGGTGAGACGGGCAAGATTTTCAAATCAAGGGCCTTGAAACTACCAGTGAAGAATGCAGACTTTAGAGAACCAACAGGTGAGTTCTTTCAACCTGGGATGAAAGCAGTATTTGTTGAAAGGTCTGCTTGTTAGATTCAAGATGGGTTAGCTATCATGTCTGAAAACTTCAGTGGGCAACAGTAAAACCTGTTCAAAATGCAGATTCAAGGGTCACAAGCCCCAAAACCCTGATTCAGTAGGTCTGGGGTTGGACGCAGGAATCTGAATGTTTCTCTTCCCTCTTGCCCCCACCATGATTCCATAGCAGGTGGTGCCCACAGTTTGATTAAACAACTTTGTTTTGCTTTGTTTTGTTTGTTTTTAACTGTTATTGGAGTCCAGTTGATTTACAGTGTTGTGTTAGTTTCAGGTGTACAGCAAAGTGAATCAGTTATACATATATATATACCCACTCTTTTTTTATATTCTTTCCCATATAGGCCATTACAGAGTATTGAATAGAGTTCCCTGTGCTATACAATAGGTCCTTATTAGTTCCCTGTGCTATACAGTAGGTCCTTATATATCTATTTTATATACAGTAGTGTGTGTACGTCAATCCCAATCTCTCCAACTTATCCCTCCCCCCCTTACCCCTGGTAACCATAGATTTGTTTTCTACATCTGTGACTCTATTTCTGTTTTGTAAATATGTGCACTTGTACCCTTTTTTTAGATTTAACATATAAGTGATACCATATGATATTTGTCTTTGACTGATTTACTTCACTCAGTATGACAATCTCTAGGTCCATCCATGTTACTGTAAATGGCATTATTATTATTATTATTATTATTATTATTATTATTATTATTATTATTATTTATGGCTGAGTAACATACCATTGTATATATGTACCACATCTTCTTTATCCATTCCTCTGTGGATGGACATTTAAGTTGCTTCCAGGTCCTGGTTATTGTAAATAGTGCTGCAATGAAGATTGGGGTGCATGTATCATTTTGAATTATGGTTTTCTCCAGGTATATATCTAGGGGTGGAATTGCTGGTCATATGGTAGTTCTATTTTCAGTTTTTTGAGGAATCTCCACACTGTTCTCCATAATGGCTGTACCAACTTACATTCCCATCAACGGTGTAGGATGGTTCCCTTGTCTCCACATCCTCTCCAGCATTTATTGTTTGTAAACTTTTTTGATGATGGCCATTCTGACTGGTGTGAGGTGATACCTCATTGTAATTTTTATTTGCATTTCTCTAATAATTAGTGATGTTGAGCATCTTTAGACATCTGTATGTCTTCTTTGGAGAAATGTCTAATTAGATCTTCTGCCACTTTTTAATTGGGTTGTTTGTTTTTTGATACTGCGTTGCCTGAGCTGTTTGTATATTTTGGGATTAACCCCTTGTTGGTTGCTTTGTTTGCAAATATTTTCTCTCATTTTCAGGGTTGTCTTTTTGTCCTGTTTATGGTTCCCTTTGCTGTGCAAGAGCTTTGAAGTTCAATTAGATCCCATTTCTTTATTTTTGTTTTTATTTCCATTACTCTAGGAGGTGGATCAAAAAAGATCTTGCTGCAATTTATGTAAAAGACTGTTCTGCCTATGTTTTTTTTGTTGTTGTTGCTTGTTTTGGTTTTTTTTTTGTGTGTGTGGTACGCGGGCCTCTCACTGTTGTGGCCTCTCCCGTTGCGGAGCATAGGCTCCGGATGTGCAAGCTCAGTGGCCACAGCTCACAGGCCCAGCCGCTCCGCGGCATGTGGGATCTTCCCAGACCGGGGCACGAGCCCGTGTCCCCTGAATCGGCAGGCAGACTCTCAACCACTGCACCACCAGGGAAGCCCCTGACTATGTTTTCCTCTAAGAGTTTTACAGTGTCCAGCCTTACATTTAGATTTTTAATCCATTTTGAGTTTACTTTTGTGTATGGTATTAGGGAGTGTTCTAATTTCATTCTTTTACATGTTGCAGTCCAATTTTCTCACCACCATTTATTGAAGAACCTGTCTTTTCTCCATTGTATATTCTTGCCTCCTTTGTCATAGATTAGGTGACCATAGGTGTGTGGGTTTATTTCTGGACTTTCCTGTTCCATTGATCTATATTTATGTTTTTGTGCCAGTACCATACTGTTTGGATGACTGTAGCTTTGTAGTATAGTCTGAAGTCAGGGAGTCTGATTCCTCCAGCTCTGTTTTTCTTTCTCAAGATTAAGCAACTTTTTTGAAGAAGAGAGTGAAAAAGCCAAGTTAAGCTTGGCAACTCTTACTATAATGGAGGTACCAGTAAATTAAGTCTGGATGATTCTGCTGAAAGTTATTTAAATTGATCTGAAATCTGTACTTTGGTTACCGCACACCACAATGGAAGTTTTTGTGCCCTCTGAGATCCCATAAAAAATATATTCAATCTCTAGTCCACAAGCTGGTCTTTGAAATATCCAAAGACATTTAACATGGTTCTCCCAAGTAAACTCATCTCCAGGATGAACGATTTGTGTTGCTTTACCTATTTCTCCCAAGAGATGATCTCTAACCACTTCTCACCTTCACTCACTCTCTTTCTGATAATCTCCCAGTTTATCAATCTCTTCCTTCAATAGGCACACCCACATGGGAATGCAACATTCCAGTTTACTGTAACTAGGGAGACACAGGACCTTCTCTTCTCTTCTTCTGTCCACCTTGTTCTTATTAATGCAACCCAAGATCTCATTAGTTTTTTGTGAAGTCCAAATCAATCAGTACATAGTAAATTGATTGAAAAAGAAAACTATCTCACTTATCAAATTTGTTCTTAGTGAATCTATGGTTTCTGACAACCATAATCATCCAAACAATTCCTTCAAGAATAGCATATAACATATGCATATATCCCTACCTTTAAGGTTAGCATTTTAAATCAGGGTTTATAAAATATAGATGTGCATAATTCAATGAAGATTTAATTTTAAAAATAGGTTCTCTGGCTCTTACTGCCTGTCCTTTAAAACCTCTAAATTAATCTTGTCCCCTCCAAGAGCATCTCTGGATGGGACAGCAGCTATCGTGACAATAGGAGCCAGAGGAGATGCAGTCTCCTCAATGAGAGACCTTGACAACAGCCAGACCAGTAAAGAGTGACTGCTATTGTTCTCTAGACTATTGATTAAGCAATTTGTAACCATGGCAATGATCTTGGATTCCTGGAAAGGTTAGTGAGGTGGGATGGAGAGTCTTCCCTGGTAAAAAATATATATATAAATGTTGAAATGAAACAGAGCTTTTAACAGTTATTTTCTCATGTCACTGAACAGGAATTGTCAATGCCAGTTTCTTACATTAAGCATTTCATCTTTCTAAAGAAAGTCCACCCAGAATCCTAAATCACTCACTCAAATCAAACATGTGAAAGCTACAGGATCCAGGGGAGGAGGAGATTGGGGTGATGTGTGCATGCCCGGGTTTTTTCTACTGAATTTAGAACATTGCTTTCACTTGCTACTCACAACAGGGGGCACTGTCTCTTACACTCAGTGCTTATGAGGAATGCAAGTTCTTTCCCCCAACAAGTATTTGCTATGCAACTATTTATTTGCACGTGTGCAGAGCTGTGAACACTGAACTCTCTGGTTCTAAGATACAATTGCCTAATTGTCTCCAGTGACTAGAAGCCTCAGGGAGAAGGGGTTAGAAGGACTCCACTGAAGGGGGCTCCAGGCAGTAGGAGAGTCAGTCCAAATGCAGGGTAAATCATAAACCACACTCGCACACGCACACACACACACACACATGCACGCACACACACCCCTATTACTAATGAGGATTCTTGGTGGTTGCTAGAGACACAAAAATGAATCAGACACATTTCTGAGCACCAAGAGGTTCTTGGTTGATTTTTTAAAAAAATAATTAAATTAACAAGCATAGGGGTATTTCTAATACATTATTATAACAAAACTTCACATCCAAACAACAACTGGGACGGTCCAAGGATCTTGTTTTGCAGAGGTTTTGTAAAAACTGATTAGGATGTGCTCCTGTCTTGTCCATCGTTGCTTCTTTAAACCAGCTGACTGCTTCTGCCCCACAAGCCCAGTACTTCATGGTGCCCATCAGGCATGTCTTGAACCCAAGATCTCAAAGCATTCTGTTGTTCATTTATCTAATGTCCCAGATACCTACTAGCCTTAGCTCTTTCTCTGCTCTTATCCTATGTTTTCACAGCTGACGCAGGCTAAGGGGATTTATTGCTCCTCTGGCATCTCCTTCTCATGTGCCAGGCATAACCCTCCTTCCTAATCCAGCTTGCTCTCCAGGATCCTGTCCTAGTGATAGTCTAGGTGTCCAGTTCCAGCCTGGTTCACCCCAGGCTTTTGATTAGCATGCTGATTCTTGCTCAAACTCCTGCAGCTATCACCAGTTCCTCCAATTACTTTTGCAACCTCCGTCTGCCCCACAAATCTAAACATTTTTGACAGATAGGTTGTCCACAAACCACCATACCAGCAAGTTTTCCAAAATTGAATCTGGTCCTGCAGACCTTGCAAAAATAATTATTTCTTTTCATAATAGCCTGTGACTAAATGTGATGTGTGGGTGGACAATGGCCCTTAAACCCTCAAAGAAAGCTAGAAAACAAGTCTAATAGTAACAAGTCCTATTGATAAATTGAAGCTCTAAGCAACAAAAGTGCTTATTCACTGACCATGAGCCCTGCAATCTATTGTACTTTATTAGGTGCTGAATCCTTAAAAAAAAAAATTGCTGGAATTCCAAAAGCTTTGAATCTAATTATTATAAGTATTTTTAATCAAACCTTTGAGCTACTCTGAGTCTAATACTGAAGTTTAGATGAGATTATGCCTCTCTGCCACTCATATATATGAATACTATTCCTAAGCTCTGTGAAGACACAAAATAGACCTAGCATTTAAAACAAAGCAATATTTTCAGTTTTAAAAATTTCTGCGCAGGGCTTCCCTGGTGGTGCAGTGGTTGAGAGTCCGCCTGCCAATGCAGGGGACACGGGCTCATGCCCCGGTCTGGGAAAATCCCACATGCTGCAGAGCGGCTGGGCCCGTGAGCCATGGCCACTAAGCCTGCGTGTCCGGAGCCTGTGTTCCGCAACGGGAGAGGCCACAACAGTAAGAGGCCCGCGTACTGAAAAAAAAAAAAAAAAAAATTTCTGCAGATAATTTTTCCCCTGACCGTTGCTGATATCCTATTCATCTCATCTTGGAACTCCAACATAAAGGAGTTGAGAAAGCATACCTCAAGAAGACAGTTACAAATAAAAGAGATCTAAGCTTTGGAAAAGACCATAAAAGGTCAATTTATCATCTGATGTTTGGATTATCTCTACTGTTTGGATTCATGTCAAGAAGTTATCTGTCCTACGCTTAGATATTTTCAGCTTCACAGCACTGGCAACTCTGTCTTTGCATATCTCTGACAATAACAAAGCGGATTCTTATATAAACTTGTTTTATAACAACTTTGAGCTTATACTCACACACCAATAGACATTGCATAGGATTAGGTTCAAGTACTGAACACACAACTTCATTCAATTTCGAGAGAGCCCTGTGAGGCACATGTTATGCATTTCACAAAAGTCATCATGCTCTGGATCTCAGAACAAATTCACAACAGCTTGCTTTCAAGTTATTACCAAAGGTCCCTACCAAAGGCAGTGCTTCCCAGACTATTTTAGTCCCAGACACCCCTGTGATCCCTGTACAGCACTCCTTTGAGTGTGACAGTGCTGGTGGGAGGCGGGGGGAATGTTTATTCATTATGGATCTAGCTGATGCTTCTCTCCTAGGCCATAAGCCCCACACAGCACACACAGAGCACATGCAAACACACACCGACTGAGCATGTGTTCAACAAGCAAAATTCACACACTTCCACCCAGAGAACTTCCCTTCTTTCCCACTGTGGTCACTGCCATCTCTACACTTCAACAATTTGACAAGTCTCTCTTGAGGACACCCCAAAGGTCCCTGAAGGTCAACAACATTTTATAGTTTTAATATCCTGCCTGAGTGATAGATGACACCTGGGGACATCATTCCTGGATAAAGCAGAAATCTCAGGGCAATGAAAGTCCCCCAGTTTGGAGGGCCCCAGAGATCCATCCATATATGTCACTTGACAAAAAAGGACCTCCTGGTTCATCTGGTAAAGCTCAAAGCGTGTGGCTGGCAAGATGAGGATTTCGAAGAAAATGTCCCATAGATCTTCCCTAAAGCAAGGTCTGATGAAGAGAACGAGAAGAGTGAGGTGGTTGCTTGTTGACAACACATTCATAATAAAAGCAATGGGTGGAGGCCAACTGGTGCTTTCATTACAAAACGGAGTCAGAAACTGCAGATCTGGGCACTTCTAGAGGAATTTCCAACTTTCTTTTTTTTCATTTTATGATTTCTTATCTGGTCAAGAGAAATGGACTCCTTAAAATGAAAAGTGCCTGTGGGCATATCTCGGTAGTAGCAAGGAAAGGGCAGTTTGGGAGAGCACGTTTAGCATGCAGGTCAAAAGACCCCAAGAGAAATAAAGGCAGCTGCTGGGATGAGGCAGAGTACTGGGAGGAGACTGAGATTCGAGGCCGCCATGCCGCTGGCCAGGTGCTGGCTTTGCTGGAACCTCCTTTTCTAGTCACCCGAGGAAGCACTCTGTGAGAGTGAGAAAAAGACTGCCCTTGGGACCCAGCTCTTCCTGTTCAGACTAACTTTCCACCTTTTTTTTTTTTTCGGTACGTGGGCCTCTCACTGTTGTGGCCTCTCCCGTTGCGGAGCACAGGCTCCGGACGCGCAGACTCAGCGGCCATGGCTCGTGGGCCCAGCCGCTCCGTGGCATGTGGGATCTTCCAGGACCGGGGAACGAACCCACGTCCCCTGCATTGGCAGACGAACTCTCAACCACTGCACCACCAGGGACACCCCTAACTTTCCACTTTTGCTCCCACAATTTTAGGAGAGAAAATTTAACAACCGGACCAGACTGGGAGTCCTGAATTTCCAGGACTCTTGCACTAGGAAAATCAAGTTTGGAAAAGCCAGCTAAGGGGAGGGAAGGTACTTACTCCAAGATAGTGCTCCCTAAAGAACATTTCATGGGCCTCCTGGGGATGGTAGGAGGTCTTCCATGGAAGAATGTTTCCATGGTCAAATCAGGCTGTGGAAGGCTGGATTCTTTAGTGCTCCACTTCTCAGAATCTTCAATTTGCTACATCTGTTGTAAATCTCCAAGCAGGGGTGGTGAGCTCATAGGCACAGAAATTCTGAGCAAAGAACACTAACAGAAGAACTGCAGGCCTCAGCTGACACCTATTTGGGTGGGCAAGTTTTCAAGATCCTTCAAACATGTTTGGGTTTTGCTTTCTTCTTCTAAAGATAAGATGATCCAAATGACAGCTCTTGCTTTGCTCCACTACTTCACTTTTTAATCCTTCTTTATTTTCTCCCACGATTGAATAAACTGCCATTGAGCATCTATGTGCAAGTAACCCTGCTCCTGATGTAAAACAAAACCAAGATAAGAGCCAAAGTACACTTTCAAGGCAAATGGACTTTCTTTTCTCTCTCTTTTTTTTTTTTTAAATTGAGGTATAATTGACATAACGTTAAATGAGTTTCAGGTGCACAACATCATGTTTTGATATTTGTATACAGGGCAAAATAATAACTATAATAAGTCCAGTTTACATCCACCACCACATAGATACAATTTTTTTTCTTATGATGAGAGCTTTCAAGACCCACTCTCCTAGCTATGATCATTTTCTTAAAAACAAAACAAAAACTATACAGTACTTCCAAGGACAATAGCTTGCATTTAAAGATATTGTTATGGTCTGAATATTCGTGTCTCCCCAACATTCATATGTTGAAATCCTACCCCCCAAAAGTAGTGGCCTTTGGGAGGTGCTTAAGTCATGAGAGTGGAACTTTCATGGATTTTATAAAAGAGATTGCACAGAACTCCCTAGCCCCTCCCCATGTGAGGATAAAGCAAGAAGGTTCTAGCTACAAACCAGAAAAAAGGCCCTTACCCAACCATGCTGGGGTCATGATCTTGGACTTCCAAGTTCCAAGAATGATAAGCAATAAATTCTTATTGTTAATAAGATACCAGTTTAAGGTGTTTTGTTATAACAGCCAAAAGGGACTAAGACAGATACAGTACAGACTTGTTGAATTAATATTTCTACTCCCACTAATTGCATAAATATATGCTGATCCTATAAACTGTCCTTGTACAAATAACCAATAAGAAATAAAACATCCATAGGTTAAAAGGTGGCCTGACCATCACTGAGAGGGAGGTGGTTCAGAGACTGGGCTTTGACATCAAGCTTAGATTCCTTACCTGTAGGGGATGAAAATTACAGTATCTACATTGTAGGATTAGCACAGAAATTAAACCAGATGATTTCAGGAAAACACACAGTATATAGCAAGGCCTCAGTAAATGACAAGCATTATTATCAGTTATGCACATCAATTTTAGTTTAAACAGGAATTATGTTTCTTCTCTAAGAAAGTGATATTAAGAGGATGACATCCTGAATAGTGAGCTTTTCTGAACTCAGCGGTACATTCTAAGGTTTAAAAGTCCTTATGCTGCTGGAATAGCAGAACTACAGCCAAGAGACAGAGAATTCCCATGAACAAGAAGGTTAGAGCAATGCCCCAAAGGACCGGGTGATCAGCAGGGCTTGAAATGATTCATACTCGCTTCAGCCCACTCATATCCTTTTTTCTTAAAACTCTGTTAATTGTTTTCAGTTGTACCAAAATGGCTATGGAGAAAGAAAGGGAGAGAGACAGAGAGAGAACCTCATACCTGTATGCCAGGACTGAAAATATGGGGGCTGTGAACCACCCTTATGGACATCACCTTGGAGCTTGTTACAAATGCAGATGTCAGGCCCCAGCCTAGACCTACTGAAAAAACTTTGTCAATTTAATAAGATGCCCAGGTGATTTATGTGCATATGAATATTTGAGAAATGCTACACCGGAGCACCTTCATTTTCTCCGTGGTTGGCAACCCTGATCACTCCAGAGAGAGAAGCTCACATGGGCTGGGGAACCTGCCTACACCAGGGAGGCTACGTCCAATCAGAAGGAAGAATGTATAACCTCAGACCTGCCTCCACAGAGATATCCATTGGGAACTTATGCAAATCTGCCCAGCTGGTTATGCCCTGGGATGCTGTTACACTTCCGGATTAGACCTACGTCCTTGTAACTAACCTGAGATTGGATTTATTACTGGAACTAGTCATATATTATATATACCCCCTGCCTTTCCTACCCATACATGCTATTCAGTTTGATGTATGTTGCTCATTCATGTTCTGTGTCCCATGAGAAACACACAGTATCTGTATCCTTACGTCAGTTGGGTTTTCAGTTTTATCATTTCCACACTCACTTCAGGATACATGTAGTAAACCAGTCACAGAACTGTCTACAACCTGAAGGGAGTCTGCAGGACTGTGGTTGCTGACTAACAGTGAAAAATGTTCACATCGCCTTTTATAACAGGCCTAACAGTTGTTGGTATCAGCTGAACGAAGGCTGACGTAGCAAAGTAAGTGATGCCTGGCCTGCCTTATAATAGGATTAGAGCATGGACTGCTTCGTAATAGCTGCTCTGCTAGTAACCCTCAAAGCATCATCTGGAAATACATTTGAATCACTGCATTTATTTTGAAAAGTCTCTGATAGAAACGCTGGTAATCCTGGCCTCCCAGTAAGTAGTATGTTTATGTCACACAATCAAATCAGTTTCTTGAGGCCATTGGGAAAATGTCACCATAATCCTTCTTATTTTTATAAAACATTTCACAATTTACTCAATGCTTTTATCTGGCTTCTTGCATGAGGTTGGCAGGGCAAATTCAACCCAAGCCACACATTCTAAGCCTTTACCTACAGATGAAGAAACTTAATAACCTAAGTCAGCTGAAGGTTAGGTTAGTGACGTGCATTGGATGACTTGTCCAGGGTCTTAAGGCTACTCAGTGGAGAAGCCAGAACCAAAGCCCAAGGACTGGATTCCTAAGTCAGATTCCTTTTCCCCATATTGGGCTGCTGCCTCCCAAATGATGATTCCATACATCACAAGGGAATGTGCAAAGAGTCAAAGTGTCCAACCAAATGTCTGGATCAAATTAACTGGGTCTTTTAACGACCCTCACTTCACCATCTAATTAACCTGCTTATTACTCCTGTGCATTTTACTTTTTAAAGAATTTCAAATCAGCACAAATAGAAATATGTGTGTCTGTCTGCTTTTGGATTATTTAGAACAAACATAGGTCCCCCCTATACAGAGAAGAAACTTTGGCCTATGTGTGTGGATGTTACTTTTGGAAAACCAGGAAACACTTATCTTTCTTTAAATTCATTCATTCATTTGTTGGACAGATGTGTTTGAGTGCTCACTAATGCCAGAGTCTGTGTGACACCTGGGTCACATTCATTTATCAAGTGAAAAATACTTTTTTATTTTTTATTTTTATTTTTTTGGCCACACCACACAGCTTGTGGGATCTCAGTTCCCTGACCAGGGATCGAACCCAGGCCATAGCAGTGAAAGTGCCGAATCCTAACCATTAGACCACCAGAGAACTCTGGAATATTGCTTTTTCAAACAGCCAGATCTCACTATGGGCTTATATCACTTGCAACAAACTAAAAGCTCTGGGAAGGATTTAAAATCACTGATTTCAAGTCAGATATTCATAAACCTCTGCACATAGAAGTGATTTACAAACACCTGCATATAGACCTATATTTTGTCTTAAGTTTAACCGTAGGTCTATATGCCCATCAAAATCACTTGCAGTCTGTACTCATTCAGTTAACTCTCTCTGCTGGCTCTTTGCCTCATGTATATTTAATCAACATCACCCCTCCTCTACCCAGTCTCTTTTTCTTTCTCTTTAATCCAAGTCATTAATAAAAATATTGAGCAAAACTGACATAAGGAGGAAGCCATATGCCTCTTCACAAGAGACTCTTCTCCACATATCTCCAAGGTAATCAATCTATCAGTACAGATGAAAACTGAGAGCTTCCTAAAGGCTCCACAGACAAACAAGATGCAAAAAAAAAAAGGGTGAAAGAATGCCTTTACTAAATCCCTCTAAACATTTAAACAAACTGTGCCTTTTCAAAATCACCCAGCTTTTAGAACTCCACCACAATATATGACTCAGCAAATTTGCCTGTGTGCCACTCCCTGGCCTTATTTTTAAGTCACCATTTTTCTCTCATGCTCTGCAGTGGACATTAGTAGAGCTGTCCTGAAATATTCCTGTTCTCTTTTTGCACCCACTATAAGATCGGATTCCCTTGCCCCCTTTTTACTTTGGCATGGCAAAGTGACCTGCTTTGGCCAAAGAAATGTGAATAGATGTTTGCCAAATTCAGGCAGCTGCTCTAGGAGCCTTTGCTTTATCCGCCATCTCCCTTTCTCCTGTGCATTTCAGGAAACAAGTGTCAAGAAGGATACATGACCGCCCTGGGCCATGTATGACTATGCTCATCATACATGACTATGATGAGCAGAGCCCCTGCCAACCCACATTCATCATGGAGGGTGGATGAGAAGAAAATTATTGTTTCATCAAGATACCAAGATGGGGGGATGTTGGTTACTCCAGATTAACCTGGCCTATCCTCACTGATACTTCTGGAAGGATCAATAGCTTCTCTCTGCTCAGAAGACCTTAATTCCTCTTCTAGTATTCAAGGTCTTCTATAATTTGACCTGGATTTATCTCTCAAATGTATTTTATAACCATCACTCAGATAGCACTATCTGCTCCTTTCTGGAACCCAATTCTTCTGAGCTCCACCTCGAAATGTCACTTTTGTTGATCACTGAGTTTAGTATCGCAGCTTAGGAGCCAAATTTGCCTTCCATTTTTTCATCTTCATTCCTTCATCTAAAGTATTACAGAACATCACAGGTGGAAACAAAATATGTATAATTTTTCCCCTGACTGTGTGCTCTGCTTCATCCATTTAAATTCCTCAGGAACTGCCAACCAAAGGGTAAGCAAAATAAACCAAACCAGCTAGGAAGTTTCTTAAGAAGTTAATTAACATGCTCCATGTAGCACTGTCGTATACTAACTCAGGAGTGTGAAAGGCATGATTTCTCTAGAAGTTCCTGCTGCCTTTAATTAATTCAATAAGTAATATAATAACTACTCTTTATAATCCCTGAAGTTGCCTTTGACAAATTCAATGCGAGTTACAACTGTGTATGCCAGTTCTTAGAAGAGGGCTGTCACATATAATGACCCAGACCCAATGGGTTGGACACTCCTAAAAGAGTGATTTTGGGTCAGTTAAAGATAAAAAACAATCAGAGCTCCCCAACAAAGGAACACACTGCCTACAAAAAGCATTGTGTGTATCTGGGGTCAACAGAAATGTCTAATAGAGGACACATCTATAAGAGATGTCAGAGAAACAGTTCCAGCACTGGGTGGTATTTCTGCCTGATGAATACTACAGTGCCTTCCTGCTCTCTGGTTCTGCGATTTTATTTCTCCCATTTCCCTGTGTCTACCTCTCAACATTTCTTGCCATTCCCTTCTGGCTTGCTACTAAACCCCATTACAAACCATAGATTAAGGACAAAGAAAGAGGGCTTCATCTTGTCAGTGGTAATGTGGGTCCACCCGAGGAGGTATTTACAAATGTGACTTAAGGAGAGCCCAGGAGATTGTGTTGGTGCAGGAGAAGGGAACCAGCGGAAAGCTGAAAATAAACCCGCTTCTACAAATGCTCTCTTGTCTCACCAAGATACATTACCTCTCTGTGGGAAAGCCACCGAGCTAGCATTTACTATTTTGTGATTATAATCCACTTTCCATCCTACTGCTAGCATCCCTATATAACTTGCAAAGTAATATCTTCTTGTAAGATCTTGACAGGAATATTAAAAATTCATAAACATATTGCCTTTTGCCCACAATGAAAAAATACAGTGCAGATTTTGGTAAAGAAACCTAGTATAACATGGGAAGTGAGAAGAAGCAGGCCCCTTACACTCTAATGATACCACATTGAATTATACATACATGGAAGTAAGAACATTCTGGAAAGGCTGGTGACTCTGACAGAGCTCCCAAGAATGACTCTTCCAGAACATCCTCACTGAAAATGAAAGAATTCAAGCACCTTTTCTTTCTTTCATGCTTCTCTGACTTTGCCTATACCCCCAGACAAACTGTTCAAAGGTACTTGGAATTTCCAACCCCTAGCTTCTGCCTGGTTCTGCTCCCTACTTAACTATAGAAAATGAACTTGTTCTGTCTCTCTTCTGTACACATCTGTGGCCCAGAGCCTCAAAGACCTATCCTCTTCTTGCTAGTGTGGAAGCCAAGCAGCCTACAGACGCTGTTAACAGAACCTAGGATGTTGCAGGGTTGTTCCATTAACCAAATGCCTCCAACTAGTTCCATTATGATTTGGGAATTTCAAAACAAGTACTGATGAAACTAGTTTTAAAACTGTACTTGCACTGATACAGGTAGGACCTTAGGGTATACGCCAAATCAAATTCTGTCAATGACTGTACAGTCACTGTCTATTAATGTTAAGGAAGTCCAAAGAATCAAAGCAAATCATGATTAAAAGGCCAAGTTCCAAGTGTGTTTCCCACATGAGATCAAAAGGAGAGATGGGATTAAAAACCTGATATTTCTTCCGTGATGAAAAAGTCAAATCACTTCCTCAAACAGAGAAGTTATCCCCCCCTCTTTTCTATAAGGTAGGAATAACTGAATAATGATTATAGTGCAATTAAATAGGGAGCATGGGAAATTACCTTCCTAGTGCAAGAAACCACAGTGAACAATCTGTTACGGCCCTCCACATCCTGTTCTGGAAATGATCTAATTAGGATATCAGTTAGACCATATTGTCTCCCAGGTGACACAGTGGAAAATTCATTGCTTACAAGTGACTTTAAACTAGAAGTTACAGAGAACTAAACAGTACAATTTGATCCTGGCAGAGAAACAATATTCTACTCATCTAATAAAGGTACTATTAATCTCTAATTTTTGTGGATAGAAATAGTTTTTAAGAAAATAAAATATTTCTACTAATTTTGAAACACTCCTGAACCTAATCCAAATAGATTACCTTCTCATTTGAAGTCACCAGACCAATGAACTCACTGGTCCAGCACTGACCCAAGAGCCTGAAAGTAAGAAGCAATGGCCTCTGGGCAATGAAAACAGAGGTCAAAAAGTCTTTCTGGCAAATCTTTTGAATCTTTTTTTCTTTAGTGTGTCAATTTCTTGGTGGGATTTGCTGTGTTTTATTGATTTGTTCTTTGGACAAAGCATACGAAGTGCATACCATAAGCTATGCACCACTATGCTAGTACTCAGGAAACAAAGTCAAAGAAGCGAAGACCATTTCTCTTCAGTGTCACTCTTAGGATGCTGTTTAAAAGAACACAGAACAAGAAAACAGAACCTCCAAAAATCTCTGTGGACTATTTGAAAAAAAGAAAAGAAATCCCATTAATTCTCTAAAATTATTGAACCAGAACAAAATAGCATCACTTAATGGAACATGACTGAAACAGCAATTTCATTTGGTTTGATACTTACATTAAATCTTCAGACCAACCATCCATTGAAAGCTTTAGGAGAAACACACCTAAATTCTAGATCTAGATCCCCAAAGCACCAAAAGAGCAATATAATCACATCGAATCCAAAGGAAACCAGACATTGGGCTAAGTAGAAACCTCATGTATTTTGTTTCTTGCATCTCTTTGCAATCTGTTTGTTGTTACAGAAGGAATAGGAATAAGGAAGCAAGTAGTACCAGAGGGAGAAAAAAGAGACAATGCATTTCTCTGACCATCAGATTGATAGTATTTGATTGGTTAGTGTTTTTGTTTTTTTCTTCTTAACCATTATCAGTAAGGCTGGTTGATTTTGAATCTAGCAAGGACCTAATAGATTTTCAAATAGGAACATGCTATTTATTTCTTTAGCTAGTAAAAGTGCTTCTATATAGGTTACTTGATTATGTTGATGGTTCTCAAAAGTGAATGTGTGTGTGTGTTTCTGTGTGTGTGTGTGTTTCTGTGTGTGTCTGTCAGTGTGTCATAGGGGAGTAATAACCTGGACGAAGAACAAAGACCTGAGTGGCAGTAAAGGTATAAAGGGGAGTGGGAAAGAGATTTATGGGAGTGAATAAAGTCTCTCTGGTACAAATCAATTTTAAAAACAACTTATGTCATGTCTTCTGCAAAGGTGAAATTCACTGGAGTTTGATATTTTACAGGAAAGGAACAAAGTGAGAAAGAGAAAAGGGAAGGAGGGAGAGAGGAGAGAGAATTTCCTTGTCACGTTTCTGAAGGGAGCCATCCCCAGCGTTTACAGATTGCCACTTATCATTGGCAATACATACCATCAGATAAGGAAAACAGCCTGCACATGTTTTAAAATCCCCCATTTAAAATTTAAATTCATTAGTTTTTTAGCTGCTGGGAATTGACAGTTTTACACCCCAATCGTCCTCGAAATTTATGTAAAAGCTGCTGTAAAACGGAATAGGGGAACATCTCCAAGTGATAACACTAAACACAAATTGGTAAATAAAAACGCAGCTGAAGCCGATTTGCTGCGGGTCATATAACCGAGAATGTCGTTTATATTAAAGGTAAGTTCTTTAAGCACTTGCTCCTCACCCGGCCGTGCTTTTTTTTTTACCAACGTTTAAAACATTAATGGACTGTTTTTATTGCTCCCCTCCTCTAATGGCATTTCTATAACTGGATCCACACATATAAAATATGTCCCATGTATCTGCAGCATGGCAGGCGTGTCCTTCTTTTTCTGTAGTAAGGGGTGTGTGCGCCTCTGAGTGCTTTCTCTCTGACACTGTATATCACAATTAGATTACAGTGTCCTGATTTTAGAGGTTTTAATTATAATACAGCTTGATACTAGATACTAGAGATTATACTTCAGAAATGCATGGAGGTTTGTGTCTGATTTGTCTTCAGTTTTGAAATTTTGTTCTTGCTTTTAAAACAAAGTTCCCTGGGGCCCACACATATGAGTTTAATATGTTTGAATAAGTGGAACAGAAGGTGAGTCAAGGAACCAGTTCTCCAAATGAAAGATGTATCTAGAGGGGTCTCAAAACAAGTTTTCTCCAAATGGGGAAGCCTCAAATACCCTTTCTCGTTCATGCTCTCTGGCTTATCTCTAAACAATCTTTGCTTAATCAGTGTCACAAAGCTCTTTTCCAAAACTAACTGCTAACTTTGTAGTGGTAACTAACTACTAACTAACTTTGTAGTTTTATCTTTTATTTGGGGGGTTATAATTCATCTCAAATTGATTTTTGTACATGGATGGAGTAAGGTAAGGGTCAAGGTTGACTCCCTATTGAATTGTTTTGGTTCCCTGCTGAAAATCATTTGACCATATATGTGTGGGCCTTCTCCATTCTCTATATTCTTCCATTAATCTATTTATCTCTCCTTTCACTAATATCATATCTTGACTATTGTAACTTCATAGTAAGTCTTAAAAGTCAGGAAAAGTAGGTCCTCCAACTTTGTTTTCCTTTTTAAAGGCCTCCATACCTGAACCTTTAGGTTTACCGGAACGGTACAATTACAAAGGCCCAATGACATGTAGGGCTCTTCTAAAAATCACTATTTTAATCAAACTCTGATTCCACAGAGCTGAGGGATGTTTACAAAGATTAAGGAATGAAGCAATAATAACAAATTTAAGAGGATGACTGCATTTTACAGACTAATCTGCCTCCAGGACATCCTGGAGGTAAAATCAAATCCCCCTAAAACTGAGTTCCTATGCTGAGTTTATGATTAAACTATCCCAAACTTTACTCCCTTTCTTTTCCTGAACCTGTTCCCTTCAAGATTGAGGAGTATCAAAGAAAAGGGAGGACTAATACTGTATATAAGCCCCTGTGCTCCTGTCCTTTGAAGTAAAAGGCTTTCACTTTAGTCTCCCAGGCTTCCCTTGAGTCTCAAAAGGCTGAGTCAAGAGTTAACAATTAGGAATGTGAAGATGTACCAGCAATCCAACTCCTTGGCATATATCCAGAGAAAACCATAATTCAAAAGGATAAATGCACCCCATTGTTCACTGCAGCACTATTTACAATAGCCAGGATATGGAAGCCACCTAAATGTCCATCAACAGAGGAATAGATAAAGAAGATGTGGTACATGTATACAATGGAATATTACTCAGCCATAAAAAAGAACAAAATAATGCCATTTGAAGGAATATGCATGGACCTAGAGATTGTCATACTGAGTGAGGTAAGACAGAGAAAGATATATCATATGATATCAGTTACATGTGGAATCTTAAAGAAAAAGGTACAAATAAACCCATTAACAAAACAGAAATTGAGTCACAGATGTAGAAAACAAACTTATGGTTACCAGGAAGTAAGAGGGGGAAGGATAAATTGGGAGATTGGGATTCACATATACACACTGCTATATGTAAAATAGATAACTACTAAGGACCTACTGTATAGTACAGGGAACTAGACTCAACACTCTGTAATGACCTATGTGGGAAAAGAATCTAAAAAAGAGTGGATATACATATATGTATAACTGATTCACTTTGCTGTACACCTGAAACTAACACAACACTGTAAATCAACTATACTCTAATAAAAAATTAATTAAAAAAAAGGAATGTGAAGATATAGAAACAAAAAATAGCTGTTGGACTTGGAAACTGGTAACAATTTAGACTATAAATCCACCACATTGCAGAATCACCAAACTCCCAGTGCCCTGAAAGATAGAGACAAAGGTCTGAAGCACAGTCCTGAGTTGTTTTTACAGGAAGCCAACACCCACCAGATGAAAACTGATGCCCAGAAGAACACAGACCCTAGACTGGTTGAAACCAGAAGGTTGATGACGCTTGAAACTTCACCTTGCTGCCAACCAATCTATGAATTGTGCAGGAGCTAATCACACACTCTGCAGCCCCCTCCCTCATACTGCCTTTAAAACCACTTCCCTGAAAGCCACCGGGGATTTTGGGTCTTTTGAACATGAGCTCCCAGTTCTCCTTGCTTAGACCCTGCAATAAATGCTGTACTTTCCTTCACCACAACCCAGTGTCAGTAGATTGGCTTTACTGTGTGTGGATAATTGGACCCAGGTTTGGTTCACTAACAGAGGTAGGGTCTGCTCTCCTTCAACTTGGTGTTTCCAGCACATAACAGAGTCTCCAGCCCATTGTAAGTGTTCACATGACCTCTGGGGGAATTCACCTCTGCATGGAACAGCCACACCTGAGTACTCACTGTTCTGCGGTGGGGGCCAGGGGGAGGCACTCTCCTTCACTTAAAATACTCACCAACCTCTCCCAACCTCTTTTATGTTGCTTTTCCCATTTTATCTTACCTTGTAGGCAGTTTCCTTCCCTTCAAAATTATATGTCAGGTGTGGATAGAGACTACCTTTTATATTTCCAACTATCTCCACAGACCTTTGTACAGAGAACAATAACCCTGTGGTGAGGAGCAGGGTGGTTCTGTGGGGAGGTGTTGGGTCATCCATCAAGCCAGCTAGCAAACTCACCAGCCCCTCACAGAGTCTGGGACACAGAGCAGACACTCAGTAAATACCAGTCAATTGAGAGAGTACATACACTTTCTATTGTAAATACTCTTTTGAGGCAGACTCAGAAAATTAGTTTCTTTGAATCAATGGGGGAAATCATCCATGGCAGCACTCCTTTCAGAGGCAAAATCAAATAGGACTCATATTTCCTATAAAGCTTAAAAGAAAACCATGTCATCCCCCAGCTTGTATTTAAGAAAAGATAGAAGGGAAAGAAGAAGCATCAAGATAAGACATGCTTCACAAAGCATCGGGGAGAAGGGGTGAGCCCCAAATGCCCTTGGCCAAAGTAAACACACTTGACAAACAAAAGTAGAACCAAATAGAAAGGGCAGCACACATGGAGCTGGAAGACACTTGTTACATATTACAAAGAGTGAGAAGAGGCCATTCCTACCACCACCACTGGATTATCCCAGCAATTCCCTAACTGGGCTCTCTGCTCATTCTGGACTTCTTCAGTCAATGCACCACAGTGAGACGAGCTCGACTGTTCTAAACCATAGTGAATGCATGTCATTCTCCTGCTTAAAGGCCTTCATTTACACCAAACAGAAAGTAGACAAAACCCCAAAGTCCATCACACGGCCCGTGCCCACTTTTCTGCCCCTCACTGGTCACCACTCACAAATCTATAGTCTTCACTTCAGACCTAGGAACCACCCCTGCCGTGGCTTTGCATATGTTATATTCCCTCTGCCTAGAGCATCTACACCCACTTCTCTTCCCAGGACTTAGATCAAGCATCACCTCATCCCAGGAACTTTCACTGATCCTCCCAGTTGAACTCCTCCATGGCAACTATTTTCACGTTGGTCTAATTGTTAAAACTTCAAATGGGCTGTGGTTACAAAGTCACCTTTGATCTCTTTGAGGTCCGAACTCAACACTTGATGTGGCATGCAGTCAGTGCTTAATGAATGGGCAAATAAATTATTGATTGAGCGAATGAATAAATGTGCCTAGTAAACATTAAATAGATTCATGACCAATGCAGCTATGTCTCTGGATAACTTTGCTGTGTGACAACTGAAATTTTTACCTACCTTTTATTTTTTAAATCATCATTTTATATACAACATAAACATATTTTTACATAGTATAGAATATAAAGCATATACTATGCTAGGCAAGTTATATACTGCACCCATTTTAAGTGTACATTCAAAAAGTTTTGAAAAATGTGCATGCCTTTGTAACTACCATCACAATAAGGACATAAAACATTTCCATCATCCCAAAAAGCTCCCTTGTGCCTCATCTCAGTCAATGCTCCTCTCATTCCCAGCTGCCAGGCAATCACTAATTTACTTTCTGTCACTATATAATAGTTTGGAATCTTTTTAAATTGTATATACATAAAACCATACAGTATGCATTCTTTTCAGGCTGGCTTATTTAGCTCAGCAAAATATTGAGATTCATCTGTTTGGTTGTGCATATCATTATTTTTTTATTATCATAATTCATTTACTCATTAACACTTGTTGATAGATGTATAAGTTGTTTCCAGTTTGGAGTTATTATGAATAAAAGTGCTATGAAAGTTAGTGCATAAGTGTTTGTATAGATACAGTTTTCATTTTATTTGAGTAGAATCCTAGAAACATCACTGTTAGCTTGTATGGTAGGTATATGTTTAACAAAGAAACTTCCAAACTGTTTTTAAAGGTGGTTGTACCATTCTGCATTGTTTGCAGTAATATGTGAGAATTACAATTGTTCTATAGGTTAGCAGATATTTGGCCCTGTCCAAAATGTCCACAAGACATTTGGTCCGTGAAACATTTGATCCACGCCAAAAGGTCCTTGAAATTTGGTCCTACCCAAAATATCCATGAGCATATTTGGCCCATGCCAAATGGTTTTGGACAGGACCAAATATCAAGAACCTTTTGGTGTGGACGAAATGTCTTACAGAGTACAAATCTCTTTTGGATATTTTGCACAGGACCAAATGTCCTACAAGGGTACTATATACTTTCCAACACTTAGCATTATCAAGTTTTCTAAGCATCTCTCTCTGTTTCCTGCTGTGAGTTCTGCAACCTAGAGGACTTGTATACTTGCCTTAGGGAGAGGATGTGTAGTTGGTTGTAAGGCTCTTTCATTATTTAGCATAATGCCTATGAACAGGACCCAACTCAGAAGTAATGAGAGGGAGGGACAAAATGAGATGCAGGTAAACAAGTCTACAGGTACCATGATTAAGAAAAAAAATGATGTGAACTGGAGTTCAGTTTAAATCTGAAAAGTCCAAGGGTAAACTGAGGAGCATGGAACCCATGCTTTCTTGGGAGCCCACCTCCATTCCCTAGACTGGTACAGGGCTGAGCAAGAAAGAGGTCTTCAGTAATTACTTGTTGATTTCCTTTTCAAGGGTGGGCAGTACTTTTTGGCATTGAGACCATTTAAATAAGGGCTTGAAAATTTCTTATTAGGAGCCACACATAGGAAGGAAACAGAAAATGCTTGGATCTATTTCTTATTGTCTCTAAGTAATAAGCTAATGGAAAGCCAACCCTTTAAACTCCCTAGTACTCCTTTCCCCATATGTCTCCGGCCATGCAATGTACATAACTGGTGATGAGTAAACACTGCATAGTCAATGAAGTGTGTTGAGAGTTTTGGCCTAATATACAGGCGGATTCAGCAGAAAATAATTAATTTATGCCTATTATTTTTATAGTAGTTATTTTTAAAATTAATTAATTAATTAATTAATGTTTGGCTGCATTGGGTCTTTGTTGCTGCATGGGCCTTCTCAAGTTGCAGCAAGTGGGGGCTACTTTTCGTTGAGGCACACATGCTTCTTATTGCAGTGTCTTCCCTTGTTACGTAGCATGGGCTCTAGGCACGTGGGCTTCAGTAGTTGTGGCATGCAGGATCAGTAGTTGTGGCACAGGCTTAGTTGCTCCATGGCATGGATCTTGCAGGACCAGGGCTCAAACCCATGTCCCCTGCATTGGCAGGTGAATTCTTAACCACTGCACCACCAGGGAAGTCCCTATAGTAGTTATTTTTTGAGAGCTATGTGATATACACTTTGCTAAGCAAGTTATGTATGATATGTCCCTTAATCCTTAAACAACCCTAGGAGGTAGACAGTATTATCACCTTCACTTTGCAGTGGAGGAAAATAAGACACAAAGAGTAAAGTAGATTGCCAAAAATAAAATAGTAAGTTGGGAAGTCCACATCGGAATTCAGGTCCAATTGACTCCAAAACCCTTGCTCTTGACCACTATTCTCTGAATTAAGACTAAGAACATATCAACACCCTCCCTGACTCACCAACCTATAAAGTATTGAGTTATGTATATTAGAAATTACTTCTTTGGTGGAAAAAAGTATGATATTATTATCAATCATTAATGCCTAATGATAGATAACTCTTGTCATTAACACTAGTTACTATCTTGGTTCAAAATGGACAGTTTAAGAACAGAAACACAGGAGTTTTGGTATGAGAAATGGGGGAAAATTTGACTTTTGTTCATATACCTATCTCAGTAATTTCCTAGGGCAGCCAAAGGGCAGAATGAAAGGGCGGGGCATCAGACAGGAACAGAAGTGCAAAACCAAAAGGAGGGACAAAACTCTAAGGAAAGGTAAATGGACAGGGCAGTGGAAAAGAATCAAGGACAAACGTTGTTCAGCTACATAGTGGTTTCAATGGACTCTCCTGGATATTTGAAACTCTCTGTACAATCTTATAGAAATAGCACAGATTTTGAAGAGCTTCAGATCTAGATTCAAGTATGGTTCAGCCAGGATACTAAGGAAGTCATTAAAATATCTGTGAGATTAGTATCCTCATCTGAACATTGGAGACACAATTTACAGGATTATTTTGGGAAGTCCATCAACAAAATGAAAGACAACCTATGAAACGGGAGAAAATAATTGCAAAAGAAGTGGCCAACAAGGGATTAATACCCAAAATATACGAACAGCTCATAAAATTCAAAATCAAAAATAATCCAATCAAGAGACCTTCAAGATGGTGGAAGAGTAAGACGTGGAGATCACCTTCCTCCCCACAAATACATCAGAAATACATCTACACGTGGTACAACTCCTACAGAACACCTACTGAACGCTGGCAGAAGACCTCAGACCTCCCAAAAGGCAAGAAACTCCCCACGTACATGGGTAGGGCAAAAGAAAACAGAATAAACAGAGACAAAAGGATAGGGCCGGGACCTGCACCAGTGGGAGGGAGCCGTGAAGGAGGAAAGGTTTCCACACACTAGGAGCCCCTTCACGGGTGGAGACTGTGGGTGGCGGAAGGGGAAGCTGCCGAGTCGCGGAGGAGAGCGCAGCCACAGGGGTGCGGAGGGCAAAGCGGAGAGATTCCCGCACAGAGGATCGGTGCCGACAGGCACTCACCAGCCCGAGAGGCTTGTCTGCTCGGGGCAGGCGGGTCTGGGAGCTGAGGCTCGGGCTTCGGAGGTTAGATCGCAGGGTGAGGACTGGGGTTGGCAGCGTGAACACAGCCTGAAGTGGGCTAGTGCACGACGGCTAGCCAGGAAGGAGTCCGGGAAAAAGTCTGGAACTGCCTAAAAGTCAAGAGACAATTATTTCGGGGTGCGTGAGGAGAGGGGATTCAGAGCGCCGCCTAAACGAGTTCCAGAGATGGGCGCAAGTTGCTGCTATCAGCGTGGACACGAGAGACAGGCATGAAACACTAAGGCTGATGCTGCAGCCACCAAGAAGGCTGTGTGCAAACACAGGTCACTATTCACACCTTCCCTCCCAAGAGCCTGTGTAGCGCACGACTGCCAGGGTCTCGTGATGCAGGGACAACTTCACAGGGAGGACACACGCAGGCTATTGAAATGTCATGCTGGCCTCTGCTGCCGCAGGCTCATCCCGCACTCTGTACCCCTCCCTCCCCCTATCCTGAGTGAGCCAGAGCCCCCTAATCAGCTGCTCCTTTAACCTCGTCCTGTCTGAGTGAAGAATAGACACCCTCAGGTGACCTACACGCAGAGGGGGGGCCAGATCCAAAGCTGAGCCCTGGGAGCGGTTCAGGAGCTGTAACACCCCGAACAAAGAAGAGAAAAGGAAATTTCTCCCAGCAGCCTCAGGAGCAGTGGATTAAATCTCCACAATCAACTTGATGTACCCTGCATCTGTGGAATACCTGAAGAGAAAACGAATCATCCCAAAATTGAGGTGGTGGACTTTGGGAGCAACAATATACATAATTTTTTTTCCTATTTCTGTTTTTGTGAGTGTGTATGTGTATGCTTCTTTGTGTGATTTTGTCAGTATAGCTTTACTGTTACCATTTGTCCTAGGGTTCTGTCTGTCCATTTTGTTTGTTTGTTTTCTGTTTTTCTTTTATTTTTAGTAAAGTTTTTAGTGGTTGTTATCATTGGTGGCTTTATTTTTTGGTTTGTGTGTTTTCTTCTTTCTTCCTTCTTTCTTTTTTTAATTACTTTTTAATTTTTTTATTTTTAAAAATTATTTTTTATTATTTTTATTTTAATAAAGACTTTTATTTCAATTTATTTATTATTATTTTAATAAAAACTTGTAATTTTATTTCAATTTATTTATTTATTTATTTATCTTTCTTTCTTTCTTTTTTTCTCCCTTTCTTCTGAGCCTTGTGGCTGACAGGGTCTTGGTGCTCTGGCCAGGTGTCAAGCCTGAGCCTCTGAGGTGGGAGAGCCGAGTTCAGGACAGTGGTCCACACGAGACCTCCTAGCTCCATGTAATATCAAATGGTGAAAGATTTCCCAGAGATCTCCATCTCAACGCTGAGACCCAGCTCCACTCAATGACCAGCAAGCTACAGTGTTAGACACCCTATGCCAAACAACTAGCAAGACAGAAACACAACCCCACCCATTAGCAGGGAGGCTGCCTAAAATCATAATAAGGTCACAGACACCCAAAAACACACCACCGGAAGCGGTTCTGCCCACCAGACAGACAAGATCCAGCCTCATCCACCAGAACACAGGCACAAGTCAACACATGAGAGGATGCTAAACATCACTAATCATTAAAGAAATGCAAATGAAAACTACAATGAGGTATCACCTCACACCAGTCAGAATGGTCATCATCAAAAAATCTACAAATAATAAATCCCAGAGTGGGTGTGGAGAAAAGGGAACCCTCTTGCACTGTTGTGGGAATGTAAATTGATAGAGCCACTGTAGAGAACAGTATGGAGCTTCCTTAAAAAAAACTAAAAATAGAACTACCATACGACCCAGCAATCCCACTACTGGCCATATACCCTGAGAAAACCATAATTCAAAAAGCATCATGGACCACAATTGCAACACAATTTACAATAGCCAGGGCATGGAAGCAACCTAGGTGTCCATCAACAGATGAATGGATAAAGAAGATGTGGCACATGTATACAATGGAATATTACTCAGCCATAAAAAGAAACAAAAGAAACAAAACTGAGTTATTTGTAGTGAGGTGGATAGACCTAGGGTCTGTCATACAGAGTGAAGTAAGTCAGAAAGAGAAAAACAAATACCATATGCTACCACATATATAGAGAATCTAAAAAAAAAATTAATTGTTATGAAGAGCCTAGGGGCAGGACAGGAATAAAGACACAGACGTAGACAATGGACTTGAGGACACGGGTAGGGGGAAGGGTAAGTTAGGACGAAGTGTGAGAGTGGCATAGACTTATAAATACTACCAAATGTAAAATAGATAGCTAGTGGGAAGCAGCCGTATAGCACAGGGAGATCAGCTCAGTGCTTTGTGACCACTTAGAGGGGTGGGATAGGGAGGGTGGGAGGGATATGCATGAGGGAGGAGATATGGGGATATATGTGTATGTATAGCTGATTCACTTTGTTGTAAAGCAGAAACTAACACACCATTGTAAAGCAATTATACTCCAGTAAAGATGTTTAAAGAAACAATAATAATCCAATCAAAATGGGCAGAAGACCTAAACAGACATTTTTCCAAAGGAGACAAGCTAACAGGCACATGAAAAGATATTCAACATTGCTAATTATTAGAGAAATGCAAATCAAAACCACAATAAGGTATCACCTCACATGGGTCAGAATGGCTGTCACCAAAAAGTTTGCAAATAACAAATGTTGGAGAGGATGTGGAAAAAAGGGAACCCTCCTACCATTGTTAGTGGGAATGTAAATGGATGGAGCCACTATGCAAAACAGTATGGAGGTTCCTTAAAAAACTAAAACTAGACGTACCATATGATCCAGCAATTCTATTCCTCGGTATATACACAGAGAAACAAACAAACAAAAAAACTAATTTGAAAAGATACATGCACCCCAATGTTTATAGTAGCATTATTTACAAAAACCAAGACAGGAAAGCAATCCATCAAAAGATGATAGGATTAAGAAGGTATGTTATATGAATATATATATATATTAATGGAATATTACTCACTCACAAAAATAATGAAATACTGATATTTGCAGCAACATGAATGGACATAGAGAATATGCTTAGTGAAATATGTCAGACAGAGAAAGACAAATACTCTATATCACTTATATGTAGAATCTAAAAAATAATACAAGTGAATCTGTATGCAAAACACAGACTCACAGACCTAGACAAGAAACTTATTGTTATCAAAGGGGAGGGGGGAAGGGGAGGGACAAATTAGGATTATAGGATTAACAGATACAAACTACTATATACAAAATAGATAAGCAACAAGGGTTTACTGTATAGCAAAGGAACTATAGCCATTATCTTGTAATAACCTGTAATGAAATATAATCTGCAAAAATACTGAATCACTATGCTATATACCTGAAACTAACACAATATTGTAAAGCAACTATACTTCAATAAAAAATAAAATTAAAAAATAAAATTTACAGAGGCCTGTGCACTGCGATGAAGAGTGGCCCCCACTTGCCACAACTAGAGAAAGCCCTCGCACAGAAACGATGACCCAACACAGAAAAAATTAATTAATTAATTAATAAACTCCTACCCCAAACATCAAAAAAATAAGTAAATAAATAAAATTTACAAAGTGATTTCGAAAAAATTATGTAGAGAAATGTGTCTTATGTAAATTGCCTGCCATAAGTCAGTAAACCTCATTTTGTTTCCTTTCTCCTTTTTTTCCCTTTAGATTTACGCAGCATCTATTACATAAATGGTCACAGAGTGGGAAGAACCCTGAGAATATCTACTCAGCACTGCAATTGCCTCAGAGGTGCAGGAGTCGTGTTGTTTGATCTGGTGTTGTTCTTACAGCACATCTTGTGGTTCAGACTCTTCTGCCCCACCCCACACATGCATACAGCACACAAGGAGGAAAGGAGAAGTCACACCATCATTGTGCCTCCTCTAGCTCATCCACTCTTTGCAAAGGATGCCAAGGTTTTAAATAGCATTTTCCTTACACCATTTAAAATGGGGAAGTGCCATTCCTAAGCAAGTGACTATCTGTTTAGATGTTTTGGGGCATGATGATTTGATACAGTTGGTAATGCAACCAGATACGGTCTGGTTTTCACTTCAAAACTAAGATTGTTCAGGGGCCTAGTATGATTGAGTGCTCTTTGCATAATATATTTTCTTGATAAGCACAGTTGCTTTTTGATTAAAACATATCTGCAAGCTTAGACCATTAATCATATTGTTAAATAAATTGATGCATAAATAACTATTTTGAAATCTGAATGAAATCTCTTCCAGACTTTATTTTCAGAAATCACTTCATGATTCCCCAGCTCAACCATCGGATTCTGTAGAACTAAAAATCAACAACAGACTTACGGTTCCATCACTACGTATCTGTAGGTATGAAACAATAAGCTACTTGTAAGAAAATATTAGAAATAAGGGCTTGGTAAATCATAGGAAAAGCTCATGATGAAATAATGTGCAGCCATTAAAAATCATGTTTTGGAAGAATTTTTATTGACATTGAAAAACGCTTAAGCTATTATTGTGAAAGCTACAAAACCCCATATATAGTAGGACTCCAATCCTGTAAGTATATGCGAGTCTGTGGATGTGTGTGTGTTTGTGAGTGTGTGTGTGTGTGTGTGTGATGTATGTTATATAAATGAAGCAAAGATGGTGTCTGTGTATTGGTCCCTAAGTTGTATATTTTCTTCACTATAGTTGAGACCCATTAGCTCAAAAGCCTAGTGGCACCAAAGTGAAATTTTTACACATAGAAATATTTTATTCACAGCCCAAATAAGCAGATTTTTACCCGTTCTGAACCTGCCTGCTTTGCATATGCCATGAAGCTGTGTCCAACATCTGTAGCCGTAGATAAGGTAAGCCCAACATCATAAAGACCCCAAGCCACTGATGCCCTTCAGAGCTTTCTGACCAGAGATTCCCCCATGCTTCTGAGTCACTTCACCTAATTAGGAAGCTCCCTCCTAATCCCTCTTTCCCCAGGAATTCCCTTGTCCTCCTCCTCTTCCAAGTTGCTACCCCAGACTCTTGCTGGGAGGGACTTGCCCAAGCAAACCTGTTTTCAAAGTGCCCAATACAGCGTGTGTGTGCTACTGCCACCTCGTGATCATATCTTTTTCTAGCCCCCAAATCCCTTGGACCAGTCACAAAGTCACCTGAGGTCTGTTCCCATGAGATCTGCAGAAGATTGGCTGCAAACTCATATCACCAACTCACATTTCTCCAAATATTTTCAGTGCTTACTATTTCATGTTTACCTTTTTTTTTTTTCATGTTTACCTTTGAAGGAAGCCTCATAATCATTACTTCACTTTAATTGATTCAAATATGAAAATCAGTCGCTTTCCTTATCTTCCACACACCAATACACTCATACAACTCATATGTGAAATAGACTGAACTAGAGGTTTGATGCTGAGATAGAGGCTGTTTTGCAATAACATCCAATTGAACATCAAGCACTGCTGTTCTTGGCAGTCTTTGGCAGAGACCCTGCCACTCCTAGTTGTTTACTGGTCCTTTACCCTGCCTATTTGATCACAGATCCCCTCTGCTCACCATCTCTTCTGTCCCTCATTCACCCACAGATAACTTGTTGATCACAAGCAGTGTTAGTTGGAAGTGGCAGGCCAGCATTGTGCCTGAGTATTAGAACGGTAGACAAGAGAAGGGTGAGTTCTCGACAACATCATTTCAGTGGTTGGTTTTGCCAACTCTCAAAGATAGAAATGGGCATCTTTTTACTTATTTACAATAAGCATTCTGGTTTTTGAAGAGATAGGAAATAGGAAAGGAGACACACAATTGTAAAGCCAAACATTCTTGTCCAAAAGATAAAACAAGTTAAAAATATAAGCAATCCAGGGCTTCCCTGGTGGTGCAGGGGTTGAGAGTCCACCTGCCGATGCAAGGGACATGGGTTCGTGCCCCGGTCTGGGAAGATCCCACATGCCGCAGAGTGGCTGGGCCATTGAGCCATGGCAACTGAGCCTGTGCATCTGGAGCTTGTACTGTGCAACGGGAGAGGCCACAAGAGTGAGAGGCCCGCGTATCGCAAAAAACAAACAAACAAACAAACAAACAAACAAACAAAAAACAATCCAGAGCAGCAGGGTACCCAAGAAGGCACTTTTCAAAGCTTAAATTGCTACAGAAATCATGAGGAAGAGTGAGCATCTGGAGCTTGAGTGTCCAGGGACCTGGCATCTGGCAGAATGGGAGCCGACTTGGAACCCTTGGCAGGGGGCTTATTGTGGGGGAGGGCCAGGGGAGGAGGAGAAAGGATAGCGTGATGTTTCAGAGGAGCAATGGGATCCGCATAAAGTTACAGATGTGAGAAGTCTGGGGAATTCTGAGTAGCCCAGTCTAACTGGAAAAAAAGTGGGAGGAATGAAAAGTAGGCTAAGAGAGGCAGATGGAATTAGATTAGGGAAAGAATAAGATATCAGGATAAAGTTTTGCACTACATTTTAAGCCAGAGTTTCTCTAATTGAGAAGTTGTGAAGTCCTCAGTGTCTTTCTGTAGACTCCAGTTTAAGAAGCACATCATGGCTCTGAAAAGGGCCTAAATCTGCCCATATATACCATTCCCTTGCCAAGGCATTTGGAACTGCTCTTCTCCTGAGTGTGAGTCTTAGCTGCTTTCTCTCTCTCTCTCTCTCAAAACCTGTTCAGGAGCCTAACTTCATTATTTTCATCTGCAAGTTTTCCCCAATCCAAGAATCCCCTATATTCTGTCTGGATCAGAGATCATGTGTACTATGGCCATCTATCACCAAGTCGTATGTACAAGGCTGAACAGCACTTTAGAAAAGATTCAACTCTTCTCACATTCTCCCCTCTCCCACACTAAGTGCAAGCCAGGACCCAGCACAGATTTATTGAATGAAAGGGCCTGTAATGACTTATCAGTCTGGGTGAGAGAAGTCTATTATCCTCCAACCATACATCAAGTGGTTTTCATTTCAAGTCCACATACCATGGCAGGGAGCTCACGGTGGGCATGAAACAATGAATTCACTCCAAGATTAATAAAACTTTGCAGCGGGAGATGAAGACAGTCAAGGTCTTGATTGCACCATGTGAGATGGCAATTTTGAATGGGTAACCAAATCTATATTGAAAAGTTAAAAACTGAGAGAGGGTCTCACAGCAGTGCTGAAACTTCGGGTGGGCACCCATGGCGCTGCTTCACTGAAAGAGCTATTAGCAGCCTGCCTTCCACTCTCACCAGCTCTACATCCGAATAGCCGGTCTTCCCGGGGGGCCAGTTCCTCCCAAGATCTCTGAGCCACGCCCATCTCGGCTGCCCCAGACGAGCCAGTGATCACAAACTTATAAATAAATTTCAACTTTAGTACAAATAAGATTTTTTTCCAGGACAATTTGAGGCTGTTGCCAACCCGCTGCCCCATCTCTTTCAAATATTTTAGTGTATATACCAAGGACATTCTCTTACTTAACCACAATACTACCATCGAAATCAAGAAATTAGGGGAGATCGGTTCAAGATGGTGGAGTATAAGGACGTGCACTCACTCCCTCTTGTGAGAGCACTGGAATCACAACTAACTGCTGAATAATCATCAACAGGAAGACACTGGAACTCACCAAAAAAGATACTCCACATCCAAAGACAAAGGAGAGGCTGCAATGAGACAGTAGGAGGGGCACAATCACAATAAAACCAAATTCCATAACTGCTAGGTAGGTGACGCACAAACTGGAGAACAATTATACCACAGAAGTCTACCCACTGGAGTGAAGGTTCTGAATCCCACGTCAAGCTTCCCAACCTGGGAGTCCAGAACGAGAGGAGGAATTCCCAGAGAATCAGATTTTGAAGGCTAGTGGGATTAGATTGCAGGACTTCAACAGGATTGGGGGAAACAGAGACTCCACTCTTAGAGAGCACACACAAAGTAGTGTGTGCATCAGGACCCAGGGGAAGGAACAGTGACCCCATGGGAGACTGAACCAGACCTACCTACTAGTGTTGAAGAGTCTCCTGAGGAGGTGGGGGATGGCTATGGCTCACCTCAGGGATGGGGACACTGGCAGCAGAAGTTCTGGGAAGTGCTTCTTGGCATGAGTCCTCCTGGAGTCCACCACCGACCCCATCAGAGAGCTGGGTAGGCTCCAGTGCTGGGTCACCTCAGGCCAAACAACCAAGAGGGAGGGAACACAACCCCACCTATCAGCAGAGAAGCAGATTAAAATTTTACTGAGCTCTGCCCACGAGAGCAATACCCAGCTCTACCCACCACCAGTCCTTCCCATCAGGAAGCTTGCACAAGCCCCTTAGATAGCCTCATCCACCAGAGGGCAGACAGCAGAAGCAAGAAGAACTACAATTCTGCAGCCTGTGGAATGAAAACCACATTCACAGAAAGACAGACAAAATGAAAAGGCAGAGGACTATGCACCAGATGAAGGAACAAGATAAAACCCCAGAAAAACAACAAAATGAAGTGGAGACAGGCAACCTTCCAGAAAAATAATTCAGAATAATTATAGTGAAGATGATCCAGGACCTTGGAAAAAGAATGGAGACAAAGATCGAGAAGACGCAAGAAATGTTTAACAAAGACCTAGAAGAATTAAAGAACAAAAACCTAGAAGAATTAAAGAACAAACAAACAGAAATGAACAATACAATAATTGAAATGAAAAATACAGTAGAAGGAATCAATAGCAGAATAACTGAAGCAGAAGAATGGATAAGTGACCTGGAAGACAGAATGGTGGAATTCACTGCCACGGAAGAGAATAAGGAATAAAGAATGAAAAGAAGTGAATACAGCCTAAGAGACCTCTGGGACAGCATTTAAATGCACCAACATTCACATTAGAGCAGTCCCAGAAGGAGAAGAGAGAGAGAAAGGACCTGAGAAAATATTTGAAGAGATTATAATTGAAAATTTCCCTAAAATGGGAAATAGCCATCCAAGTACAGGAAGTGCAGAGAGTCCCAGCCAGGATAAAACCAGGGAGAAACACTCTGAGACACGCAGTACTCAAATTGACAAAAATTAAAGGCAAAGAAAAATTATTAAAAGCAACAAGGGAAAAATGACAAATAATATACAAGGGAACTCCCATAAGGTTAACAGCTGATTTCTCAGCAGAAACTCTACAAGCCAGAAGGGAGTGGCATGATATATTTAAAGAGATGAAAGGGAAGAAACTACAACCAAGATTACTCTATTAGGCAAGGCTCACATTCAGATATGATAGAGAAATCAAAAGCTTTACAGACAGGGCTTCCCTGGTGGCACAGTGGTTGAGAGTCTTCCTGCCAATGCAGGGGACACAGGTTCGTGCCCCAGTCCGGGATGATCCCACATGCTGCGGAGCGGTGGTGCCCATGAGCCATGGCCACTGGGCCTGTGCATCTGGAGCCTGTGTTCCACAATGGGAGAGCCCACAACAGTGAAAGGCCCATGTACCAAAAAAAAAAAAAAAAAAAAAAAAAAAGAAGAAGCTTTACAGACAAGCAAAAGCTAAGAGAACTCACCACCACCAAACCAGTTCTACAACAAATGCTAAAGGAACTTCTCTAGGTGGGAAACACAAGAGAAGAAAAGGACCTATGAAAACAAACCCTAAACAATTAAGAAAATGGTAATAGGAACATACATATTGATAATCACCTAAAATGTGAATGGATTAAATGCTCCGACCAAAAGACACAGGCTCACTGAGAGGTACAGAAACAAGACCCATATATATTCTGTCTACAAGAGACCCACTTCAGACCTAGGTACATGTACAGACTGAAAGTGAGGGGATGGAAAAAGATATTCCATGCAAATGGAAATCAAAAGAAAGCTGCAGTAGTAATACTCATATCATATAAAATAGACTTTAAAATAAAGAATGTTACAAGAGACAAAGACGGACACTACATAATGATCAAGGGATCAATCCAAGAAGAAGATATAACAATTATAAATATATATTCACCCACCATAGGAGCGCCTCAATACATAAGGCAAATGCTAACAACTATAAAAGAGGCAATCGATAGTAACAAAATAATAGTGGGGGACTTTAACACCACACTTACACCAATGGAAAGATTATCCAGGCAGAAAATTAATAAATAAACAAAAGCTTTAAATGACATAATAGACCAGATAGATTTAATTGATATTTATAGGACATTCCATCCAAAAACCTTAGATTAAACTTTCTTCTCAAGCACACACAGAATATTCTCCAGGATAGAAGACATCTTGGTTCACAAATCAAGCTTCAGTAAATTTAAGAAAACTGAAATCAGATCAAGCATCTTTCCCGCCCTCAACACTATGAGATTAGAAATGACTTACAGGGAAAAAACGTAAAAAACACAGACACATGGAAGCTAAACAATACTTTACTAAATAACCAAGAGATCACTGAAGAAATCAAAGAGGAAATCAAAAAACACCCAGAGAAAAATGACAATGAATACACTACAATCCAAAACCTATGGGGTGCAGCAAAAGCAGTTCTAAGGGGGAAGTTTATAGCAATACAATCCTACCTCAAGAAGGAAGAAAAATCTCAAATAAGCAATCTAACCTTACACCTAAAGGAACTAGAGAAAGAAGAACAAACAAAACCCAAAGTTAGTAGAAGGAAAGAAATCATAAAGATCAGAGCAGAAATAAATGAATTAGAAACAAAACCACAGCAAAGATCAATAAAACTAAAAGCTGGTTGTTTGAGAAGATAAAAAAAATTGATAAACCTTTAGCCAGACTCATCAAGAAAAAGCGGGAGAGGACTCAAATCAATAAAATTAGAAATGAAGAAGGAGAAGTTACAACAGACAACCACAGAAATACAAAGCATCACAAGAGACTACTGCAAGCAATTCTATGCCAATAAAGTGGACAACCTGGAACAAATGGAGAAATTCTTAGAAAGGTATAACCTTCTAAGAATGAACCAGGAAGAAATAGAAAATATGAATAGACCAATCAAAAGTAATGAAATTGAAACTGTGATTAAAAATCTTTCAACAAACAAAAGTTCAGGACCAGATGGCTTCACAGGTGAATTCTATCAAACATTTAGAGAAGAGCTAACATGCATCCTTCTCAACTCAAGCTCTTCCAAAAAACTGCAGAGGAAGGAACACTCCCAAACTCATTCTACAAGGTCACAATCACCCTGATGCCAAAACCAGACAGAGGTACTACAAAAAAAAAAAAAAATTATGGACCAATATCACTGCTGAATATAGATGCAAAAATCCTCAACAAAATACTAGCAAACAGAATCCAACAACACATTAAAAGGATCACATGCCATGATCCAGTGGGATTTGTCCCAGGGATGCAAGGATTCTTCAATATACACAAATCAATCCATCTGATACACCATATTAACAAATTGAAGAATAAAAACCATATGATCATCTCAATAGATGCAGAAAAAGATCTGACAAAATTCAACACTATTTATGATAAAAACTCTCCAGAAAGTGGGCATAAAGGGAACCTACCTAAAAGGCCATATACAACAAACCCACAGCAAACATCATTCTCAATAGTGGAAAACTGGAAGCATTTCTTCTAAGATCAGGAACAAGACAAGGACATGCACTCTCACTGCTATTATTCAACATAGTTTTGGAAATCCTAGCCACAGCAATCAGAGAAGAAAAAGAAATGAAAGGAATACAGACTGGAAAATAAGAAGTAAAACTGTCACTGTTTTCAGATGACATGATACTATACATAGAGAATCCTAAAGATGCCACCAGAAAACTACTAGAGCTAATCAATGAATTTGGTAAAGTTTCAGGATACCAAATTAATGCACAGAAATATATTGCATTCTTATACACTAACAACAAAAATCAGGAAGAAAAATTAAGGAAACAATCCCACTCACCATTGCAACAAAAAGAATAAAAAGCCTAGGAATAAACCTACTTAAGGAGGTAAACGACCTGTACTCAGAAAACTATAAGACACTGATAAAAGAAATCTAAGATAACACAAACAGTTGGAGAGATACAGCATGTTCTTGGATTGGAAGAATCAATATTGTGAAAATGACTATAATACCCAAACCAATCTGCAGATTCAATGCAATCCGTATCAAATTACCAATGGCATTTTTTACAGAACTAGAACAAAAAATCTTAGAATTTGTATGGAGACACTAAAGACCCCGATTAGCCAAAGCAATCTTGAGGGGAAAAAAAACGGAGCTGGAGGAATCAGACTCCCTGACTTCAGAATATACTACAAAGCTACAGTAATCAAGACAATATGGTGCTGGCACAAAAACAGAAATATGGAACAATGGAACAAGAAAGAAATCCCAGAGACAAACCCATGCACCTACGATCAACTAATGTATGACAAAAAAGGCAAGGATATACAATGGAGAAAAAAGTCTTTTCAATAAGTGGTGCTGGGAAGACTGAACAACTACATGTAAAAGAATGAAATTAGAACACTCCCTAACACCATACACAAAAATAAACTCAAAATGGATTAAATACCTACATGTAAGGCCAGACACTGTAAAACTGTTAGAGGAAAACATAGGAAGAACACTCTTTGACATTAATCACAGCAAGATCTTTTTTGACTCACCTCCTAGAGTAATGGAAATAAAAACACAAATAAACGTATGGGACCTAATGAAACTTAAAAGTTTTTGCACAGCAAAGGAAACTATAAACAAGATGAAAAGACAACCCTCAGAATGGGAGAAAATATTTGCAAATGAATCAACGGACAAAGGATTAATCTCCAGAATATATAAACAGCTCATGCAGCTCAATATCAAAAAAAAATAAACAACCCAATCAAAAAATGGGCAGAAGACCTAAAGAGACATTTCTCCAAAGAAGACATACAGATGACCAAGAGGCACATGAAAAGTTGCTCAACATCACTAATTATCAGAGTAATGAAAATCAAAACTACAATGAGGTATCACCTCACACTGGTTAGTATGGGCATCATCAGAAAGTCTACAAACAACAAACGCTTGAGAGGCTGTGGAGAAAAGGGAACCCTCTTGCATTGTTGGTGGGAATGTAAATTGATAGAGCCACTGTGGAGAAAAGTATGGAGCTTACTTAAAAATCTAAAATTGGATTACCATATGACCCAGCAATCCCACTACTGAGCATATACCCTGAGAAAACCATAATTCAAATAAGACACATGCACGCCAATGTTCATTACAGCACTATTTACAATAGCCAGGTTATGGACGCAACCTAAATGCCCATCAACAGATGAATGGATAAAGAAGATGTGGTACATATATACAATGGAATATTACTCAGCCATAAAAAATGAATGAAAGTGGGTCTTTTGTAGAGATGTAGATGGACCTAGAGACTGTCATACAGAGTGAAGTAAGTCAGAAAAAGAAAAACAAATATCATATATTAACACATATATGTGGAATCTAGAAAAATGGTACAGATGAACCAGTTTGCAAGGCAGAAATAGAGACACAGATGTAGAGAAGAAAGGTATGGACACAAAGGGGGGAAAGTGGGGTGGAGGGGTGGTGGTGGGATGAATTGGGAGATTGGGATTGATGTATACACACTAACATGTATAAAATAGATAACTAATAAGAACCTGCTGTATAAAAAAAATAAAATAAAATGCAAAAAAAAATCAAGAAAAAAAAACAAAACTGAGAGAGGCTTTCAAAGGAAGGTATTCAACAGAGCCAGATTCTACAAGCAACAGCCCAGACTGGGGAGGTGGTGTGTTTCAGCAAAACTTTATCTGCCTCCTCTCCCTCCTTCCTTTCTACAGTTCTTCCATCTCATGTGTTTTGTCCTACAGATTTTTTGAAGAAGAGGAGAGCCATTTCTCCTTTCTGTGACACACTGACAACTAGACTACAACACCAGTGAGGAAAATATGGAAGTAGGATAGTCTCTCAGTGAGAGTGCAAGCCCACCAACACCTTGATATCAGCATCATGAAAATGATGTTGTACTTCTGAACTTCAGAACTGTGCAAGAATATATGTCTGTACTTTTAAGCAGCCAAGTGTATGGTAATTTGTCACAGACCTAAAGGAATCTAATACATTTCTCAATCGCAATCCCCTTATATAGGATATTTTTGGAAATCATCCAGGGAGTATTTCTGCCTGGACATCATCCCACTGTTTTTAATGTAGATTTAAATGCAAAATTACCTTGTCAGGAAGATTCGAGTACCCATCTTAATTTCACTGCAAAATCAATTAAACAAATTAGAATTAGCTCACCCAACACTCTGAAGGGTTAAACAATCCTGTGGCTAAATCATCAATCACTGTAGTAGGAATATATGACATAGTTCTTCATCCATGGCTCATGGCACATTCTACCTGACTCTAGTCAAGGGTATAGGGACTAAGTTTCATAGAAAAACATACAAAATGTTCATGGGGATGCTTTGACAGTAACTGCCAGATTCCTGAAGCCAGGACAGGGTTCCCACTGGCCATTCACTGTTTCCTACTTTTCTCCTTTCTCCATTCCCACTCCCCAACTCCAAAGCTAAAAAAAAAAACCTTAAAAATGAATAGTCAAGAACCTTAATATCAAATAAAAATGAATTGTAAGTTGGCAATAGCTAACAATAACATACTTGGGCTTTCAGCATCAAAGAGGACTAGGGTTATTTTAATAAACAGTATGATGAAAAGCAGTGAGCCAACAAAGCGTGACAGGATTTAAAAAATCAGAGCAATGTGCAAGGAGTTGCAATTATATTTCCAGTTAAAGAGAGATGGAGGGAGTTCAACTCCATTTTAAACAATTTGCATATTTCCCACAAAGAGCTCCGCTCTAGTTAATGACAGAGATGATAAAGAGGAAAAACAAGACCTCCTGGTTACCCAGTGCCGTTCCCTGCAGGGTCTCTAGGCTCTTCAATGCACTTGGAACACTCAATTCTGCTGCTTCTCTTCCAGAAAATGTCCTCCAGGACTGTGCCCACAAGCTACATGGCAAGGCTGCTCTTTGGTAATCCTTAGCCTCTGCCTCTGGGGTACCTCTCCTGTCTCTCTCCTTCCATCGGCCAGTGCATCTGTGCAGTCTCTCTCTCCCCACATCAAAACAGCTGTATCGGTTATCTACCTTCACATACCAAATCACCCTGCAACTTGAGAAACTTGAAGCAACAGCAGACATTTATTCTCTCTCACAGTTTGTGTGGATCAGAAATTGGAAAGCAGCTTAGATGAGAGCTTGTGATCCCTCATGATGGTCAAGCTGTCTACTGGTGCTGCAGTCATCTCAAAGCTTGAGGGAAAATGGAATATTCACTTCCTAGTTGGCTCACTCAGATGCTTGGCAAGTTTGTATCCACTATTGACAAGAGGCCCCAGCTTCCTGACATATGGAAGTCTCCATAGGTTTGCTTGAGCAGCCTCACACATGGCAGCTGGATTTCCCCACAGTGACTGATCCAAGACACTAAGGTAGAAACTGCAACGCCTTTTATGACCTAGGATCAGAAGTCACATTTCATTTCTATGGTATTCTTTTGGTTACACAGATGAGCCCTATTGAATGTGGGAGGAGTTTTACACAAGACGATGTATACCATAAGACAAGGATCACTGGAGACCATCCTGTGGACTGGCTACCTCAATAGCTTTTCCCTTAAACCACAATGGGTATACTAGTCACTGAGTCCTGCTAGAGAATAGGAACAGATTTGGGCAGAGTCATTCTCTCCTCTCCTCATGGAATAAAAGGATGTGGCCAATCTTCTAGTTATTTGGGGGATTTGGAAGAGGCAAGGGGTTATCTGAATGTAGATTCTATAGGTAACTGTCCATTCCTTAGGGGATAAAGGGAGCTATGATATGTTGACAACATTTTTTTCTAGAATGATGATGATAGCTAATGCTTTGTGAGCTCTTATACACAATTTCATTTAAATATCACAACAATACTATGAGGCATGGAAAGACAAATTAATTTATTTTCCCAAGGTTAAACAACTCAAGAAATGCAGAGCCAAGATTGGCTAGGAATCCATCATTTTCCTTTATTTTATTTTGCTTTGCTTTTATTTCTTTATTTTTTAGTTTATTTATTATTTCATTTATTTTATTTATTTTATTTTGCTGTGATACAACTGAAAGCTTATATCCATTTACCAACTTCTCCCTATTTCTCCCACCACCCCCAGCCCCTGGCAACCACAATTCTACTCTCTATTTCTGAGTTTGACATTTTTTTTTTATTCCACACATAAAGTGATAAAGTATTCATTTGTCTTTCTCTGGCTTATTTCACTTAGCATAATGTGCTCCAAATTCATCCATGTTGTCACAAATGACAGAATTTTCTTATTTTTAAAGGCTGAATAATATTCCATTGTGTGTGTGTATCACATTTTCTATATCTATCCTTCCCTAGTTGAACACTTAATTTGTTTCCACATCTTGGCTATTGTGAATAATGCTGCAATGGACATGGAAGTACAGATAGCTCTTTGAGGTAATGATTTCATTTCAAGAATCCATCATTTGAAACAAGTCCCCAGATGATTGAGATGCACATGGATATTTGATAACCCAGCCCTCATATTTTATTGCAGGGAACACTGAGCACTTGTCAGCTTAGATGAGGAGGCTCTTCTTGGAGGACCGAGGCAAGGAAGGTGTGCATATCAAGAAAATTATAGGGAATTCCCTGGCGGTCCAGTGGTTAGGACTCAGCCCTTTCACTGCTGGGACCCAGGTTTGATCCCTGGTTGGGGAACTAAGATCCTACAAGCCATGTGGCCAAAAAAAGAAAGAAAGAAAAGAAAATTATAGTTTTGTTGTTTTTTCCCTTTTTCCTTTTCCTCCCTCCTCTTTCTCTCTCCCCATCCCTCCCCCAGCCCCACACATTTCATTATTGTTTTCCATTTCAATAATCAAAATACCTCTCTATTTCATTTGCAGTTTACCAGTTTGATAGCCTACAGCCTTGGTAGTGTAGCCTAGACTACAGAAGGATCTCTGGAGAGCCCTCAGAAGACATCCATATCAAATAACTAAGAGTGGGTAGACTGTGAATTCCTATACTTTGTAAATGATAAAATGCTAAATAGTCTATTATCCGGGGATGAAAACAGCAGGTGTTATAAATATAAATTTTGTGTTGAAGCTCAAGAGAAATAAGAATAAAAAAGACTGGATTAATGTTCAGGTTTATGAATGCTGGAAGACATATTGTCACGATATGTATCTAGTTAATAGTTTGCATCTTTCTCTAACGAGTGTCAGAAATTTCTAGAGGTATAAGCATCTGGCTTCCTACTCCTATGATGACTTCAAGACAAATACTGTTCAACAGCTATAGTCCTAACTAGAGTAGATATCCATGTGAAGGGTGGCCAAAAGCACATTCCACCAGAAAAGTTCTTTACCATTCGGCCAGAGATTCTTAATTAGTGCTAGTCTTTTTTTTCTGCATTTAGTAACTGCTTTTGAGCATCTACTGTATTTCAAGATCATTGAACAGTGGAGATGTAAACAATCCCTATGCTGAAAGTATTCACAGTCTTATTAGGAAACAGCAATGGAATTGAAAGTTACAAACCAATATGGAAAATGACTGGGGGCATGTAAATTTGTCTAGAGAATAGGAAAGAGAGAGAGAGAGAGAGAGAGAAGGAGAGAGAGAGAGGATATGAATGGGGACAGTGCCACTTGTTTACTCTGCCTGGGGAGAAGAGAGGTTTCACAGGCATCTTAATGTCTGGACATCATCTCAAGGAAAAGAAACGTAAGCATCTGACAAAGAGGAAAAAGAAATACACACAAAAGCATGAAAGAATGTTGCTCACTTGAGGAAGTACAAATATTTGAGCATGCCCGGGCTCACAGTGCAGAAGGGGAGAAGAATGAGCAGTGTCCAGTCTAAGAAGATCCTCATGTGTATCACTAAGAAATTGTTCCATATCCTGTAAGTGACAGTCAAGGAAGAATGGAGTTAGTTCTTTGAGTTAAGGTATCAATACCCTTATTTAAATGTAAATGTTTTACCCAGGAGTATTATTGCAATGTCAGCTCAGTAGAACCAGTTAATATATTTGTAAAGACTGGATAATTGTTACTTGAGGAGAGAAGCTAAACTCAGGATACAAAGGCAATACTGAATTGTACACTTAAAATGGTTAAAGCCCTGAATTTTATGTAAGTGAATTTTATACCAATTAAGAAAAAAAAGACAGGACATTCTAGTAACTGTAGGAAGAGAGTGAAAGGGCAGAAAACAAGGTACTGTCAGAAAGTTTCAAATGTAACTTTCCAAAATTTAACTTGGAGAAATGCAAAAGTTCTTCAGTAAGAACACTAGCACTTTTTATATTGAATGGTTAGGAAAAAAATGATCATTGTAAAGTTGAACATAACATTTATCCCTGGATGGCATTTCTCATTTTCCTTCTGAAATCAAACTGATGCTTATCTTAAAGGCTCAAAGCTACAGTGGCAATGTCAGCTTCTCCCAGCTTCTTTATAAAGCACGGAGCAAAGAAACACAGGCTGGGGGAGGGCCTCCTATTTCATAGTCTTCTATCCTGACACAATCAAAATCATTAATTAGGCTTTCAATGCTTCTTTCTGCATCCTTTCTCTCACTTTCAGTAGTTTGTCCCCATGCCACTTAAATGCTTGATTCTTCAAATCTCCACTCCAGATACAACTTCATTTATTCATTTGTTCATTCAGTAAAATGTATTGAGTGTTCACCATGCAGAGGCCATGTCCTAGGCAGGGGGACATGATCTTCTGCTCTCGTGGGACCCTCGCTATAATACAAGAGATAAATTTAAATATTTGCAATACCATGTGGTGAAGGGTAATGACAGACAAATATATAGGGGCAGACAGATTTGCACAGAAAAGGAAGTGGTCATTAGGTAGAGAGAATTGGCTTCTCTTAAAAAAAGGAAGTAATCAATTCCACCGATTTCTGAGGGGATAGGGATGAGGGACATTGCAGCACAGAGAGGGATCCTGGAAGTTGAAGCTTTTTATTTATCCTCAAAGGTTAAGTCAACTTCTGTTTTTCTGTTTTGCATTCTGGGGGTTTGTTTAGTAATAGTACTTCATTTTACTGTTAAATGGCTTAGGCTTTCTAATGATTACTTTCTCATTGTAGAATATTTAAAATAAGAAAAACTGAAACAAAATTCCAGAGTGGACGCTATTTTAATTCTATTTTAGTAGTAACTCCTCCTGAAAATATTTTTCTTTTTGCTCTCATCCTTTTTCTCCTTTCTTCATGTAGATTCTTACATAATAAGGAGCATATTGCATGCACAGTTTTGCCTCTTGTTTTCATTAACTTGAGCAGTTTCCTATGTCATTAAATATTATTTAATACTGAATTTAAGTTTTTCATGACTAGATATGATTTCATCCTAAATTTTCCAGGTCTTAGGGTTACCCGGAAAACAGACTCTGAGATAGAGGTTTGCACTAGTCCTCACTAGGGAGGACTCTCAGAAGACTGCCTACAAGGGAGTGAGGGAAGCAGGACCAGGTAGAGAGAGAGCTTGGAAAGTGATGCAGCTGCAATGAAGGCCTCAGCCCATCCCATGGGGAGTTTAGCTGGGATGGCCCTACAGAGTTGTCCCAGACAGAAGTGCCAAGTGAAAATTGGCACTTGCCATCTGCCTCTACAAGGATGAAGTCGCTAGCCACTGCAGTCAATGACCTTCAACACACCCTGAAAAGAGTTCAGGGTGGCGCAGTGGTTGAGAGTCCACCTGCCGATGCAGGGGACACGGGTTCGTGTCCCGGTCCAGGAAGATCCCACATGCTTGGAGCGGCTGGGCCCGTGAGCCATGGCCGCTAAGCCTGCGCGTCCGGAGCCTGTGCTCCACAACGGGAGAGGCCACAGCAGTGAGAGGCCCGTGTACCGCCAAAAAAAAAAAAAATAAATAAGTTCAGGGTGGAAATAAGGAATGAGGCACATTGTGCTCTGGGAAAAACTGGCAGAACGGATCTTCAGATAGTTAGATATTTTCAGGAGATTTTATAAGTCCAAATTCTTGTATCTTCTCATATCTAGAAAAGCACTAAAATCATTAAAGGAGACATCTGCTTCTTGTGACAAGCAGCAACCATCTGCCAAAATGTGGGCCTCGCTGCATGTATCCCCCTGCACTATACTTATATACAGTACTGGCCTTCCCCCTACCTCTTTGGAGAAGTTCCTCAGAGCTTTCTGAGATGCTGTCTCCAGAGCTATACTCCTCATTTTGCCCCAAATAATACTGCTACTTAACTCACAACTCTCACATTGTGCATTTTTCAGCCGACAGAGGCAAAGGGGCTGAGCCTCTGCATCCTTGCATGAACTGGTCATTGGAAGTCGGCGGATAAAACCTTGGGTAAGGCAGCTTCCTTCAACCCACAGCTTTCCTGGCAGAGAGACTCAGCTGTGCACTGTGCATAGCCAACACTGCTGACAGATGGGGGATGTGTGCCTTGGCCCTGGAGGGGAGAATGGGTGTCAAAATACAACGTCTACAACATATTCATTTATCCCCTGTCCTGTTGTTGGACATTTAGGGTGTGTTTGGAGGATGAATAGAAAGGAAAGAGGGGAGGTCATTCCAGGTCATTGAGACCATGGGAACAAAAGCCCAGAGGCATGAAAAAAGAGAAAATTAAGAAAACAAAAATACAACTCCTCAGAGTAAGGCAGAGGACTAGAAGCAGACAGTGATGAGATGAGTGGGAGAGGTGGACATGGTGGGGAGCCAGGCCACTGGGTTGGGAGCTGATCTTGTAAGAAATAGGAGATATTGAATGCTTTGTTCTGGTTGCATCAGTTTAATGAGGGTGGCTGCTTCTGCTCAGGGGCACGGCATTCTCTCTCAGTGCCAGGTTGGGAGACCTAGAGGTGGCACAGTTACTGCCAGATCCTTTGACACAGCTATAATGTGTAGGGACCTCCCCAGCTGTGCCTGCCTTTATCCAACTATAGTGAGAGCCCATCCCAATGCACGGAACCTCTCTTCCCAGGGTAGACAAGGGTGGTCCTTGTAGGAATATAACTGAGTTCATTGAGGCCATAGAGGTGGCCTGTGGAGTCCCAGACAAGAGGCCATCAACCAAAAGCAAATATACGATGCACTCCAACTGGAGGTAGAGGGGAACGGCACCCATGCCTGGGCATGGCGCTTCCTTGCTCATGCCCCACTCCAAGTGGACTGGCCAAGATTGAGAAATTCCCATCTAGAAAGACAGAAGAGCAATTTCTGGTTTAGTATCCAAATAGTTTAATTTATTCCCCCAATTGATCAATTGATTGGCTAATTGACTTTGGGAAAGGGAAGAGCTGAGCTGAGAAGAGGTAGTCGAAATAAATCATCGTGGGAAATTTTTTTCCTGAATGCCAGGCAGGGTCAGTGAAACAGTAACACACAGTTCTGGCCACTATGGTTATGAATTAATAAAGATCTCAGCCTTAAAGCAAGAAACTCCCATCATTTAAGTGTGTCAGGCCTTATTGTCAGTGCTTCTGTGCTGATTGGGAGCAGGGTGGGGCTGGCAAGAGAGCAAGTGTGTTGCCATGGTGACAAGAAGTCATTTGTGTGGGTAGAGCAATTGTCTTGATTCTAGGAAGTTTATTTAAAGAGAGGCTCATATGCTGATGGGTAGAAATGGCTCTCACTCTCTCGGAATCATTATGGCATCCGTGATGCAGACCACCATCCTAACAGCTTGCTGGTATCCAAGCAACTAAAATATTCCTTGACATGCTGAGAGAATCCAGGAGACTTCTGTTACCCTGGCACTTGTAAAGGAAGCCAAATACTAAGGGCTTAGTCAGGGAGGCTCAGATGCTATTGACTCAAATTGAGAGATTCAAAGCCCTGCAAAAGGGAGGTTGCAATGTTCAGTTATTCATTCAAAAATACATATTGGGCAACAGGTGTCAGACACTGTTCCTAGGTCCAGGATGTTTTAAGTACCACTTTTCACCTGTCATGCCAGGTAAGGCGGGTGCATTCACAGACTCTGCCCTGCAGGAGAGACTTTGCTGCAGTTTGTGGCAGGGGAACCTGGCAAAGGCAAGTGGCCTATATGCCACAAGATACAGGATGGCATTGGTCTGTTCAATACAGACCAATGAGCCCTGCTTGGGTGGAAAGAGCTGGACTAACAGGGCTGCATTCCTAAATGCAAGAGCCCGCATTGTAGCTTTGCACAGACACTGTATCATGATGCTTCTTGGCAGATACTTTTAAAATGCTGTTGTGATACTTTAGAGGTGCTTTAAAGAAAAGAGAAAACAGGGGAAAAGCAGGACAAAGAAGAAGTCTCTTACGTGGGTTATGCTGATTAGAAAGGTGTTTAGCTGTTAAATAAAAATCATTTCCAGGTATTATATAAGGTGGGGAGGTCAAAAAGCCTGCTTGAGATTCATTTCTTGGTTGACAGACCTATCCATATTCCTTTAAACAGGGAAATGGCTTGATGAAGCATAAAGAGACACCCCAGAATAGGACTTGTGTAGTGCTTGGCAGTGGGGCTGGGGACAGGTGATTGTGCCTCCGTGGTCATGGTTTCATTTGTGAAATGAGGGTTTGAGTTGGACGAACTCCATTTCTAGTCGTAATCTAAGGTTCTACGGCACTTAAAATAACATCTTCTAACCAAAGAGTTCCCATGGACCTAATTCCCTTACAAAACAGCTGGATGGTCATTAACATGTAGTTAAAAGGTAAGATTGCTTCTACTCCTGGAAGAAGCACGTCTTGCTGTGTTCGTAGTCATGTGGACTCCTTCAGAACAAAAATAATTTGTAATGTTTCTCTTTCCCACTTGACTCCCAGAATCACTGGAAATATCAAAACAATAGAGCAGAATTGTTCACCTGGGACAGTGGAAAGCCCTGAATCAGAAATAAGGAGTTCTGCCCCAATACCATCTTCCATGTGACCTTGAGACAGCCACCAACACCTTCCAACCCTCAGTTTTCTCTTCTGTAAATTGGGAATAAGGAATACTGTTTGCGATTTAAAAACAGAAACTTAAAAAGAACAATTCTGGTATTACAACATTTTATATGGAGTGCTCCTAATCTCCTTCCTTCAAAATAACTTATTTCACAGAATGACAAGAAGACCCAATATTCTATTACAGCTCTCAAGAGAATCCACAGAGCAGATGTTGAGAATGACAAGGTTACCCTTACAGATGCTGGGAAGCAGGAAGGAAATTAAACTACTGCTTCTAGAGACCACTCTGCACATACTTAATCAGTTTTCTTTTTTATAAATCGATGAATAAATATCTATCTGGGAATGACTGTGGGTTGTTTTATTTATTTGTTTTTTTTTTTTTTCCTAGATGGTCTTTTTCTTTTTTTCCCATTTTTAGTATGAAAGGCATTGCTGTTGTTTTCTCTTGTTTCTTTAAAATCAAGAACGGTATCAGCTCTTATAGAAAGGTGATCCTCTGATCACATTTTCCCATTTTGGGGCTCACAGCATGAAAGTATCCTAGCCTCTCCTAAAGAGGTAAAATAAATCCCTATAGTTTGTTGTCAAAATGTAATTTTCCTGAGAGCTGTAGTCTGTTTCCAAGCCTTGGTCGTGTCCTGTGTCTGCGTGTGAGGAGATGCTGATAAAGAGTGAAGTGATAAAGAGACAAGAGCAGCACCTAGAACATGGGCTGCATCGTTTCTCCTTAAACTCTTCCATGTTCCCTAATTCAGATATCACAGGGTAGCTTGGGAACGTGAGCTCAAAGTTAAAAGGAGGGATGGAGGCACAGGGCACAGAGGCCAGTTGGGGATGTTCTCATTATCACCATCAAAGCCTGCATCATCTGGAGATCCAAGGCCACCCTCAAGTATCTGCTCCTCAGAAGCTGAGAGACTTTCTCTTTTAATTAGCATTTAGGCCTTTAAAATGTCTTTCTTGTTTTTCAAACAACCAAAAGTATGCCCAGTACATCTTAACGGTATGTGTCAGAAAGTTAATTCAGGGCAAATTACATGATACTTTTATTCAACAACAAAATAAAGATTGCATCCGCTGTCCCCAATAGGGAAGCAATTGATCAATCAGGTGCATCTGCAATAGTTTGAATAAAGTAATTATTGGGAGGAAAGATGTAATCTTGAATCTCCAGAGCTATGTTTCAGTTTTTCTTAACAGAAGTCATTAGTAGGCTTCTTTTTATCATATCGACTTATTTTTTTACACTCAAAGTTCAAAAAGCTTAAAGTTTAAAAAGCTTTATGTAAATTCAACTTCTGTAAACTGTTTCACACAGGATGGGGCCTTACATTTATTCTTTTGTGAAAGAATTTATTTTCTAAAATGAATGAGATCCACCTATTCCTAGAGTGGGATTGCACTGGCAGCACTGTGATTCCCCCAACAGAGCCAAGACGGAACTCACGACGTAGGTTAAGATAGATCTCGTGAGACGTGGTGAAATCTAGCATCAGTCTTGCTCAGAAGCTTGGAAAACTGCACTTCACGTGTGGGAAAGAGTTATGGAGAGATTTGCCTTTTCATGTGGAAAGGGGCCATGCTGTCTCTTGATTCTCCCATAGTACCTTGCACAGGATTTAAGCACTTGGATGGTTTACCATTGGTGGTAAAGTAAAGCGAAATGCACAGAAATAAAGCAGGAGGGTAGTATATAAAAGGAGTGTGGGGGCTTCCCTGGTGGCGCAGTGGTTGACAGTCTGCCTGTCGATGCAGGGGACACGGGTTCGCGCCCCGGTCCGGGAAGATCCCACATGCCGCGGAGCGGCTGGGCCCATGAGCCATGGCCGCTGAGCCTGCACGTCCGGAGCCTGTGCTCCGCAACAGTAGAGGCCACAGCAATGAGAGGCCCACGTACTGAAAAAAAAAAAAAGGAGTGTAGGACGTACATAGAGTTCATAGCAATTTCACTGGTGTGTGGATAATCAGGAGTTGAATCGAAGGGGCCACTAAGGTTTGATGGTTTTCTTCCCTTTCTTTCTTTTTTTTTTTTTTTTTTTTTTTGCAGTGCATGGGCCTTTCACTGTTGTGGCCTCTCCCGCTGCGGAGCACAGGCTCCGGACGCACAGGCTCAGCCGCCATGGCTCACGGGTCCACCCGCTCCACAGCATGCGGGATCTTCCCGGACCGGGGCACGAACCTGTGTCCTCTGCATTGGCAGGCGGACTCTCAACCACTGTGCCACTAGGGAAGCCCTCTCTTTTAATATTTACATTATGTCCACCATGTGGAATTCTGTGGGAAATTTTAGAACCATATAGTCCCTACACAGATTTTTCTCTCCCTGCTAATCCTTTGCTGGGCACAACGTCACCCAGAATCAAGACTCTTTTTCCAGCCTTCCTTACTGCTAGATATCACCATGTGACTCAGTTCTGGTCAGTGGGATGTAGGCAGAAATACTGCATGCAACTTCTTCAACGTTTCCTTTGAAGGTGAAGGCATGCCTTCTCTGTTTATGATAGTCAAAAATGTGTTGCTCTGTTGTTTAAAGCACTATTATTTTGGATTTGCAGCCACCCAGAGCTAATCCTAACCTCTCTTACTAAACTCTTCTTTCCAGAGAACTTAACACCTGTAGGTCTCTGGCTTAGATGGTTGAGATCAGAAGCTGGCAACCTGGTTTTGCAGGTATACCTGGTTTTGGACCAGTTTTGGGGACCCTCAGCTCCCTTGAAAGTCATCAGCTACATTGAACTTCACCTGGGTATACTCACCTGGGTTCAAACTTTTGCAAAGGCTGTTCTGCATGGAGGTTGCAAACTCAAATGTAGGCAGCAGGCAGAGAGCACCAGAGAGAGAAGAGGACTGGCCCTTTGAGTGGTGGGGTCTGCAGCAGACTGGAGATGCATCCCAGCCTAAAGCTGCGTGCTACTCCTGAGTCCCTGTCCCTGGCAGTCATGCTGCCACTCAGACCCCATCATAACAAGTCTTTCATCTCAAGACCATTGGAAATCTGGCTTTTCACAGGAAAGTGCTCAATTTTTAAATTTTAGCAACTGAAATTTTTAAAAAGGGTTAAAAATTCTATGGATCCAGTAAAACTTGGTTTTGGTCAAGATTTGGCTTCCTCGCTAGCAGTTCACAACTAGTTACAAGCATGGGAGAGAGGCAGGGGTTATTAGCTGACACCTTGGTGCATATGCTCCCAACACACACAAAAACCTCATTACTGTATGGAGATAAGTTAAACTGTTAAAAATGTGATATAAATGTCAAAAGTACCTAAAATCAGGTTCATACATTATGATATATAAGTAAAGTTTTATTTAACTTCAGATATTGTAAAAATAGCACCACTTTACCACCCCATCCTCCATGAAGATGGAACTAAAAACTGAGATACTTCAGATGCACCATCTGGGGGACAGATTTAACCCTCTCCATCCATGTCATGTGGTGTGTGTTAGTAATAGCCACTTACTGCCAGATAAGGTAATCTCTTTTTTCCATAGCATACCCCAGTCCTGGCAGCAGAGGACCAGGGAATGGAGCCTGAGGTCTCTCATTTTGGGAAAGTTCCTTACCTCATTTCCAAGGGCAGCATGATCCCTGGTCTCCACAGCTCCTCCTGATGTTAATTAGACACCTGTCCACTGGTCCTTGCCTCTAAAGGATACAGACGTGGGACTAACAGTGGGCCAGCCACAGAATTAGCTGCCTGCCAGAAACCACAACATCCATCTTACTCACGTTCCTCACCTAACACTCCTTTTCTGCAATTAACTTCCTCACCCTGGGTTCCTCCCTGCCAAGAAGTAATGCCAAGGGCATTACTGCACAGCAGGCAAAGCTCAGCATGGCTGCAGGCTTAAGGAGTCATGGTGTTTCTGAAATATTTCCTCTAGGAAAAATTCACTCTCTAGCAACCTGGAGCTCCCTTAGCTTAACCTACCCTCAAAACCACTCATAAATAGTTTTGACCTCTGGTTTAGGGTCTCTCGGAACTGTGACAAAAGCAAATACCAACACAAACCCTGCTGGGGTTGTTTTCATTCCAATGAAGTGAAATGCTCCCCGGAGACTAGGGCTTGAGGCCCAACCACTTAGGGTAGAGCCATGGAGGTCAGGCCCTTTGAACCAAGCCAGCCCCAATTTGGTTGCATAAATTGAGCAAAAACACACAATGTTAAGAGTGAACATCTACAAACAATAAATGCTAGAGAGGGTGTGGAGAAAAGGGAACCCTCTTGAACTGTTGGTGGGAATGTAAATTGATACAGCCACTATAGAGAACAGTATGGAGATTCCTTAAAAAACTAAAAATAGAACTACCATACGAACCAGCAATCCCACTACTGGGCATATACCCTGAGAAAACCATAATTCAAAAAGAGTCATGTACCACAATCTTCATTGCAGCACTATTTACAATAGCCAGGACATGGAAGCCACCTAAGTGTCCATCGAAAGATGAATGGATAAAGAAGATGTGGCACATATATACAATGGAATATTACTCAGCCATATAAAGAAATGAAATTGAGTTATTTGTAGTGAGGTGGATGGACCTAGAGTCTGTCATAGAGAGAAGTAAGTCATAAAGAGAAAGACAAATACCGTATGCAAACACATATGCATGGAATCTAAAAGAGAAAAGGGGCAGGACAGGAATAAAGATGCAGACATAGAGAATGGACTTGAGGACACGGGAAGGGGAAGGGTAAGCTGGGACGAAGTGAGAGAGTAGCATTGACATATATACACTACCAAAAGTAAAATAGATAGCTAGTGGGAAGCAGCTGCATCGCACAGGGAGATAAGCTCAGTGCTTTGTTACCACCTAGAGGGGTGGGATAGGGAGGGTGGGAGGGAGACGTAAGAGGGAGCGGATATAGATATATATGCATACTTATAGCTGATTCACTTTGTTATACAGCAGAAACTAACACAGCATTCTAAAGCAATTATACTCCAATAAAGATGTTAAAAAAATTGTGAACAGGCACTTTTCATTTTCTTTATACCTCTGTTTTTCAGTCACATGGGATGCAAGCCTTCTGCAGAACACAGTTGGCCAGGTACATGGTCCACTTAACTAAACACATCCCTGCTGCACTACTTTGTAAAATGAATATTTTTTTAATTTAATTTTTATTTTATATTGGAGTATAGTTGATTTATAACATTGTGCTAGTTTCAGGTGTACAGCTAAGTGATTCAGTTATACATATACATATATCCATTCTTTTTCAGATTCTTTTCTCATATAGGTTATTACAAAATATTGAGTAGAGTTCCCTGTGCTATACAGTAGGTCCTTGTTGATTATCTATCTTATATATAGTAGTGTGTATATGTTAATCCCAAACTCCTAATTTGTCCCTCTCCCCTACATTTCCCCTTTGGTAACCATAAGTTTATTTTTGAAGTCTGTGAGTTACTTTGTAAAATGAGTATTTGTAAACAGAATGATTTCTCTCTATTGATACCCTTATAAGTTAAGATATATTCATCTCAAGATTCAAGATATATTAAAATGATACATACATTCCTACCTTATGCATATTTTCTGAGGAGAAGCAGGTAATGATATTGAAGAAGTGGACACTGACCACCACAATGGGGTTGGATGAATGGGCCATGATCCACCACTGGGCCAACAGAGACTCCCAAGGGCCTCACTACTCGATGTGTGCTGGGGACCAAGAGCCAGGGAGCTTGTAGGAAATGTGGAGTCTCAGGCAGCAAAAGATGGGAATTTGGTAGAAGTAGAGAATCCTAGACCTGTGTCAGGATCAGAGTCTGCATTTTAACAAGATCCATAGGTGATTCCTCTGCACTGATTACAATTTGAAAAGTAGCATTACAAGGCTAGCCAAGGAGGTGTGGTAGACATGTAATCCATGTCCTGGAGCGGGTACTCCATCTGGAGAGAGAACAACTAGCCTGGAGTCCTAATTACACCATCTAACAAATTACTTCTCAGTTTTCCACATCTGTAAAATGGAATAATAACATCTCTTGCAGAATGGGGATATTTACTCAGTAAACTATAAAGGACTGTTCAACGATAAGTGGTCTTAGTATTATCCACCCACATTCTTATGTGTACACACACATCGTGAGGCCACTTTTTAAATATCTCACCTTGGAAGAATCCACCTTCAAATGCCCTTGAAATGTTGGCTAGAATTAAGGACGGAAGGCTGCTTGCCTAAATATGAAAAGCCAGAATAAGTGTGGGTACAAATGATTTTCTTTCTTTTTTTTTTTCTTGCAGTTCATGGGCCTCTCACTGTTGTGGCCTCTCCCGCTGCGGAGCACAGGCTCCGGACGCGCAGGCTCAGCGTCCATGGCTCACAGACCCAGCTGCTCCATGGCATGTGGGATCTTCCCAGACCAGGGCACGAACCCGTGTCCCTTACATCGGCAAGTGGACTCTCAACCACTGCACCACCAGGGAAGCCCGATTTTCTTTTGAGTATAAAGATAGGCTATAAAGCCCCAACTTCTGCCTGAGTCCACGGTAACAAGCTGAATGCAGTACATGGCAAAGCAAATACTGAAAGTGAATTTTTCAAAAATCATCTTACATCAGCATAATCCTAAAATATTAACTCCTCATACTACCCCAAAGACACAGGGAACAAATAAAGCAGAAAAATGGAAGCAATGACCAAAAAAGAAAAATGGATAAAGGCAAAATTTAACCCACAGCTATTTTCTTCAACTCCATTAGGTGTACACACCCTCTGGTCAGTTTCCTTGGTTCTTCAGGGAGCGACAATGGCATGGATTGCGCAATGGCCTCTGCATGGAAAAAACACCCTTTCTTGCTGTTTACTCAGTTTCACTACTTTATTCCCTAAGCCAGCCTTATGTTTTTATTGTTGTTTTCCAAATTGAGTTTTGGATCTATTCTGTCATGTCCTTGCAGTGTTGCTAATATCTAGAAGTATAAATTTATAGATAAATGTGCAGGTGTAACATGTTGCCATGAAAATTATCGCTTGCTTTTCTAAAGGATAAATAGCAAGCTTTCACATTTTAAAATATACACAATCTATTGGGCAGAGTGAGATTTACCTAAATCCCTGTTGCAATCATTTGCTTGAATCTATGTGTTTTGAAACCATAGGAAAATGTCCTGATAATTTTTCCCCCTCAGGATTACATAGTACAACAGAATTCAGACAACAGAATTAGATTAACCATTACGGATTGACCTATTGTTGAGAGTTCCATCCAAAAACTGTGGAACAACACAGTTGTCCTGAAAATAGAGATATTCTCATGACTAAAGATATAACTATCCATCTTATGAGATCTTAGAAGTCTCATAAAATTTCCAAACCTTCTAATTGTTTTTACAAAATACATTTCCTACTAGAATAAATGTGGACGGCATTTCTCATAACATTACCTATGTTGAGAAAATAATTATCAATGGGTCAGATTTACTATAAGAAATTTTATCAAATTTTCTATTTAGTAAGGGTTTGGGTCCACTGGCAATACTCATCTGAGCCACTGTGACTTGTCGATCTGTCTGACATCTACCTCCAGGGGCTCTGTTTATTCTTGTTCAGGTTGCAGGCTTCTCTGCACTAAATACCCAGAGCCTGTATCTCAGCAGATGGCACATTTGGACCTGGTAGCGAGGAACACAATGCAAAGGACATGTGGTGGGCTGACTCTGTAAGTACACTGCAAGAGGAAAATGATTAGCCACATATGTCTGTGACTTACTGGTCAGCTGGAAGGAAAACCCACTGAGCCTGTGGGCTAAGAAAAGAAGAAGAAACACACACAGCAGTTAACATGAGAGAAACAGAGGGCAACCCTGCTCATATGCAGATTGAGTGTAGGTTCACCTTGTGATAAATATTTTATGACTTCATGACTTTTTTTTTGTTGGTGGTGGTGTTCACAGACAGTTTTTATTTGCCAGAGTCCCACCTTTTTAGACAAGTGGTATGGAGGTTTTCAATCAGATTTTTAAGACTTGATTCAAGTTCCCTCCATCCCCACATGACCTCCATGGTAATACTCAGCTCAGCACTATAGTAATTCAAATGGGCAGCATCAACTTGCAAAGAAAAAATGTATTTTATTCATAATCCCCACTCTTTTATTGTTTGGGGAGGAGAGAGAGGAAGGCATGTGGGGGAGGAATTATTCATTGTAGCAGATGATGGAGGAGCCTCTTGGGACATGTCTTGCTGGGGTCACAAGCCAAAACCCATTCGAGTCTCTGGAGGAGAATGGTAGTTATGAAGACAGTGTGGTTCTCTCTGCCATCTCCTAATGGACAGATATCTAGGTGGTATAAGAGCAGAAAAGGGAAAAAAATTCAAAAGGAGCAACTTCATTAAATAAACTCTGGAACTCACTAAGGACAGGACAACTTCTGACAAAGACAATGGTACAGCTTTGGAGCCTTAGGGGGCTAAGATGACAACGGTGCCCTTGGCAGAGGCCAGCGAGCCTCCTTTGCCCAATGGAGAGGAAACCATGATGCCAGGAGGACTGGCTGCAGAACCTGGCACTTGGCAGAAGTGCACTAGATGTGAACACGTGCGGCACAGCCCCGAAATTCCAGAAGGAGCTGCGAGGGGGAATTTCCAAGGGGACTAGAGGTCTTAAATTAGCAATGAAACATAAGAACTGTAGGTAAAAATGTGAGGAAAATTAATTATTTCTATCAAAATTTATGATAATTTTGTTTGTTGAGCACTGTGAGCGCTTTTAGGCTAAGTGTTTTATATGTATGTCATTTTATTGAAAACTCATAAATCGTCATGAAGTATGTAGTATCATCTCATCTTTCAGAAGACCACTGATGTTACGTGACTTCCTCAGGGTGGCAGAGCCAGGGGTTCAGTTCCTGCACCCTCTGACCTGAAGCCCATGCTCTTAACTGCTATTCTCCATTGCTCCCCTTGTGAATGACACATCAACTGGCCCAAAAGGAGATAATAAAGAAAAATACTAAGGAAGTATTTACTAAATTTGATACTATAATTTTGAATTTTTTTTTTTTTTTTTGTGTGTGTGTGTGGTACGTGGGCCTCTCACTTTTGCGGCCTCTCCCATTGTGGAGCACAGGCTCCGGATGAGCAGGCCCAGCGGCCATGGCTCATGGGCCCAGCCGCTCCGCGGCATGTGGGATCTTCCCGGACCGTGGCACAAACCCGTGTCCCCTGCATCCGCAGGCGGACTCTTAACCACTGCACCACCAGGGAAGCCCCTTGAATGTATTTTAAATATACTGCCAGTTAAATTTCTGTTCTCATTTCTTAAATTACAGATTAGATCTTGCTTCTCCCCGCTTGCATGCCTCCCCACAGGTCCTAGACTATAGCCCCTAATGACATGCTTCTAGCCCATCTTCTAACCATCTCTCAATCTACCTCCCCACCTGTCCACACCCCAGATTCCTACCATGGCTGACCACGGGCCAAGTTTGTGATCATACCTGCCCCTTTATTAATCATGCTGTGCTTTCTTCTCTTCAAAGTTCAACTTAAATATCACTTCACCTACAACAGTCTCCTCTGAACTCACAGGCAGAACTAATGACTCCTTCTTCCACATCATTACTGCACATTTCTTTAGATTTCCTTAAAACATTTTCTTTCAAATATCAATTTGCATGTCTGATTCTTCTACGAGAGAGCAAGTCATTCTGGGGCAGAACACTTTGTCTTCTTAACCTCAATTTCCCGGTATATGGCATCACATATTTGGTGCTCAAGGGCCACTCAATAAATTGATTGAACTAAGTTTCCTGGCTTTGGTTATAACCAAGTTTACATCAGAGTTATGTTGACTTAATTATTTACATTAATCAAGTTAAATGTATCTTCTTTTCCATAACCATTGCCCCCATCTTTTCCATGGTCCCAAGATGTACATTCCCTCACCAGCCAATCTTCTACTTTCTTTGAAGGTTGCCATATAAAATACGAGTCTCACAATTCAGTTTGAATTTCAGATAAACAGTAAATCATTCTTTTAGTATGGACCACATATTGCATGGTACATAGTTATACTAAAAAAAAATGTAGTTTATATGAAATTCAGAATTTAACAGGGTGCCCTGCTTTTTTATTTGCTAAATCTAGCAGCCGCTTTTTCTTTACAATCCTCTTTAAACCATTATTTTCCACAAGTGACTCATATGGTGGTCCCATCTTTGGTCATAAAATAGAGCCTTGCTCTTAATGGAATATATCTGTCTCATAGGGGTAACATAAAACATAACCACGCAGGCCTCCCAAATTCTCAATGCCCCCCTTATGTTGGTGGTATAAGACACACAGAAGGAAAACATCTCTGTAACAAATGGATATAACATATGATTGTTTATGCTCCCATATCAGGCTGTCCCTCACCCTTCAGCTTTGACCTTGAGTATGTTTTTATCCTTGTGTCCCTGTATCCTTTCAATCACTTTTCAGGCTCTTCTTCCTGCTAAAGTTCCCCAGTTCTAGCTAGGTCCAGGAGTCCTTACCCTGAATGCTTCCTCTGTGGGTGGCAAATCTGTTTGTCCCTGACCTTTAAAGGGAAATGGATAGGTCCGTGGTTTTCTTTCAAAGGGTCCCACCTGCATTTTTCATTCAGGAATGCGATGGGGCAGACACTGGGCCAGACATTGCTCCCCACGTGCACACACTGGAGAATATTCAGTGAGGGAAAGCTTGCTAATTGCCAACAGAGGCAGCACAGTGAGCATTTCAGGGACTGCTTTCTCTCTTAACACCTAAAGAATTACAAGTGATGAATCTCTTATTCTCAAAGACCAAAAAATTCATTTGTTACTTAGAAAGGTTTTGTCTGTAGCAGTGCTCTCTTATAGCATTTTCTGTGATTGTGGAAATATTTTATTCTGTACTTTCCCATATGGTAGCACTAGACACATGTGGCTATGGAACACATGTTGACATGTGGTTAATGTGACTGTTTTTTAAATGTTATTTAATTTTAACTGATTTAAATTTAAATAGTTACATGTATCAAGAGGCTACTGTGTTGGACAGTGTAGGCTGATAGCATTAAACTGACTATAAGGACTAAAGATATTTTAATTAGGGAAGATGGAAAAACTTCTACAGTTTTGAGCAAGGTCTAGATAGGGTCTAAGTCAGAGACTGTCTTCTGTAGCTAATTTTGCCCTCAGGCGGCATTTGGCAATGTCACTTGTCACAACTGGAGATGGAGGTGCTACCAGCATCTAGCAGGTAGAGGCCACGGATTCTGCTCAACATACTACAATGCACAGGCCAGCCTCCCACAGAAAATAACTATTCTGCTCAAAATGGCAATACTGTCAATGTTGAGAAACCCCGATATAGGCAAAGGAGTAAATGAGGTAACACAGGCACAAAACTTCTCTAAACTAGTTCGCACCTTCCTCCCAGGGCCTCTGTTCCCTTTAATCTCCAGATTTTATCAATCACCTTTCCAATAACCCTTATTTTAATTAATCTAATTATTTTTATCGTCCTGACTAATGAGCTTCCGTTTCTTGGACTTGTTATGTTTTTTGTAAATTATCTTATTTTTACAGCGATCTTTCAAAGTAGCTGTATTTATGCCCATTTTATAGATGGGAAACCAAGGTCTAAGAGGTTAGGTACATTATGCTAAGTCAAAGACACGAGACACAAAAGGCCACATGTTGGATGATTCCATTAATGTGAAATCTTAAGAAAAGGCAAATATGGAGACAGAAAGTAGATTTGTGATTGTCAGGGGCTGGGGGAAGGGAAGAATAAGGACTGACTTCTCATAGGTATGGGGTCTCCTTTTGGGTGATGAAGTGTCCTAAAGTTAGAGAGTGGTGATGGCTGCACACCTGTGAATACACTAAAAAACAGCGATTCATATACTTTAAAAGGGTGAATATGACTTATACTTCAAAATTATTAAAAATATAGTATCTAAAATGTATGAGACATTAAAATATATTTTCATTAAATATGCACATTTTAGTGAATGTAAAAAATTTAAAATTAAAACAAACAAAAACTGAGGTGCAGTGTCTTGCCTGCATCACAAAGCTGGGAGTGGAGAGTCAGGATTGGAGGCAGGTCATCTGATGGCAGGCTTGTCATAGGACTGACACATTTCTTCCCTTCATTTCTCCCCAGAGTGTCAGGCGTTCATAATTCAAAGCCAGGAGGCTCTAGATTTAAATCCCTGCTATACCTCTTACTGTGGCAAATTATTACTCTTCTTTAAAAGTTCTTTATTTTGTTGTGGTAAGAACACTTAACATAAGGTCTCAGCAAACTTTTAAGTATACAATACAATATTTTTGACTAAGGTACAATGTTTTACAACAGATCTCAAAAACTTATCTCGTTTAACTGAAACTTCATGTCCATTGATTAATAACCCCTCCATTTCTTCCTCCCCCTGGCCCCTGACAACCACCATTCTACTCTTTGATACTACCAATCTATTCTATTTTTATTTTTTTATTAAGCTGGCAAGTGTTTTGTTTTTAAATTTTTATTGAAATATAGTTGATTTACAATGTTGTGTTAGTTTCAGGTGTGCAGCAAAGTGATTCAGTTATATATATATATATATATATATATATATATATATATATATATATATATATATATATATATATATATATTCTTTTTTTATATTCTCATCCATTATACGTTATTTGAATTTGACTATTTTAGATTTATTTATTTATTTATTTTGAATTTTTGAATTTTATTTTATTTTTTATACAGCAGGTTCTAATCAGTCATCCATTTTATACATATTAGTGTATACATGTCAATCTCAATCTCCCAATTCATCACACTACCACCACCACCCCATCACTTCCCCCCTTGGTGTCCATACGTTTGTTCCCTACATCTGTGTCTCTTTCTGCCCTGCAAACCCATTCATCTGTACCACTTTTCTAGGTTCCACATATATGCGTTAATATACGATACTTGCTTTTCTCTTTCTGACTTACTTCACTCTATGACAGTCTCTAGATCCATCCACATGTCTACAAATGACCCAATTTTATTCATTTTTATGGCTGAGTAATATTCCATTGTATATATGTACCACAACTTCTTTATCCATTCTCCTGATTTAGATACCTCATATAAGTGAAATCATGCCGTATTTGTCTTTCTGTTTCTGGCTTTTCACTTAGCATAATGTCTTCAAGGTTCATGTATGTTGCCACATACTGAAGAATTTAAGAATCTCCTTCTGATCCACCAGAGGGCAGACAGCAGAAGCAAGAAGAACTACAATTCTGCAGCCTGTGGAAGGAAAACCACATTCACAGAAAGACAGATAAAATGAAAAGGCAGAGGGCTTTGTACCAGATGAAGGAACAAGATAAAACCCCAGAAAAACAACTAAAAGAAGTGGAGATAGGAAACATTCCAGGAAAAGAATTCAGAATAAGGATAGTGAAGATGATCTAGGACCTCGGAAAAAGAAGGAGGCAAAGATTAAGAAGATGCAAGAAATGATTAACAAAGACCTAGAAGAATTAAAGTACAAACAAATGGAGATGAACAACACAATAACTAAAATGAAAAATACACTAGAAGGAATCAATAGCAGAATAACTGAGGCAGAAGAATGAATAAGTGACCTGGAAGACAGAATAGTGGAATTCACTTCCATGGAACAGAATAAAGAAAAAAGATGAAAAGAAATGAAGACAGACTAAGAGACCTCTGGGACAATATTAAACACAACAACATTTGCATTATAGGGGTCCCAGAAGGAGAAGAGAGAGAGAAAGGACCCAAGAAAATATCTGAAGAGATTATAGTTGAAAACTTCCCTAACATGGGAAAGGAAATCGCCACCCAAGTCCAGGAAGCGCAGAGTCCCAGGCAGGATAAACCCAAGAAGAAACATGTCGAGACACATAGTAATCAAACTGACAAAAATTAAAGACAAAGAAAAGTTATTGAAAGCAACAAGGGAAAAATGAAAATATAACATACAAGGGAACTCCCATAAAGTTAACAGCTGATTTCTCAGCAGAAACTCTACAAGCCAGAAGGGAGTGGCACAATATATTTAAAATGATGCAAGGCAAGAACCTACAACCAAGATTACTCTACTCAGCAGGGATCTCATTCAGATTCAATGGAGAAATCAAAAACTTTACAGATAAGCAAAAGCTAAAAGAATTCAGCACCACCAAACCAGCTCTATAACAAATGTTAAAGGAACTTCTCTAAGTGGGAAACACAAGAGAAGAAAAGGACCTACAAAAACAAACCCATAACAGTTAAGAAAATGGTAATAGGAACATACATATTGATAATTACCTTAAACGTGAATAGATTAAATACTCCAACCAAAAGACACAGGCTTGCTGAATGGATGCAAAAGCAAGACCCATATATATGCTGTCTACAAGAGACCCACTTCAGACCTAGGGACACATACAGACTGAAAGTGAGGGGATGGAAAAAGATATTCCATGAATATGGAAATCAAAAGAAAGCTGGAGTGGCAATACTCATATCAGATAAAATAGACTGTAAAATACAGAATGTTACAAGAGACAAGGAAAGACACCAAATAATGATCAAGGGATCAATCCAAGAAGAATATATAACAATTATAAATAGATATGCATCTAACAAAGGAGTACCTCAATACATAAGGCAACTGCTAACAGCTATAAAAGAGGAAATCAACAGTAACACAATAATAGTGGGGAATTTTAACACCTCACTTACACCAATGTACAGATCATCCAGACAGAAAATTAATAAGGAAACACAAGCTTTAAATGACACAATAGACCAGATAGATTTAATTGATATTTATAGGACATTCCATCCAAAAACAGCAGATTACACTTTCTTCTCAAGTGTGCATGGAACATTCTCCAGGATAGATCACACCTTGGGTCACAAACCAAGCCTCGGTAAATTTAACAGAATTGAAATCATATCAAGCATCTTTTCCGACCACAATGCTACAAGATTAGGAATAAATTTCAGGGGAAAAAAAGTAAAAAACACAAACACATGGAGGCTAAACAACACGTTACTAAATAACTAAGAGATCACTGAAGAAATCAAAGAGGAAATGAAAAAAACCTATAGATAAATGACAACGAAAACATGATGATCCAATAGCAAAGATCAATAAAACTAAAAGCTGCTTCTTTGAAAAGATAAACAAAATTGATAAAACTTCAGCCAGACACATCAAGAAAAAGAGGGAGAGGACTCAAATCATTAAAATTCAAAATGAAAAAGGAGAAGTTACAATGGACACTGCAGAAATACAAAGCATCATAAGAGACTACTACAAGCAACTCTATGCCAATAAAATGGACAACCTGGAAGAAATGGACAAATTTTTAGAAAGGTATAACCTTCCAAGACTGAACCAGGAAGAAATAGAAAATATGAATAGACCAATTACAAGTAATGAAATTGAAACTGTGATTAAAAATCTTCCAAGAAACAAAAGTCCAGGACCAGATGGCTTCACAGGTGAATTCTATCAATCATCTAGAGAAGAGCTAACAGCTATCCTTCTGAAACTCTTCCAAAAAATTGCGGAGGAAGGAACACTCCCAAACTCATTCTATGAGGCCACCATCACTCTGATACCAAAACCAGACAAAGATACTACAAAAAAATAAAATTACAGATCATTATCACTGATGAATATAGATGCAAAAATCCTCAACAAAATACTAGCAAATAGGATCCAACAACACATTTAAAGGATCATACACCATGATCAACTGGGATTTATCCCAGGGATGCAAGGATTCTTCAATATATGCAAATCAATCAATGCAATACACCATATTAACAAACTTAAGAATAAAAACCATATGATCACCTCAATAGATGCAGAAAAAGCTTTTGACAAAACTCAACACCAATTTATGACAAAAAGTCTCCAGAAAGTGGGCATACAGGGAACCTACCTCAACATAATAAAGGCCATATATGACAAACCCACAGCCAACATTGTTCTCAATGGTGAAAAACTGAAAGCATTTCCTCTAAGATCAGGAATAAGGCAAGGATGTCCATTCTCACCACTATTATTCAACATAGTTTAGGAAGTCTTAGCCTCAGCAATCACAGAAGAAAAAAAATACAAATTGGAAAAGAAGAAGTAAAACTGTCACTGTTTGCAGATGACATACTATACATAGAGAATCCTAAAGATGCCACCAGAAAGCTACTAGAGATAATCAATAAATTTGGTAAAGTAGCATGTAAAAAAAAGAAATCTCCTTCTTTCCTTCTTAAATAATATTCTATTGTATTTATATATGACATTTTCTTTATCCATTTATCTGTCAATGGATGTTAATCTTTCTTGAGACAATTTCTTTACAAAATGGTGTTGCTAATACTCATATCACAGGTTGGTTATAAGTGCTGCACATTACACAAAATGTCTGACAGAAAATCTTCCTTCAGTAAAGTACAGCTATTGTTGAACTGCTCCACTGAGAAAACTCTGAGAGCATCTTCTTTGGGGCTTCTGGAAGACAAATCTTAGACCTTGACTGCTGAGGCACCCTGGGCTGCCTAGGGCATGGATGGATCTGAATGGCCTCCCATATCTGTTGGAGCAACTCTATTTTTTAACTGCTTTATATATTAGGCTACCAAGTAGAATTTTGTTTGAACACAGAGTTCTGTAAAAAGTTTGAACCTCACAGATCTAACCCACCTGTGATTCTAATGTAAGGAACTGGACACAAGCATAAGAAAAAAGTGAGCTAACTGGTGGAATACTTCTCTATTATCCCCTCTTCAATTAGACCATGTAGGAGGTCTCATCTGCTGAGAACCTATAAATAAAGTCTTCGTGACTTCTTTTTCCTGTGTGTGAAGACATATATACCTTGAGAGTCTTGAGTGCCTTGATTAAGCCATTTGTAGGCCATTAACCTCTCCTGGGCAAGTAACCAGAGAATTTTCCAAGAACAAGTGACTGAGTCAAGGCCAACTCCAAAATCAGAGAAGGGGGCAGGAGAGGCATGGCACAGCTTCTCAGCAACTTCCCCAACTGCTCGCAAATGTTCCATTCATTATCACTGTCTTTACATTTGTGGATGAGGGCCCTCTTCTAGTCTGCAAAACTCTTTGAAAACAAGAATGGGAGGAAAGGGCAGATTCAACCTTCTGCCTGGGGAATCAGGGGGACACTGGCCTTTATGAAACTGCCCTTAATGATATTTGCAATGGTTTAATATCTCTCTTTAAAGCAAACATCTTCTGTCTGCCACTCTGCTGAATGATCCACTCCCACTTTTCGAGATGCAGGCTCATTTAACAACTGGCAAATCAAACCCGCTCCGACAGCCACAATAGAAACTGTTGAGGCTCATTACACTGGAAAAAATACATCTTTATTTCCATTCTATTGTTTCCCCAAAGATTAACAATACACATTTTTTTCAATGGACTGTTTTATTGAAATTTCACTTGGATATATTTCTAAGTCCCCAATCCAGATGGTACATCTCAGAGTGAAGTCTGAAGTGTGTGTGCTGCTATTGTAAAGCATGGCACTGCTATACTGGACACATTCATTTAAAAAAATGGCATTAGGAATCCAAAAGATGAAAACAATTTGAGATTGAAGAGTTTATGATGTGGGAGTGGGGAAATGCATTCTTGATTTTTTTTTTTTTTTTGCAGTACGTGGGCCTCTCACTGCTGTGGCCTCTCCCACTGCAGAGCACAGGCTCCGGACGTGCAGGCTCAGTGGCCATGGCCCACGGGCCCAGCCGCTCCACGGCATTTGGGATCTTCCCCGACTGGGGCACGAACCCGTGTTCCCTGCATCGGCAGGTGGACTCTCAACCACTGCGCCACCAGAGAAGCCCGCATTCTTGATTTTGATAGTGATTATCGATGATGATTTGATAGTAGTGTGCATGTTTGCCCAATTATTCAATTGGTGTGGTGAGTTTCTAGCAAAATCCTCATGGAATATATCGGGCACTTAATATACATCTGTTAAAAAAGCATTACCCCTTGTGGTACTTTTGGGAATCTTAAGAAAGATATGGGGAAGTCAACAAAACTGTGATAAGTTATTGCAACTAAAAGAAAAAAAAAAGTAGAAATAACAGATTTTAAGAAAAAGAGATTGTGGAAGTTTTAAAACATGATCCCTATTTTTGTAAATGTCTCCCATTGATAGGGTCCCCTTGGGTACACTTATGACAGCTGTGACCAACAGTATAGCAAAAGGGACTCTGTCCTACTTCCACGGCTAGTGATAAAAGGCCAGGCAGCTTCTGTCTGGTTCCCTCGGGATGCTTGCCCTGGGGGAGGCCAGTCAGCCACCATTTACAAAGTCCAACCACCCTGAAACCACCATGCTGAAGAGGCCATACACGTGCTCTGGTCCACAGCCTGGTTGAGCTCCCAGCTGGCAGACAAGTAAACTGCCTACCATGGGAAGGTGCCATTGTGGGTACCCAGCTTATCTGAGCATTCAGATGAATCTAGTCCCAGCTGACATCTGCCTACAAGTCAGAAGAAACCCCAAATGAGAAATGTCCAGTGAGCCCTTTCCAAACATGCTACCTTCAAAATTGTGAGTGAAATAAGTTGGTTGTAGTTTCACACTTCCAGGTTTGGCGGGTAAATTGTTAAGTAGAAATAGAATTTTCAATAGGTATTAAATCTGCCCATAACTGAGCCCAAGTTTTCTCTAAATGTTTGTACAATAAGTTCCTTTAGGAAGATTGGAAAAAAAAATTTCCAAATATGAAAGAACTTAAAGGGAGTTAAAGAACTTGAAATGCTCAAGCCAACATCAGGAGTGCACCAAACATTGTGTATAACTAGGCCATCAAAATCCAAATGTGCTATGGATTCAGTTAGATGAGGCTCAAAGGTCAGCCAAAGCTTCCAAAAGTCTAGATTAAATGGTAACTACAGCTGAGTAATGGAGATGTATGATTTGGTTCACTATGCTATAGCTGTCCTCCTCCTGAGTGCTGATTCAGCCTGAGGAGGATGCTCCCACCCAGCTTCACCCAGTCCTGCCACAAGGTGCCTTTCACTGGAAAGCACAGCTTGACTGTGCTGTAGTTGGCATTCACACCCCACCCCTAAACCAGAAATCCTCCATTAGAGGTTAGATTAAGCTATGGACAGAGCCTTCTGGGGACCTGACATTGAGCAAAGATCCCTGATCTCTTTAACAAATGTGAAAAATACTCACTGTATATCTAGAATATTTATGATCTACATACCGATGCTGAAGAAGAAAAGATGAGTGAGTGAAAGTGCCTGCCTTCAAAGAGCACACAGTATTGCCGGGTAGACATTCAGGAAATATTATGACCCAGAACTGGAAGCTCCATAATAGAAGGATATGAAAAGTCTGATAGGATCCCAGAATAGAAGGCATCTCAACCTGCAGGGCAGCTGGGGACAGCCCTGGAAAAGGGAGGAGACAACCTAAGGTTTGCTATTTGCTTCTTTCAAGTCTATACTGGCTGACTTTTGTAATCAGTAGAAAATAAGATGATTTTAAGTTCTGTGTTTTTTTATAATGGGATGTATTTTAGATGATTATTTGCTTCATAAAATCATGTGAATATTTTAATTAATCATCATTCTGCCTGCATTTAGCACTTGATTTTCTTTGACAAAGTGTCATTGACATACCCATAAATGCAAGTATTTTTTGCAAAATGACGCCCTTTGCATTATATAGCAAAGCCTACGGTTCAGAGAACAAAAATAAAACAATATGAGGACACCTAGAGAATGAAAAGAATATAGTTATCTTCTCTTCCTATCTTACAGAAAATTCCATAGTTTTTCCAAAAGTGTTTTAAATTATCTACTAATATAGCAGTCTCTCCTTTACTGCCTATTTTTTTTTTAATTATCAACAAACGACCTCTTGACAGGTTTCAAATAGAGTGAGTAATTCTGTTCCTTTTGAAAAAACCTGTGGACTTATGTCAAATGCATGCATATTCAAAGTATTTTTTTTTTTAAGGCTGGGGCAGTAGCTCCACTTATTTGCTACCTTTATCCTCCCACTCAATTGATGTGTGCTCAAATGTGTGCTGTGTGCTGTGTGTACACACGATCTCCCTCCACACACACACCTCATATTCCAGCTGGTATATGAAATTCTGCCCAGCACTTAATGAAAACACAAATGAACAAAGTATTACTGCCTTTTGTATATTAGGAACACTTGTTTTACCATCTCTCCCATCAATGTCAGAATATGAAATGCAGAAAAGGCCTGGGCTTGCATCTGGCTTCTCTGATTGATAGACTGTGTGATGTCAAGTTGATTTTTCCAGGCTTCCATTCCTCTATCAATATGATGGGGAATCTACCTCAACTATCCGATGGTGCTATAAGGGTTAGATTGATAATGTGGAACATTATCTTTGCAAATATTAAAGCACCAGAAAACCACCAGCTTATTGTTCAGAGAGGTATTAAGAAATCAGTACCATTGCCTGTGGGGGGCTGTACATTCAGCCCAAGAGGACTCTAGATTCAAGCTCTACTCAGAGAACATCTGAGGGACATCTTAAGAGAACATGACTACAGAGTGAATTGCTTGGCTTCTATGTAACACACCACATTCCCAACCTCAACCCCAGTCCCAAACTGGTCTCAATTTATCCAAAGCTATAGGACATTTCACATTCCCTAAAGTTCTATAAATGGGAATTTTAGAGAAATTAGGCCAATCAAGCCTAGAGCCTGAGCAATCACAAAGTCATTATAACATAAATTCCTCTAACCCCATCCAGCTAGTATTTGTAAAATGATTTTTCTTAGATCTAAGTTGAAGAATATGCTGGATGGGAATCATTGCTCTCTCATACCTAACTGTGACAGATATCACTAATCTGTCATGGTCCATTTTCCCATAGAGACTAAAGTTGGCCTCAGAATCCTTCTTAACCCATTGATAAAGTGATTAGAATTGACTTTTTAGAAGCAGCCTTGGGATTCCTGCTTTAAGAAGAAGAGATACCACATAAAAGTGGTCAGAGAGGTTTGGTTCAGTGGAATTCACCTCCACCTTACTGATGTTTTTTTTTCATAAGTAAATTTCTTTTGTCAGTAAGATAACTGTTGAAATATTATTAAACCTGGTCTTCAGAAGTATTTATCAGACTACTTTAGACCTTGAAGCAAATTCTCCAGATCACTAAGTGTGACTTTTAAAAAAAGAACACTGCTAGATGATCAAACCACTCACTGCTATGATTTCCAATCCATGAAGAGAACTTGAGAATGGCTTTCTCCAAACTTATGTGCTATTTATTATCTGTCCCAGGGTCCACCTTGGTACTAATCTCTCAAATCCAGCATTTCTAAGAGTAATGCTTCAGTTATAAATATTATTCAGGAGGTTGAAACTGTCTTATTAATGATCAAAATAGTGCTTTGAGTATAGTGTTTCACCTCTAATTTGTTTTATATACTATCCATTCTATAAATAGGCACTATTACTATGGGAACTCATTCCTCTTCAAAGACAAGAATGTACTGAAAATATTTCACAATTATTCTATTCCTCCAAACGAGCCACTTAATTAACAGCAATAACATTAGTCATGTCAGAGGAAAAGCCATTTCGAATTTTTGCCAGGTGATGTCTTTATATATAAGCAGACACATTATCATAATGTTACACTTAGGCTGGGTGCCCCCCACCCCAGGTCCAATAAATAGAACAAAGCAAATAGATCTTTGTCTATACAGGAGTCCATTAAATAAGCCTTATTCTTGAACACTTTAAGAATACCAAATATTCTCTTTTCATACCACTGCCTTTAAGAGAACTTTTAACTTGGAAATACACAACGTAGCTGCTCACAGTGAAAAAAATTTTACTCTGTCCCTTTCCTCACCCTTCTCCATGATTATAAGGAACTGAAATGTTCACTATGAATAATTTAAAAAAAACACTAAAATTATTTAGAAGAAAATTTAAATCACTCATGATTCTACCACTCAGATTTAAGTATCATTAATACTTGCAAATTGTATATATTCTAAATACATTGTTAATGGTATATTTTTTTCATTTTACAAAATATTGTGGAGATCTTTCCCTGTAGATGAACCAAGCTCTACAGAACCATTTTAAAGCACTGTACAGTATTCCTTTGTGTGGACTAACTATCATTCATTCAACCAATTTCCTGTCACTGGACCTCTGGTTAATTTTCAATTATTTTTTATCATAAATATCTTTGTTAACACATCTTTTTTGGTGCATATATCTTTGACTTATTATCTGTACTATTTCCTAAAGTAAATTCCCAGAAATCAAGTTGCTGGGTTAAAGGGTGTACACATTATTTTTTAAATCATTTAATTGAATTGTGCCACACAAAACTGTTGAGATCATAAGATCCCAGCACTATATAAAGAGCATGAAGCCATTCACAGAGGCTCTGAAGGATTCTTGACCCCTCACTGGCCTGTGGGGATGCTATTGCTGGCTTTGGGTTGCAGCCACATGGTATTACACAATCTTTTTTTTTTTTTTTAATAGGGACCACCAACCTGGTTCCAACATTGTAAATAATGGAGTTTATTTGAACAATGGTGAAGGTGACCAGGGTGTTCGCATAAATATGCTATCTACCTAAAAATCACATAACCAAATGACAGAGTGACCGAGAAAGGAAAGATCTGAGAGATCTGTTTCTGCCATAAACATGCTGTGTGGCCCTCAGAGAGTCATTGACCCTCTCTGTGTTTTAATTGATTCATATTTCAAATATCAAATCTGTCTACAGTGTTTTGAGAATATTAAGGGGATAAAGAACAGTGTTTTGAGAATATTAAAGAGAATAATGCCTTGGAAAATACAAAATTTCTTTGAATGATATCTATGAGTCATTCTTTCACAGAATATTGTTTTATGGTAAAAAAAAAAAAGATTACAGTTAGTAGATAAGTATAAAATGTTATAACGTGTGACAATTTGGAATCAACCTGACATGCTGGAAACCTGGAATTTACCAAAAAGATCAAGCAAAAAGCTATAATCTTCAGGAGTTTGGAATGCCTAATCAAATAAATTGAGAAGCTCTGACATGTAGAAAGATCAATAAACATTTCACATTAGCTAATTCTTTATATATGTTAATGAACCAAACTTGGGTCCACTTGCTCACACACAGCAAAGCCAATCTACTGACACTGGATTGTGGTGAAGGGAAAGTGTGGCATTTATTGCAGGGCACCAAGCAAGGAGTCCAGGCAGCTAGTGCTTGAAGACACCCGAACTCCCTGATGGGTTTCAGCAAAGCATTTTTAAAGGCCTGGTGAGGGAGGGGCATCCCAAGGTATGTGATCAGTTCAGGCACAATTCTCTGATTGGTTGATGGTGAGGTAACAGGGTGATGTCACAAGGGTTAACATTATCAATCCTTAGGTGCCAGTAGGTCTGGGGGCTACATGCTCAGGGTCATCAAGTAGTTAATTTCTTCCATTTGGTGGGGGTTTTAGCTTCTATAGAACTACTCAGGAACTGTGCATCTGATACTGTTATCTAGGTACATCACAGAAGAGCTAAAGCAGAGGGTATGGGGGAGGGGTCTGTCTTGGGAAGGTCCCATAGGGTCCTGCTTGGTTACATATATGTTATTGTTTCTTTGAATATTATTGCTCATATCTAGTTTTCAATATAAGACATTTTATCTGTGATTCAATGCTTGATATGAAGTCAAAGTGAATCTTGTATTTATTTGTTTGTTTGTTTATTTAAATTAGAGATGGATCTGTGAAATTATCAAACAAATGCACTCTTTGTCTTCTTGGCCACTTCATGCTAAGCATCATGCTAATGCAGTTCCCTGAATTCAGATGAAAAGAAGCTTCTGACTTTCTGGTGCCCTTCTCTTTTCAAGCTTAAACTATAATGCAGAGGAAAATATATTTCCCTATTACAGGAGTGACAGATGACAAGGAACAGGAATAAAAACCAAAAGGAAGATCAAGACATCTGTTGGGAGACTCCATTAAGGGCCAAAGCAGGGGTCTCAGAGTTTAGCACCAACATCTTAGATCTCTGCCCTTTCAAGTCAGATAAAAGAGGGTTGGTAGGTTAGCCATCCCTCCCAGGTCCTTGCCTCCTTTAGACAAAGCTCTGACCCCTGTTTTTTTCAGGGTGGAAGTCAGAAGAGGGTCTGACTGGGATTCCATCTTTCTTCTGAGGTCACCTTCTGAGTGAGCACACCTGCCCATGGAACCACTTAGGAGGCTGATGGATTAAAAACAGAAACAAAAACAAAAACAAAAACAAAACTGGTAGTAATTGCCTATGTGGGATTCAGCACTCCCAGCCCTTCTTGTTCTAGTCAAAGTCAAGTCACTCTAGTCTAGACTGACCAGTCACGTGGCCACCTCATCTGTCACCCAGTGCCCTGGACATGTGTTATGCTTCCAAAACAGCAACTGCACAAGGAGCACTCTGTCCACCTCTCTAACTGAACAATTGGTAACCTTTACTCCTCACTATCTACCGCAGGCTTCTCAGATGGTAATTGACTTTAAGGGTTTTAAAAGTAACACCTGCATAACCCATTTCCTAGAATTCCATCCTCAAAAACGGCCCAGGAAGGCACCTTGCACTTCCCCTTTCCCACCTTCCTCCAGCATCACTCATGTCTCTGGCCCTCTATAGACACCCTCCTTTCACATGCACTATTCTGCACTATTCCGATTCCCTTCTTGCTCAGCTACCCTGATGCTTTTCTCCCAACAGTCTTCTCCTTGCACTTCCCAGCCTTGAGGCTATCTCTTCACAGTACAGAGATGTTGGTCTCAACGTGTTGAAATAATACAAAATTTCACATTTTAGGCATTTTTGATTTAATCTAAAAATGCCTTATCAGCTGGAGAGCTGTGATTCTCCAGATATTCCAATGATGCTAGAATTCTCAGAGCCACAGGAAGCCTGGAGCTAAGAATGAAATGTTTTTTTATTTTTTTTCCAATTATGAAAATCCCTACCCCTTTATTCTTTTAAATCTCCCTTTTGACAAGAAGACTACTTGAAGGCAATGAGTTTGCTTCTAAAAGACAGACATGATATGCTCGCCTCATATTAGCAGGGTCTTGACCCTCTGAGGGCCATGACAGTACTAGACATAGACCATCTCCCACAGCTCAGGTTTCTTGGTGGGGGGAATGCAAATTTTGAAGTCTGTGAGCAAAGGGAGGAGTTAGTTTGCATATGGATTTTCAAGACTGACTTGCATGAGTCAAGGTCCTATGATAAGTTCTTTCATGTCATCTCCCCAAGTGTCTTCTCCCCAACCCTTCTAATAATATCATAATATCAAAAACATCTAATAAAAGTTAATTATTTTCCAGACACTGTTCTAAACCCATTTTATATCATCAGAAAGGCTTATTCTGTTATAACAAATGTTTTTCATTTATTAATTTTGATTTCATTAGTATCAAGAATGAATTTGTCAAGTTCTTCCTTCATGCCCAGTGTTTTATCAGAAAAATCATGATTTCCTTAGTCACCAAACAACAATCTATAAAGAAGGTAGTAAGCCCATGTTTAAGTTAGACTTTTTAAAAACCTAGCATTTATTAAACCATTACTGCATACCCAGTCCTTGTGTATACATTATCTAATATACTTCTCATAGCAAACTCAGAGGGGAATGTCAGGACACCCCATAAAAGCATGATGCTGTTGTTCTTCCCAGCAACTGTACTTGCTTCTCCAGAAAAAAACACACAGAGACAGACATTACCCAGAGTTCTGTGTCATCTGTGTCATTATCATCTTATTAATGTCATTAACAATTTCCTCCTCAGTAGTCAAAAAAAGGAGGATCACTTGCCTTAGAGTAGTAATAAAATTACCAAGCTTTTATGATGATGCAGTAACCAAGAATGAGTTCAGAACAGGGGATCATATTTTTTACTTTAGTGAACTGACAACTCCACAATTAAGAGGACATCGTTACTGACATGACAAATGAAAAATTTTCTAATGAGAAATTTTACCTTATTGTGTTAAGAACAGGATCATGATTCCCCTGGGATGGGAGAATACCACTGTGTTCTTTATATTGGAAGTCTCCCCTGATAAGAACATTGATTTAGGACCCAAACTTAAGTCAAAGCTAATGTGTGACCTCTATCCCCTACCCCTTAATATTTCTATACTAAGTATAGACTCTGAGCTAGAAGAACTGTCAAAAGAGAACTGCATCCATCAAGCTTCTGCCTTCATATTCAAATCTTTGACTCAACAGTAATATGATGCCCTTTTTTCCAGTTCCAGAGTAATCACTGGACATGTCCCCCCAATGTCTAAAACAAACTTTCCTATGTCTATACACTCCTGAAACACTCTCCCCAGTTTGAGCTCCGCCCTTCCATCCTTCTTACCCAATCGTTTTTCAAACAAAGACCCTGAATAAGACCTGTCTCTCTCTCACAGCTCCCCCCACACACTCATGCATGTGCATGCCTACACACATGAACACACACACACAAAATTAATGAGTAACCATGCATGCCATTCTCCTTTGCCCACAGTTTTCTGTGTATCACAAGTGACACAGTGGTGCTTGGCTTCCTCTTCCATCTAGATCTCACCATGAGAAGCTCCTTGTTATCAACCATGTTGTCCTAGCTCATGATTACCTCTTTGAGTGTTCGTACCTATACAGTCCCATAATCCTAGAAATATACATATATTCTTTCTCCATATCTTTCATTCTGTCTCTGGGTCTGCATTAATTTCCACCTCCCTCTACCTCCTCTCTGTTTTCCATCATTCCCAACATGCTCCAGTCTCCTAGTAGATGCCAAGATCTCCCCAGACCAGGGTTCGAACCCATGTCCCCTGCATTGGCAGGCAGATTATCAACAACTGTGCCACCAGGGAAGACCCCATCTGAGTATTTTGATGAGACTGTCATGTGGGACAGAATCAAAGACTTGCTGTAGCTCATGTAGATTACATCTATTGCTTTTCTCCTATCTCTGTGACCAGTCATTCTGTCATAGGAGGAAATTAAATTGGCCCACATGATTTTCTTTTTAGAATACCATGCTGGTTGCTACCCAGTTACACAGGCTTCACTGAGAGATGGAAAATTGATTGTCAGATGCTGAGTTTGGGGGTCTTCCTAAGCACTGAAGGTGACTGATGATTTGATACAGGTGGAATTCACTTTATCCAGTGGCCGTTTCTCTTAGAAGTTATGCAAATTAAATTTTATACAAATCGGATTTTCCTTCTTTGTTGCTTTGTGTTTTTAGATACGTGATTTCAGATGGAGCCTTAATGGTCCGTATTTTGTGATGTTTGAATTGTAACATTATCCTCTTTCAATCCTCAGGCACTTTGGCACTTTGTTAATGAGATACATTATATATATATAAATATACTGGGTGGGCCATAAGAAATAAGAAATATTAGGCACTTCCTTGGTGGCACAGTGGTTAAGAATCCGCCTGCCAATGCAGGGACACGGGTTCGAGCCCTGGTCTAGGAAGATCCCACATGCCAAAGAGCAACTGAGCCCATGCACCACAATTAATGAGCCTGTGCTCTAGAGCCCGTGAACCACAACTACTGAGCCCGTGTGCCTAGAGCCCGTGCTCCTCAACAAGAGAAGACACTGCAATGAGAAGGCCATGCACCATAACAAAGAGTAGCCCCTGCCCGCTGCAACTAGAGAAAGCCCACATGCAGCAACAAAGACCCAATGCAGCCAGAAACAAACAAACAAACAAAAACAAATTAATTAATTAAAAAAAGAAATATTAGCCTAGAAATATTAGCTGTCAGACTATTTTCTAAAGTTTATATAGTGAAGGCAAGCCCCTTCTAATATTAATAACTATCCTTTTTTGAACATTTATCATGAAACAAATGTCTTGCTAGGTGCTTTATGTATATTTTTATCATTTAATCCTTCTAAAACCTTAGGTGGTGGTGGTTATCTCCATCTTTAGGTAATCCCACTGAAGCCCAGACATAATATATATTTTGCCCCAATTTGCCCAGAAGGAAGTGGTAGAGAAAAGGTTGGAAACCTGCAAATATGAGCATATTATTTTCCCTTTTTAACACAAAAGGTAGCCTACTACACACACTCTTCTCTGTCTTATGTTTTCTCTGAACACTGTATCTTAAAGATCTATCCAAAATGGCACATAGAGTGGTCACACTGTTTGTTTGTTTTCTTCACTTACATAACATACATTTATATGGATAGACCATACTTAATTTAACCATTTCTCTAATGACAGACTTTGCATTGTTCCCTAATCTTTTCTATTAAAAGACACCATAATAAAATTTTACATATCATTCCACATCACGTAAGGGATAAATTCTAAGCATAGACTTTCTCTATATTCTTAGGGTGGTATATATATTTGAAATTTTATAATTTTTATAGTTATTTTAAAATAGATTTCCACCAGAGTTGTGAAAATTTATGCTCCTCCCAGCACTGTATGAGAATGTCAATTTCCTCATGGTCCCACCAGTAGAGTATGTTATCAAATCTTGGATTTCTGCCAATCTAATAGGTGGGGGAAAAACAGTATCTCAATGTAGTATTAATTTGCATATCTAAAATCCTCAACAAAATACTAGCAAACAGAATACAACAGCACATTAAAAGGATCATACAACATGATCAAGTGGGGTTTATTCCAGGAATGCAAGGATTCTTCAATATATGCAAATCAATCAACGTGATACACCATATTAACAAGTTGAAGGAGAAAAACCATATGATCATCTCAATAGATGCAGAGAAAGCTTTCAACAAAATTCAACACTCATTTATGAAAAAAAACCCTGCAGAAAGTAGGCACAGAGGGAACTTTCCTCAACATAATAAAGGCCATATATGACAAACCCACAACCAACATCATTCTCAATGGTGAAAAACTGAAAGTATTTCCACTAAGATCAGGAAGACTAGGTTGCCCACTCTCACCACTCTTATTCAACATAGTTTTGAAGGTTTTAGCCACAGCAATCAGAGAAGAAAAGGAAATAAAAGGAATCCAAATCGGAAAAGAAGTAAAGCTGTCACTGTTTGCAGATGACATGATACTATACATAGAGAATCCTAAAGATGTTACCAGAAAATTTGGTAAAGTAGCAGGATACAAAATTAATGCACAGAAATCTCTGGCATTCCTATACAAAAATGATGAAAAATCTGAAAGTGAAATTAAGAAAACACTCCCATTTACCATTGCAACAAAAAGAATAAAATATCTAGGAATAAACCAACCTAAGGAGACAAAAGACCTGTAGGCAGAAAATTATAAGACACTGATGAAAGAAATTAAAGATGATACAAATAGATGGAGAGATATACCATGTTCTTGGATTGGAAGAATCAATACTGTGAAAATGACTCTACTACCCAAAGCAATCTACAGATTCAAAGCAATCCCTATCCAACTACCACTGACATTTTTCACAGAATTAGAACAAAAAATTTCACAATTTGTATCGAAACACAAAAGAACCTGAATAACCAAAGCAATCTTGAGAATGAAAAATGGAGTTGGAGGAATCAGGCTCCCTGATTTCAGACTATACTACAAAGCTACAGTAATCAAGACAGTATGGTATTGGAACAAAAACAGAAATATAGATCAATGGAACAGGATAGAAAGCCCAGAGATAAACCCATGCACATATGGTCACCTTATCTTTGATAAAGGAGGCAAGAATATTCAGTGGAGAAAAGACAACCTCTTCAATAAGTGGTGCTGGGAAAACTGGACAGGTACATGTAAAAGTATGAAATTAAAACACTCCCTAACACCATACACAAAAATAAACTCAAAATGCATTAAAGACCTAAATGTAAGGCCAGACACTATCAAACTCTTAGAGGAAAACATAGGCAGAACACTCTATGACATAAATCACAGCAAAATCATTTTTGACCCACCTCCTAGAGGAATGGAAATAAAAACAAAAATAAACCAATGGGACCTAATGAAACTTCAAAGCTTTTGCACAGCAAAGGAAACCATAAACAAGACCAAAAGACAACCCTCAGAATGGGAGAAAATATTTGCAAATGAAGCAACTGACAAAGGATTAATCTCCAAGATTTACAAGCAGCTCATGCAGCTCAATAACAAAAAAACAAACAACCCAATCCAAAAATGGGCAGAAGACCTAAATAGACATTTCTCCAAAGAAGATATACAGATTGCCAACAAACACATGAAAGAATGCTCAACATCATTAATCATTAGAGAAATGCAAATCAAAACTACAATGAGATATCATCTCACACCAGTCAGAAGGGCCATCATCAAAAAATCTAGAAACAGTAAATGCTGGAGAGGGTGTGGAGAAAAGGGAACCCTCTTGCACTGTTGGTGGGAATGTAAATTGATACAGCCACTATGGAGAACAGTATGGAGGTTCCTTAAAAAACTAAAAATAGAACTACCATATGACCCAGGAATCCCATTACTGGGCGTATACCCTGAGCAAACCATAATTCAAAAGGAGTCATGTACCAAAATGTTCACTGCAGCTCTATTTACGATAGCCAGGACATGGAAGCCACCTAAGTGTCCATCGAAAGATGAATGGATAAAGAAGATGTGGCACATATATACAATGGGATATTACTCAGCCATAAAAAGAAACGAAATTGAGATATTTGTAGTGAGGTGGATGGACCTAGAGTCTGTCATACAGAATGAAGTAAATCAGAAAGAGAAAAACAAATACCGTATGCTAACACATATATATGGAATCTAAGAAAGAAAAAAAAAAAAGGTCATGAAGAACCTAGGGGTAAGACGGGAATAAAGACACAGACCTAGTAGAGAATGGACTTGATGATATGGGGAGGGGGAAGGGTAAGCTGTGACAAAGTGAGAGAGTGGCATGGACATATATACACTACCAAACGTATAATAGCTAGGTAGTGGGAAGCAGCCGCATAGCACAGGGAGATCAGCTCTGTGCTTTGTGACCACCTAGAGGGGTGGGGTCTGTAGAGTGGGAGGGACGGAGACACAAGAGTGAAGAGATATGGGAACATATGTATATGTATAACTGATTCACTTTGTTATTAAGCAGAAACTAACACACCATTGTAAAGCAATTATACTCCAATAAAGATGTTAAAAAAATAATAATTTTCATCTCTTTTATTAACAATGAGATTAAGCAGTTTTTATGTTTGGATTTCCTTGTCAGTGACTATTTGTTTATATTCTTTATCAGTTTTTCTTTGGGGTCAAAGTTTTGCTTCAGAATTTCCAGACACCCTTTTTATATGAGGGAATTAGACTTTTGCCTGTTAACATGAGGTGGAAATACTTCTCCCAGTTTATTATTGGTCTTTTAAATGTTTCCCCCATAAAGACGATTTTTATTTTCATATGGTTGGATTTATCTTTTTTCTTCAATGACTAATGGGGCTTAAGTCATACTTTAAAAAGCCTTCAAACTCCAAGGTTATAAAGGGCTTTGTCTCTATATTTTTTTATTTAGCACTTTTTTGGTTCCATTTTTTACACTGAAAGCTTTGATTTGTTTGTAATTTATATTGGCATGTGTCTTGAGATACCAACCCAGCTCTAATTTTATGTATTTGTTTTAGACTACTATCCTATTTATTGAATGATCTCTTGTTTCCCACTATCTGAGATGGTGCCTTTTTCATACAATGAATTTCCAAATGCATTTGGATCTACTGCCTGTAATTTGCATTCCTTCCCAGAAACCTATTCATATGCTTACAGCACACTCTTAATTCCTACACACTTTCATTGATCTTTTTTTGGTATTCATACATTTTATAATTATCTTATTTTTGCATATGAATTTTAGAATAGATATGTCTCATTCTACAAATGTGGTGCTATTTTTACTGACATCACATTACATATATAACTTGACTTAGTGGCATCTGCCATCTTTATGCTATTATATCACCTTATCCAAGCATTGGATAAGGTGTGTCCATCCATTAGTGTGTCCTTCCATTAGTTCCAGACTTCATTTGTGGTTTTCAGAAGTGGTGGAAAGTTCTTTATAGGGGTCATACAAAATAAAATGCTTATTTTGCAGTTTTTCAATTTTTTGTATGCTGTTTTAAATTGATGTTTTCTACCATCATATATTCTAACCGGCTATTTTATGGAGGCTATTGATTTTTACACACTAATTTCATATACCAGTACTTCACTGAATTTTATTTGTTTATAGTAATTGTTCAGGTATTAGTTTTTGAGCCAAGATTGATATATTTTGCATTTTTTTGAGTGTGTGCTTTTTAAAGAATGATTGTTGAATTTTGACAAATTTTTATTTCAGGATCTGTGGAGATGATTCTTTTACCTTTATATAAGTATAATGACTTTTATGAGTACATTCCTTTGTAGTGTTCTAATAAATCCCAACACATTAAAAAACATATTATTATTTTACCTGGTGTCTCCTTTCTGTTTAGCCATATTTTATGTAAGACTTTTGTAACGGTATCCAGAAGTAAGACTGTGGTCAACAATAGTTACAGGTTGGCACACTGGGTGAGACCTGCAGAGCCAGTATTCCTGTGGTGCTCTCTGAGATCTGCTCCACTCAGTCCTTCCACAAATCACCTCAAGTCCTCCTCCTCTTCCTCCCAGGCAACTCTGGCTTTATCTCAGCTTTGACCTTCCTTATAAATACTTAGTAAGTCTATGGAGTTGAGAGAATGTCAAGGAAAAGGTGAATCACTTTTTTTTCTTTCTCTTGTGTTTGTGTTATTTCTAAGAGAAGAAAAAATGTCACACAGCCACCTTCAAAACAAACCCCAAGGTTTACTTTCTACATTTAGAACAAATGTAGTCGATTTTTATGTTCCACCCTCACAATTATATGTGGAATCATTGTTGTTATTCATATATTTGTTTAACCTCTTCTATTCTAGAATGTCCTTAGTTACCATCTGTACATAGCTGCAACCATACTCATCAGAATTATTTAAATCTAACAATTTTCTAGACAGTTTTTAAAAAGTATGTCCATGGCAATACATGTTGAGGTATACAGCAATGCACGTAAATATTTTCACTGTAAAATATTTAAACAATATAGAAATCTATAAAACAAAAAGTGAAATCTCCCTTCTTTTCTTAGCTTATGTTATATATGTTTTTAAGGTTCTACCCTTCTGCACTTCTATACATTTGTATCATGTATATATATATATATATATATATATATATATATATATATATATATATATATATATATATGTATGTATTTAAACCCCACATTTGTTTATTTATTTATTTTTGGCTGTGTTGGGTCTTCATTTCTGTGCGAGGGCTTACTCTAGTTGTGGCAAGCGGGGGCCCCTCTTCATCGCGGTGTGCGGGCCTCTCACTATCGCGGCCTCTCTTGTTGTGAAGCACAGGCTCCAGACGTGCAGGCTTAGTAGTTGTGGCTCACGGGCCCTGTTGCTCCATGGCATGCAGGATCTTCTCAGACCAGGGTTTGAACCTGTGTCCCCTGCATTAGCAGGCAGACTCTCAACCACTGCACCACCAGGGAAGCCCTTAATTTTTTTAACAGATATAAGATTCAAAGAACGTATATATATTTGTGCACGTCCAAATGTCTGTGGGATAGATGCCTACGAATGGCATTATTGGGGCAGAAGATATACACATTTAAAACCTCTTATAGATATTGTCTCATGGCTATCCAGAAAAGCTATAATAATTAAGCTTCCTATCATGAAAATACCAATTTTTGCACACCATTGCCATAATTGGATATTATAAATTGGTTTTTTTCTGGTTCTTTTAGTTTGCATTTTCTTAACATTGTTGATGTTGAACACATTTTTCATGTCTATTGCCCATTTATATTTCTTCTCTAGATACCCTTTCATATCTCTTGTCCATTTTTCAATTTATTATTGATTTGTAGGAGCTCTTTAAATATACTGGAGATTAATTATTGGTTACATATGTTATGAATAATTCCTCCCATTCCATCACTCAGTTTTTCACCTTAAATTTATGACATTGAAGGTTTTCATTTTTATGAAATCAAACACCCCATCTTTATATTTTGTCTTCTGGGTTTAGAGTCTTTGTTTATTATTGAATTAAGAGAACAAAACCCAACTATTTCTGGTAAATGCTTCTGCCAAAAGGATCTGCATCCAGCCTTGCCTTCCTGGCTTTGAAGATTGAGGACAGTGATACAAAGCCATGATATCTAGAATCCCCAAGGTGGTGAGAGCATTATGACCCACAAGACAGTTGTTATTATTGAAAATTTTGTCCAAGGGCTTGAAACTTCACTCTTGTACATTTTCCCATCAGTATAGTCATCAAATTTGAGTTTTCCTTTGCTGACTAAAGATTGTGTGGGGTCATTATGCAGATTAGACACTTTCAGTGTCCAAAGTTAGGGAGAATTGGGAAATGGTAGCTGGCCCTGGCACATTCCAGAAGATAATTAGAATTTCCTTTTCTTTCTTTTCCTTTTCTTTTTCTTTCTTTTTCTTCTTCTTCAAAGATTATCATCTCAAAAATGTGTGTTTTTGGATGGGAAACAGCATGTTCATTATCAACTGAAGATGTTAAATAAATTACAATCATATTTAATTAATTCAAGTTTTCCTTTCGTTTTTGTTTTCCACTTACATGTCTTTCTCTATTGGTTTTTCAAGCTGCTTTTACCAAAAAAGCATACTGTTTCCAACTTGTGTTTTCCAAAACCTGGGCAATATTTCCATATATGCCTTGGAGACTTGGCCCAATTATTTCCTTTTTTATGCCTTTCTCATTGGCCAAGGCCAACACTGACCAAAGTGCTTACATCATGGGAACATGACGGCTCATTGCCTCCTCTCCTTTGTGGAGGATACTTTTGCTAAGTGGGCTTGTGGCCCAGGTCTTTATGTTTAGAGAAATCTACATTCCTGAGGCTCTTCATTGTTAACAGTGTTCTTTCTTTTAAGACTTGTTGTGTGTTGTAGTGTGTTCTTATGCTCTGTTCATGTGTACATGTGTAACACTATTCTATAAACAGAGAAGAGACCATGATGCACTGATATATTTAGCACCTCCCTCCCTCCCTCATGAAAGACCGACCCAGCCAAGGTAATATACTTAAATTTTAGTTTGTGAATTAGAAAAACTGTCGAGCTCTCTTGTCATAAGTTCTTTCTCACTATCCTTCTGCCTCCCATTAACTTTTGCAACTCAGTAAGCCCTTCATCAGGAAATATGCGCCTAAACTAGACCCTAAATTTAGGACCTAGGACCCTAGGTCCTAAATGTTAATTAACTTTTCTTAACTCTGAAGAAATGCCCTAAAGTTCTCTTTCTGTCATGAAGCTTGGAGAACCCTGAGATGAGAGTCAATGCAAGGTCTCTAGAGATGTAAATTTATAATTGAGGCTAGTGAACCCATGCATTCACATTAGTCCAAGCCTTCCTATCCACCCTCCCCACAGCTGCGAGGTGCTGACCAGTGAGACTGTCACGGAGGAAGAAGTGAGCTGTAAATTTAAAAGCTCGTGTCAAGCTACCTGGGCCAGAATTCCAGCCTAGATACTTATTATGCCTCAGTTTCCTATGTTGTAAAATAAGAATGACAAGGGTAGTTAAAACAATACAAGACACTTAGTAATGATCAAATGCAGCAGGAGTAATCATAGCAGCAGGAGTAGTCATATTATCCCTCATCATAGACCTCAAAAAGAATAACAGTGAGATAAATTGGGGAGACCATATAAACTCTTTCCATTAATAATATTTATCTGGTCTCAGCTCAAAGCTCATTTGTTCAGAATATAATAACAGAATACCAGTACATTTGTTTCCTATTGTTGCTGTAACAAATTACCAAAACCAAAGTGGCTTAAAACAAACATGTGTATATATATATAATTATATGTATATATAAATAATATATGTGTTATTTTACAGTTCTGGAGGTTAGAATCTCAAAACGGGTCTCACCAGGCTAAGACCAAGGTGTCAGCAGGACAATGTTCCTTCAGGTAGTTTTAGGAAAAACCTGTTTTCTTGCCTTTTGTGCTTCTAGAAGCTTCCTGCATTCCTTGGCTCTTGGTTCCCTTCTTTCATCTTCAAAGCCAGCTCTTCAAATCTCTGAGGCTAGTTTGCTGCTTCCCTCTTCCACATTTAAAGGACGCTTGTGATTCCATTGTGCCCATCCTGAAAACCCTGGATAATCTCTTGATTTTAAGCTCAGTTGATTAACAACCTTAATTGCATCTGCAACCCTAATTCCCCTCGCCATGTAACATGATATATTCACAGGTTCCAAATATTAGGATATGGGTACCTTTGAGGCGCCATTATTCTGCCCCTCAGAAGCAGCACTACTCCTGGGAATGAATAGGAAAAATTAAAACATATTCACAAAGAATGGAATATGGAAACTTAGAAAAAATATATCTATGTTCCAAAAGTTCTCCACGTTTGAAGTTTGTGTAGTTGTGATTTTCCCCTCATAATGAATACAAAAAGGAAGGCCCTTGTGGCCTATATGTGAAGGCCCCAAGAAACTGGGGAACTGTGGTAGATTATATTCTCCTTGACATCGACGTCTCCTGGGGAAGCAACTCTTGGAGATAATCAAAGGTGTATACCAGTTGGCAACAAGGCATATGGAACAAGGGAGAAAAAACAAAAAAAACACAAAGACCAGGTTGGTACCAAATTATAGGCAAGGCAGACAAGTGATGCCTAAGCTTTAATTGGCAGGAGCCACTCCACCCAAGGCTCATTTCAGGAACCAATCTGAGAATCTAGGCTTTTTGGTCCATTGTTTTATTGCGTTTTGAAAAAGCCACACATCACCTTCTGAACCCCACATCATCTTACATGAAGTTACTAAAGAAATCTATATTGTTTTATTTTTTCCTATTGATTTATATGGCTAATGAGACTCAAAGCTGATAGGTGAGATCAAATCTTTTCTCACCTTTCCACTTCTGATGCCACCTACATCCAAGCCCCCACCCCTTACCAGAGCTGGTGAAAGAGTCTCCTATCTTTTTTTAAATTCCTCTCTTGTCTCAACATCATCCATTCTCCACGCAGAGGCCAAATGATCTTCTAAAACTTTAAGCCAGATCACATCATAACCTTGTTGAAAGCCTTCTGACATTTTCTCAGTGGAAGAGTGAAAATGGACTCTGACCACAGTCTCATCAAGGCCCCATGTGAGCCGCCCCCATGGACCTCACCACCCTCATCTTTTACTCCACTACATTCATCATGTTTCAACCACATGGTTTTCTATCTGTTCTCTGAACACACCAAGCTCAGGACTTTTGCACTGGCTGTCTCCTCTGCTCAGAAAACCTGGTCCCCAGTCTCCACGTGGCTGACCCTGTATATCTGTCTCATACCTGATCAAAGTTCACTTCCTCAAAGTAGCATGTACTGACTACTTACTCTAAAAGATGCTCCCACCTCCACCTCTGGCACTTTCTAACTCATCATGCTTTTATTGTTTTTACATCACTTACATTTGTCTGCAATTATTTCATCTATTTGTCAGTTTACTCTTTTCTTGTCTTCACCCCGCACTCCCAACCTCCCTCTTCACAAGCACAATTTTTTAATTAAGTAGGGATCAAATTGGCCTTATTTGTGGCTGTAGCCCCAGACAACAGAGTAGTGTCAAATGCATAATAGGGACTTCATAAGTATTTTTGAACACATAAATTGGGGGGATGTATTTATTTTACAAGAGAATTTGTACCGATAGTGTCTTAAATAGTAAACAGATGCACTTATGACAGCCATTTCATTTACACTTCGTACCTCAGTTTCCTCTTCTATAAAATGAGATTTGGATTAGGTGACAAATAAGGCTCTTCTAAGTAATTACAGTTCCATGATGATGACTTAAATCAAAAAGATTAATGCTAATTTTTTAAAGAATAGTTACTAAGTAGAGTAGTGTCCATCTCTATAATTTAAAAAATGATTCATTCCCATCTGATTCATCCATAGGGATGGTTATCTCTTAACTCTTTATCTGCAGGTTTCTCTGTTGACCACGAATTTCTCCACAGCCAGGAGCAGAGAACCTCAGGCCAGGCAAACTTTCCAGCAGCACAAATAAATACATATTTTCCACAAGACAGGAAGGTTAGGTCAGAGCTCCACAGAACACAAAATAAAGAGAAGATTTTATTTCTCTTTATCTGTTACCCCACTTTCTACCTATGGATACTTGCATCAATGAATCTTTGAAACAATGAAACTTTGTTTGCAAGGTTCTCTTCAACTGAACCCACCCCATTTCACTCTCCTCTTTTCTTAATCCAGCCACACTGACCTCCCTGTTATCTGTAAAAAGACCCAGATGCTCCTTAGTCCAGGTTTTGCACATGCTTTTTTCCTTCTGACTAGAATGCTCTTTCCCGGGTTGGTCCTCATGGCTTATTCCATCATCTTCTTCAGGTCTTCACTCAATGTCACCTCCTCAGTGAGACCTTCCCTAGACAACTTGTCTAAATTGCAAACATGTTTCCAACTCACTCCCTACCTCCTTGCCTGCTCTGTTTGCTCCTGTGCATTTATCACTAAGGAACGCACTGCATATTTGCTTACTTATGTTGGGCACTGTGTCTTGGCCCCTACTTGAATGGCAGCTCCAGAAGAATTAGATTTTTGTTTGTTCCCTCCATTGTTGAGTCTCCAGTACCAAGAATGGGGACTGGCAGAGTAGCAGATCCACCAGTAGCTGTTGACAGAAGGACACATTGTTTTGTGACTTTCTGGTCCCATTACATCTAATGCCTCTCTATACCCTCTAATATGCCTGAGAGCAGAAGCTGTCACTGCTTATATTTTATTACATTATTTCAAGTTAAATTTTTTCACCAACAGAAGTAATTCCAAGAGTTTGAGAAGGCGATTCCACACTCAGCCTCGCCTTGCCCACCTCCCCGGCCTCCCATCAGTTCCCGCCCTGCTCCCTGAGCACCCTCCACACAGTAGGAATCCACTGGCAGCTCCCTAAAGACACTTTGTTTTCTCCCATCTCATGACTTGGCGAGAGTTGCTCCCTCTTCCTGGAATGTCTTCCCACATCTCATCAATAAAGACAGCTCCATAATCTCCTTTAAGAAACTTGCTTTGGTGGAAGGGAAAGCAGCCATCTCTTCCTCCACGTTCCCTGTACATTTCCCTCTGTATCCCATGTACTCTCACTCCTCCACGCCTGTCCTTAGGGAGGTGCCCTGGCCTGACACACCCTTGTACCTTCTCTACCAGACTAACTTCTCCTCCTGCAACACAATGCAGGTGTAACCTTTCCCAGGAAGCCCTTTCTAAAACCCTATCCTGAGTGAAGCTCTCTTCTACCTGCAGATTCATATCCAAGCATTTGTCACATTTAAAAAAAAATATTTTGTATTGGAGTATAGTTGATTTACACTGTTGTGTTAGTTTCAGGTATATAGCAAAGCAATTCAGTTATACATATTCATATATCCACTCTTTTTCAGATTCTTTTCCCATATAGGTTATTGCAGAATATTGAGTAGAGTTCCCTATGCTATACAGTAGGTCTTTGTTGATTATCTATTTTATACACAGTAGTATGTATCTGTTAATCCCAAACTCCTAATTTATCCCTCTCCCCAACCTTTCCCCTTTTGAAGTCATCATATTTTATTGAAAAGGCCTTATGTGTCCCAGACTCCTAGGAGACAGCATTATTCTCCTCTTATTCAACTTTATATTGTCTATAACAATAAATAAATGTTGAGTTAAATTATATTTGTCTATGACATTAATCGACATATTCTATTTTAATCATTTATAAAACATATCCCATCACACTCTAGTAGGTTGTAAGACCTCTGGAAACAGAGACTATGATTTATAATTTTGTATCTCCTAATACTGACACAGAGTAGGAGGTCAACACATATTTCTGAAGGAGCAGACTGCAGATCCTGGATTTCTTGGTACAGGAATTTGCACAAAAGTGTTGCCATAACCATCCAGAGTCACTGTGTAACTGATCAACGGGTCATATGATATTAGGAAGTATTTTATCTGCCAAAAAATGTCCCCACAAAGTCTGAAGCAATTTGGAAATATAGGAAAAGAGAAAGAGAAAGAGAGAGAGAGAGAGAGAGAGAGAGAGAGAACACTCCCAAGCACTCTGTATTCCAGTCCTCATTATGGCATAGCTTAGAAAATGACCTTCTAGAGGGCAGCATCTCAATGGACATTGTGCCTGTGGCATGGAACTAAAGAGGAATGAATTTTGGTATTACCACCTGGGAGAAGTTTGGTTTGGTGGCTCACAGAACAGAAAGGGACAGTCTACTGTCAGAAGCCCTGAAAGAAACAAGAGTCTGGATTCACAGTTGAAGGAAGTGATCGCCTGCCCCTCAGCCAGCAGAAAATTTAATTAAGAAGTAATTATATAAATAATAGGCACAGATACACAAACTTTATAGACTGGAACTCACAGAACATTTTGGGTAGTTATTAAATTTATTAGCTCTGGTAACAACCATGAACAATTTCCTAAGTAATTAACCAGTACTCACTTTAAATATTAGAAATAGTAATATTTTATCATAAAAACAAGAAAAAAAGAAATGATAGGAGATGCAAAATGTTGAACCATATTAAATTTGTGAGTTTATTAATACAATGATTCTATTTTTTTTTTCTCAGTCATGTACCCTACTGAGGATCCAATGGAAGTTTTGAACAATTTCTGCCCAAAAGATGCCCATGATACTACATTTTCTGTAATTGAGTGATTTGGATTATGGACAAACCTTGTCATTGCCTCTGGAACCTACCAATGAATAGGATCTGTGGTTATTGGGTCATTAGTAAGATTCCAGAATTGTCTTTCCATTCTAGGGGGACCATGGACTTCTTTAAAGCCCCAATAATCCCAGATCTAGAAGATGTCTCTCTAAAACATTTAAGACTTTGTTAGTAGAATAAAAACCAAAATTGTTTAAAAAGCCTGCAAATAAAGTATTATCTGGACTTTGTCTGCCTCTTTCACCTCCTGATGAGACATTTCCTCCTTATCGTCACACTATACTACTCTTTCATTTCCTAGAAAGCAGCATCTCACGTGGTCTTTTTACTGAGATTTTTTTTCCTTCCTCTCCCTTACCCATTTCCATTCAACTAGCTAATTCTTATTCGTCGTTTAGGTCTCAGGTCAAATCCTCCCTTATCCCAGCCTGCACTTGAATTATTTCCCTTAAATTTCCTTATTAGCATTGTGTATTTATATGTGAGTTATTAGAGTGACGGCTGCTTCTGAACTTAACTTTAAGCTCCATGAGGAAGGGATCGTGTCTTTCTTACTCAGTCTTGTATCTCCAGAGCCTAGATCCATGCCAGCCACACAGGAGAAGCTCAATTAAGTAAATACTGAATAAATGAATGAACACCTACACAGCAGCAGTAGGGCCACACAAACCCACATGATTGTCAGTGACCAGAGATTCTAGCACTGTAGTGGTAGGTTTCTTTACACTTACACTTTGAAATTTCACATTTTATTGAACTGGCTACTTTTAACCTCACAAGATAAAGAAGGAGGCGGATCTGGAAGGACAGAACTACAAACATTAGTCTTCTGGGAATAAAGGTAAGGGATATTTTGTTTACCATTGCAACCCAGATAGTACTGCCTTCCAATTTTAACAAATAATGTATTATTTTAATGTAAGGTGAACAGTTTTTGTGGATGTATGGCACAGATTGAATAATTCAGTTATTTAGACCACGTGACCATAGACAGTCATTTCCATTGGCAGCTATTAAAGTGTGGAATATGGTGGTCTTTCAGGAAGGAGTTTAGTATCACTCCAAATCTTAACCCCTCCCTACGTACACCACTTATCATCTTACCAGGCATCAGCAAATAATTGATCAAATGATTTCACTCCCAACATAAGAACCCTTGTATTATGTCTACATGTTCTTAGATAAGTATAGGGGCTTGCTCATTTCCACACTTTTGACCAATGGGAAGTGGATTTTTAGTGAGCGCTGTAAGGACTTTCTTAGGTATCACAGGGGAGGTTGCCTCTCTTTGGTTGGTCCACAGGATACCATGGCAAATAGCAAACAGAAAGAGAATTCATAGACTGATGTAAGCACTGTATTCACACTTTCCAAACTCCTTTTCCTCTTATTTTTTTTAAGAAGGTTGATGGTCCATACAGCAAAGCAGAACATGTCAAATTCAGAATGGAAATGGACACATTGAGATGAAGAAATAGAAAAATAGAAACACAAACTTTTAATTTAGAAATTGATTATTTTTATTCTAATACCTGAAAAGGGGTTCCCTGAATGGTAGAAAAGAATAGTCTAATCGAGTCTATCACTGATTTGACTATTCAGTCGAATGGTGAATATCACTTTATTGTCAATTACTTAAGCATAATATGGACAATCATTTAATAATCAATCTCCTATGAGCTTGGCGATCAGATTCTGGCCTTTACATCTGATCATTTCTCAGTGAACTGAAAAAAAAATCACATTGGAAACTGCAAAATGAAAACTCTATATTCTATACTACTGCCAATGGGCACATTTTCTTTCGAGACCACATGCTGTGAATGTTGCTGACCTGTAACATTCTGGGAGACATAAGTCAGCCAGACACCTCCACATGCCACGGCATGCCCTTGTGCACAATAGGCCTTTGATTGGCATAGCAAGAGAAATCTCCAGAACAATTCCACTCCAGTGTCCTCATTCACTTTCCCTTGGCCTTTTGCAAATCACGTAACATTTCTGCCTGATATGCTTGGTTTGTACAATATCACAAATGAAAATATCATATTTGTGGAGTGTTGCATAAGTTCTCATTTCATTGTTGTTTTAATTACTGTGTTCTCTAGCTTGAGCTCCTTACATAATGGTGCACCTGGCTAATTTCTAGCAGGGAGAGCAGTGTCTCTATCTTTTTTAACTTGTTTTTGTAATAGTGCATAGTGGACCCATACCCGGATGATCTACTTGTAACAACCACATTTTCAGGAAAATGTGAGGGCCTTAGAGGTTAAAAAGGTGAAGAATGACAGGGGGTTAAATGTCTGGTCCTGCAGAGACTATAGTTAGTCTATGAAATGTCCTGTGTTTGGACGCAATTAGACACATCACTTAGATCATAACACAGAAGAGAGAACAGAGAGAACAGAAGTGAAGAGCAGCCTTTGGTTCAGCAGGGTTTACTCAGGAGGTGGTCTCCCACTGTGTGGATGACGAGGACACTAGTTTAGGAAGCTCTGAGCTGGTTCTAAGGGGCAAGAGATGCCCAATTGTCATCAGCATGATGGCTGACAAAGACTGAGATCAGTCAGCCTCAAACAAAAATAAATGTCCTGTCAAGGAAATAAGAACTTCCTTAGGGTAGAAGAGATTTTCTAAAGAGAAAACAAATCTCATTTTGGCTTGAATAATCCAAGTAGACAGGTTGGTTTCAGTGAACCAATGTGCTAGGTGATCCTCAGTTTGACGTTAGCAAACTATACATGCTTTCGTGGTGTCTGAATAGGTTAGAGAAAAAGACTGAGGTTCTGGCTTATTGTTTGTTTTCATTCTAGATTAAGCAACTACAATTCTTCTCAATAAACAGATACTCAGTATTGTGAGTCCTTCATCAACCATTGCTATTTTCTTGGTTTCAACCATGCCTCAATTTAACTTATTCAAGTGACCCAGGATTAACCAAAGACTTACTTTTTTTTTCTTTTAAATTGAAGTATGTTTGATTTACAATGTCACATTAGTTTCAGGGGTACAACAAAATGATTCATATATATATATATTTTCAGATTCTTTTTCCTTATAGGTTATTACAAAATATTGAGTAGAGTTTGTGTGCTACACAAGAGGTCCTTGTTGGTTATTTATTTTACACATAGTAGGGTGTATCTGTTAATCCCAACCTCTTAATTTATCCCTTCCCCCCCTTTCCCCTTTGATAATCATAAGTTTGTTTTCTACGTTTGTGGATATATTCCTGTTTTATAAATAAGTTTGTTTGTACCATTGTTTTTAGATTCCACATATAAGCGATATAATATGATATTTGAATGCTACATATCTTTAGATACAGACAGAAGAATGCTGGTAAACTGGATCTCAAAAAAGAAAAGAAAGGAACAAACAAACAAAAAGAGAAAGCCATGATCAGTACTGTTTGCTGATTTCCGTGGTACAGATATTTCCACCATGGCTAATTTCAACTCACTGAATTAAGAGTGGGGAAGAGATGCTCAAAATCAACTGTCTTGAGCAAATAGGAGCCTGCTCTTAGAGCAGAAAAAATAACTGCGACAGCAAGAAAAACAAACTAATATTTACACAGCCCTTTCCAGCTCACAAAGTGCTTTTCTCACACAAGTGCTTGTCCAGTTCTCACAGCTTCTTGAGACAGGCAGTATCCTTGAAACTTAAGTTCAAAGAGTTTAAGTGGTTATATCCACTATGCATAGTAGATAACAGATCTAGGACACATGCTTTATTTTCTGAAATCAAATTCCATGCCATTCCAAAATACTTTCAAATTCCATGCCCTTAAAGTTACAAATTAATTAGTAAAATAGTTATACTTTTCTACAATAAATAATTGCTTACATTTTATAATAATTTACAGTTTTCAAAACATTTTTGCATCTATTATTTTAACCGAATGTCACAAAAACATGGTGAGGTAGGCAAAGGCAGAGATCATAGCATACATTTTTCAGATCCAAATTCTGAGGTTCAAATAAGTTAAGTGAGGGACTTCCCTGGTGGCATAGTGGTTAAGAATCTGCCTGCCAATGAAGCGGACATGGGTTCAAGCCCTGGTCAGGGAAGATCCCACATGCCACAGAGCACCTAAGCCCATGAGTCACAGCTACTGAGCCCATGAGCCACAGCTACTGAAGCCTGCATGCCTAGAGCCCGTGCTCCGCAACAAGAGAAGCCACCGTTCGCCGCAACTAGAGAAAGCCTGCACATGACAATGAAGACCCAACGCAGACAAAAATAAAATTAATTAATTAATTAATTGTTTTAAAAAGTTAAGTGATTTGTGAAGGATCTCATAGTCAGAAGCACTATTTCACCATGAATTGAATAGATAAAATTAGTTCCTAGCCTATAGTGACAGGAAGGAATAAAAATTTAAAACAGAATTTATAAGGAACATTAGTGTTGGGGTCCAGTGGAAGGGTAGTTTCGTCTAGGATGAAACTGAACAGAAACAGGAGGTCCCAGGCCTCTGAGACAGGGCTACCATCTTGCTTTCACCTATACCTGCACATTAGAACCACCTTGGAAGATTTGAAATTTTCAATCCCTGGGCCACACCCAAGACCAATTAAATAAGAATGTCTGGGATGGAATACAGATTATCAATATTTTTTAAAGCTTCCCCATTTGATTTACAGAGGTAAATTAACATATACAGAGAGAACAATAAATTTATTCTTTTACTTATTTATCACATTCACACACCCCTCTGTCCCTCCATTTATACAACAAATATTGGTGCACACCTATTAGCACCTGTGAGTGCCAGGCACTATTTTAGATGCTGAGGCTACAAAACGGGCAGAGACAGGATTTCACTCCCTCATTGTCCCCTCCCATGGTGCTTACATTCTAGAAAAGAGTTTACCCATTAGGAAAGCTGGGGGTTGGGAGGAGAGTGTAACAGAAGATAGAAACTCAAGAAACTTAAGCAGTAAGACCTTGGTTCTCTCCTGGTTGGCCCATGGACTTGTAGACTTTTAGAGGAAGTCACCGTTTTTAGGATCAGGGATCCTTTTTCTTATGATGATATTTCACCCTGCATATCAAGTTAAGTGACAGGCGTTAGTAGTTTGGGTAATAATCATACAGGTGCCTTAATTTATGCACTAGAAAACCTTCTAAATTGTTTTGTGTAAATCATTTTTAAGATAACACTGAATACTACTTTCCTATTAACTCAGATTATCATTTATCTTCATTACAAGTGAACTTTAATTAGAAGTGGCTCCTAACAAATTTAGCTACAAATGTCTCACTGGGCTCTCTATTAAGCACAAATCAATAAAAACCAAACGAACCAAAAGACAAAAAAATTCCTAGTAAATGCATAAGAGGAGCTATTTTTTCAAGTTAATTTCTACCAAGAGACAGAGATTTCTTAATTTCCTGATCCCCTAGTTCGACCACATGAAAAGCTGTGCTTGTAAATATAGTAAATCTATATTTACTCCCATTGGTCAGGAAGCAAACTCTCTTTTTAGGACTGATTTGCTCACATGGTTAACACTATTCTCTTAAAGTGTCATTAATTAAATTGATGACCACACACCACATGGAGGATAGCGGCCTTGTTCCCTGACACTTGGCCCTGCTTTCTTCCACTTTCTCACTGACTCACTTGGCATGCAAAGAATATTCCCTCCCTCTACAATCAAGGGACTCAGGACATGCCCTACCTCACCTCTGAGCAGCCCAGCACTCCACAATGACTCAACAGATAGCACTGTCACTCTGACTTCACAATCCTTCTCTCTGACTAGACTCTATAGGATAATGAGAGAACCTTGTCATCTCAAAGCCAAGGCCAGTTCATAGTACTTAATCGTTGCCCCCAAAGGGTCAATGAATAAATTAATGATTTATTTAACATTTAATGCAAATGATGCTCTTCTACAATGCAGAAATTGTCCAAGATCACAAAATGCTCACTTGTTCCTTCTTAAGCAACAGAACCTCTTTTTATTAAAAAAAAAAAAAAAAAAAAAAAGAGAGAGGTAAGGAATTCCCAATGTGGTTACTTATTCTGGAAACTTCTAAATGTTAAAATGACTCTGAATTGCTGAGGGGTGCCATCTTTTCTCAAGTGGAGGGCATCCTTTGAAGCAAATATGGATTCTGCAGACACTGATCATCAAATATGTAGTTTAGTCCTTCCCTTTGTCGCTCTTTTTATCCTTGCATTTATTTCCCTTTAGGCCATCTGATGCCATTAGAAAGTGGGTATGAAAATTAAATGGAACTCAAACTGAATACACATTTCCACTCAGCCAAGGAAGCAATTTGGTTGGCAAAGTAGAAAAGCCTAACGATCTTCAATCCTGCAGTACTTGAGTGTTTATAAAAATGGCTCTTTAGGCATGATGTGGAATAGCATCTTTGCTTTACAGATAAGAACAGAGGGTTATTTTTCCAACATCATGCAGCCAGTGAAGGGGAAAGCTAGTAAGCAAATCCAAGTCTCCCAATTCCACATCTTTTCTCCTTTGAACCACACCACGTTCTGAGAGTTCCACCGAGGTACTCTTTCCTCCCCCACACCTTCCCTCAATGATGGATAATGGAGAAACAGCTATGATGTGAGACAGTGGGTGCCCCTAACAGAGAGCACTTCAGGGTGACAGCTTTCATGGTGTCAAGATCAGCCACCTGATGACTATTTTGATGTAATGGCTGTGAATGAGCACTGCTTATTGTCATATCTATTACTGAGAGTAATTAAAGCCAAAGCTCTTTCCCTTTCAGTTAGAACACTGGGATGGTTTAATTTCAAATGCAAAGAGAATAGGTACACAAGCAGACCAAAAAAAAAAAAAAAAAGGATATTATGTGATTTCAGGGCAGCACCAAATATGCTTTACTCAGAATACATATGGAAGGTAATGCAGGCATTAAAAAGAGGTGAGAATGAGAAAATTAATCCATTATTTGTTATAAACTGGCCAGAAAACATGTTAGTGTCTATTCATTACACACCACTTATAAAAATTAAATACACAACCCAGATGGTGGGATAGTTGATTTCTTGAATAATTTGTGTCCAGATTGGTTGAGGATAGTACAAAACTCCTTCCTAGAAATACTTGGATGACCACACACTATGGAGTCTGTAGATTCCTCCTGTAGTTAACTGCAGCCCTGTCTTAGATTCTCAGCATGAAGAGTATGTCCATATTTGCTGAATATTTTAATGTGAGTATAAGATAATTCCAAAGCTGTCGTCTTATTCAGTGCATCTATTTGCAGAAAAAAGGGCCCTCTGAAGTCAGATAGAGTCTGCAAATTCTTCTCTTTTGCATCACAGTTAACCAGTATTTATGAGAGATGGGGCGGCAGGGGGAGAGAAGGAGTGGGAGAAGGAAAGAGTGAAAGAACGAGAGAGACCGGCCTCGTGTCTTTCTATTGTTTAAATTAGAAAGGACTTGCAGGGCAGTCTGGGTGTCATTAAGGTCAGCTGGCTGACTGGCATGCAGTCTTGTAAGGTGACTTACAGCTTGGTGCGTTCACTATGGTTCAAAGTCTTTGGTGAGGATCAAGTGATATATAATAATATATGACAGCACTTTGAAAAACATAAAAAGTTACATAAGCATAAGGCTTTATTATAGGGAATATATGTCGCAAGAGATGAGGAAAGCTTTAAAAAACAGGAGATCACAGAGTAAAATACTTTATGAGAGCTCTTCCTTTTCCTCACTGACATCGCCCCTCCAGAACCATGCCCTTTGTCAACCCAGAAAGAAAGACATCTGCCTTGGTCTCTTCCTCCTGCAGCCTCTCCTTATACTTCGTTTATTATCCCAGTATAGGAACTATTATAGAAATGATCACTAAAATAATTAATTACTGATAAAAAATAATGAGTACGGTGATTTACTGAAATTCCCTAATCAGTGAGAAATGAACTGTATTTAAAAAAAATAACAATGGTATATGGTGATTTTGTAGATATATAACCTGATAAATACTGATCTCTTCTGTGATAAAGGCTTCTAGACTTGAGCTCTAGCCATACATCTCAAATCCTAATTGGGTTTTAAGCACACCATTTCTCCTTACTGAGCTTCATGTATCTCTTTTGGAAACAAAGAAATTGTACTGGACAAGCACCTAGAAACCCTCCCAAGAGGTAAGCTACGAGCTATGATCAGATGACACTTTAGGTAGAGCCAGCAAAGAGAATTCATTTCTGGAGGCAAAACTTATGAAGATCTAGTCACTCTTGGCTTTGATTTTGATAGGCAAAATGGGAAACTGGATGGCAGTGTCTGGACAACAGCTTGTGAGTATAATATGGGAGAAAATGTTTGACCCATCACCCTCATATTCCACTTAGGGAGGGCCTCCCTTGGTTTGGTGGAATGCCTGGACAAGTTGCATGGTGTGGAGTAGGAGAACACAGCAGCAGGGATGTTCCAAGAGCCGAGGCAACCAAAACTGCTCTGCAGGCAGCACAGTGAAGGCTTGGGGTTTACATTTGAAGAGTTGAGGAAGAAATATAGAGAAAGGTTAATGTAAGTTTAGGGCTGTGTTGGAGAATTAACCAATGGGCACCTGCTAGTTCAGGGATGACTTTAAAAGATATTTAGAAATCGGGAATGCTTAATGTTCAATCAGAAGGCATCTGCATTTTTGCAATATAACTTCCTGTTTTCTCCTTCTCTAAATCTTCAGTAAAGAGTGATATACTCATGCGTTGACTAAGTTTGGTTGTTAGTGCTTTAGATTGCTTGCTTACAGAAATCATGAAATGGGTTAAAATTCAAATCTGGATCTAAATGTGCAGGCGGAGATAACCTTGAGAATGTAAACTACCAGGTAATTAGAAGATCTCTTTGAGGATGTTTTAGACTTCAAGGAGCATGGAACAGGAAGACACCCAATCCCATAAGGCCAAGAAATCTCCAGTGATTATTTATGTTATCTACTTTCATGAGTAGCAGGTAAAAAAAGAGTGTTTTGAAATTTATGAAAACTTTGTGAGACTTGTGCATCATAAGCTAGGACATGAATCAGCAAACTACAATCTGTGGGCCAAATTTGGCCTGCCATCTGATTTTGCAGATAAAGTTTTATTGGAACACAGCTATGTTCATTCATTTACAGATCTACAGCTGCTGTCATGATACGATAGCAGTGTCAGAGACCATATGGTCCACAATGCTGAAAATGTTTACTATCTAGCCCTTTACCAAAAATGCCTGTTGATCCCAGGCATAGGAAGCTATTTTGGTGAGTAAATGCCTCTGACAGCCTGACTCAGTCTCAGGAAAGGGAGCCCCCTTCTTCCAAAAGGCAAACAAGACCCTGCTCAATCAGACTGACCTCAAGAATTGGCAGAGTATTTCTCCATCTGCCCCAAATGAATCATTATCTTGACAAAAGGCATTCCAAATAAGAACGCATATGGCAGTGAGAGGAGCTTTTGAATAGAAAACTCTAATTGCTGGGTTTCCTCCCATCACAACCATTTGCACACTCATCTGTTCATCAAACAGGAATAAAGAACCTCCTCTCTGCCTGGCACCAAATTAGGCGATGAGAGCCCAGAGATCAATAAGACACTGCCTGCCTTCAAAAATCTCACACAGGGAAGCGACAGGACACTGATTGTTGGAATGCAGTACAGTAGTTACAGTCATAGAGGCCTGTATTAGATACACCTGCTCTAGGTATTTCCTCAGTGTTCAGGTCTTGCCCCAGTCATGGGAAGCAGTATAAGGTTGCTTCTGTTGGACTGAAATACCATTCAAACATGGCACTTCTGCATGAAGCAGGTAAAGATAATGTTAACCACATCTTCAGATACTTTAAAATGAAAGCAATGAATGTTTTCTAAAACAAATATTTTTAGCACCTAACCCAGAGACTGGAACGTAACAGCTAAATCAATATTTGTTGAAGGCATATATGGGGAAAAAATGAAGAATGCTGAAGAACTGCACTGCTTACATGGAGATAGATAGTGAAGGTGAGCACTTGATGGAAACCAATCAGTTAAAACAAAACAAGAGAACATCAGAACAGGAGGACCATAGAGATTGTTTAACTCTTTTTTGAATATGGGAAACAGGCCTGGGAAGGTGTGGTGATTGCCCCAAGTCACATACCTAGTCTCTGGCTGACCTAGGACTAGGATCCTGGTGTTCTGTTATATAGTTGGTTCTCTTTCCACTACACTAGTAGTTTCCAGCTGCTTTCAGAGCAACCCTCATACTCTGAAGTGGTGGCTCAGGCATGGATGATGAAGGCGGTACAGGCAGCCAGAAAGAGGCCAAGCATTTGAGAAACTAAGCCCCCAACTTCAACACAAGCAACTCTATTATCTGTTATGTATTTGTATGTTGTGGGGTCTGCCCAAGATTTTGTTTGTAAAAGGATCACACAGCAAAAAAAGTTTTGAAACTATATTAATTTACCATGCTGTCCTTGGTTGAAAATACATATCTGATTTTCTTAGTATTAGCCATGATATGAAGGTTTCTGTAATGCATTAAGTTTAGTAAGGATTCTGGGTTTTTAAAATGAGCACAGATCCTTTCTTCTTGTGGGGTATAGAAATGAGTCTGCAGAAGGTATATTTCTTCTGTTTGGAATGGGGAGATTCCCCTTGTGAAAGGAGGTAAATTCCATGCTCTTGATTCAGCGATCTGATTTATAGCAAGAATGAGGGTATTAACATTCCACTTAAGCCTTTACCCGTATAAAGCCATTGATTCTGTACTTGAAGATCTAAACATGGAGAGCTGTAATTTTAAAGAGATTTTGATGTTCTTCAATTTCTGCATGAATTTAGGGTAAGAGCAAAGATTCTTGAAACAGTTGCAAAATTTGAAGGCATGCTCAAAACAAAGTGGGAAGAATTTTCTTTATAAGACTGCTTTATAAGACATCTTGACCATGCAACACGATTTTGAAAGCTTTGGGAATTCTTGCATTTTTAAAACACACCTAATGCAGTCGGCCTCCAGGCTAGTTAATTAGGGTAGCTGAGGAGTAACTTTGAGTTCCATCTCATTCTCCTAAGAGGTGTCCTGGGAGGTGCAAGTCAGATGAAAATCAGAAAACCCCATGGCTTTCTGAGGGAATGTGTAAGAAGGGTGAGAAGAATTTCATTACCTGCTTATATAAAGCCCCACAGATAGAAGAGAAGAGTATGTAGGAAAATACTATTTCTCAACATTTGTCATACACTGTGCAAAGCACATATTACTTAGATGATCATGCAATTCTAACAAAGGTGACTGGAGGTAGGAGGCAGCAGGTTTTTTTTTTTTTAATCTTTACTTGAAATATAGTTAATTTACAATGTTGTGTTAGTTTCAGGTGTATAGCAAAGTGATTCAGATATATATATATACACACACACACACACACACACATATATATATATATATTATTTTTCACATTCTTTTCCTTTCTAGGTTATTATAAAATATTGAGTATAGTTCCCTGTGCTATACAGTAGGTCTTTGTTGGTTATCTATTTTATATTTAGTGGTGTGTATCTGTTAATCTCAAACTCCTAATTTATCACCCCACCCTTTCCCTTTAGGAGGCAGTTTTTACAGATGAGTTAGTCTACCTTGATGAGTCTAAGTAATTCACTCAGGTTCATACAACTTTCAAAGTAACAAAGCCAGCATTTGAATCAAGGATCGTCTATTTCCAAAATCTGTTCTCTATAATATCTCTTTTATAAAGCACTTCCAACTACCCAATGCAGAGATCATGACTTAAGATGTTAAACTGCAAATAACCTGCTTAGATGAGAATGTATCTCCTCTCTCTCATGTACACGTGCACACATGTGTGCGCACACGCACACACACACACACACACAAAATCAGCTGTGTAGAGCCCAGATCCTCATTGGCTACAGTATCTTCAAAATCGTTTCAGATGAATGATACCTATAATCAGGCAGAATCACCTCACATAATAAACATGCACTTATTTTCTAATTTTTTTCATTTATAACCTGTGTGTGTGTGTGCACACGCCTGTGTGTGTGTTAAGAGTATTGCTCAGCGCGAACACACAAGACAACTGCATTTCACAGTTGAGTCTTCAGGCAGCAATATTTTAGCAGAATGAACATCAAATCTTCCCAATGACTTGCGAGCTGTGAAAGACACTGCAGCTAACTCCAACTGTAAAAAAATATATTGGCTTCAGAAGAGGAATGGCATTTGGAAGGCTATGCTTTAAAATGATGTTGGGGGAGAGCAAAATTGAAGGCTGCAGTTCTCAGAGTGAAATAATCACTTTGAGGGTCCAGGTGCAGAGCTGGAGGTGTGAGGAGAAGATCAAGGTCTCCTCTTCTGCTCATCAGATTTGCAGCAGATCCTGCAGGGAAATGCAGCTGCAAGGGGGCCTTGGCCACATCCTGGATCAAGGCTGTGATCATGCGATTTTCCTGCCACCTTCTTCCTTCAGCTTTCTAAGATCTAGCACTGTGTAAGGTAGAAGAAGACGTCTTCCAGACCACCCAAGACATCTTTCTCCTGAGCCACAACTGGTAGATGCATCTTCTGCTTTGATTTCGTTTGGATTAGCTCCCCCTGGCATTTTAGCGTCTCTGAAAGTTTGGGATATTTTCTGCTAGATCCTCCACACTAACACCTGGTTCTGCAAAAAGTAGGTGGTCCATCATTGTTTGCTAAATACAGGACTGATTAAAATATCTACAGAGGCAAGTTACTGAGAGGTGATTTTGTAACAGCCCCAGTGAGGGTGATACCACTGGTTCCGTTTTACAGGTGGTAAAGCTGAGTCTGAAAGAGGGTAAGTGATGTGTCCGGAGAGAGTGGGGCTGGGACTCACACCCAGTCTGACAGCAGACCCTGCAGCCAACCTCAGAGGGAAACAATCCAACAGCTCCAGTGTCCTTTCCAGGAATCTGGGTCCACAGTCTCCTCCGCTCCTCCTACTCATGACTACTCACAGGATAGTTAAGAAGAAAAAGAGAAGCTGATGTACAAGCGATGAAAAAAAAATTGGAGAACTGCTTCAGTAGCCATCTACCAACACTGCCACACCTCCTCTTAATTAGCAGTGAGTGCTTGGGGAGGAGGTTAGCTTTCCAAAGAGCTGGTTCACGAAAAAGCTAGGGAAACTCATTACCCCTCACCACAGGGGTTCAGCTCTCCCTCCCAACCCTCCTTAAAAGCACAGTGGGGTAACTGCAGGAGAGATAAGGAAACATAAATAACACCTGTGCTTTCTAAATGGCCCGGTCTGCACCATGCTTCTCCTTCCAGACAGGTGTCTGTAAATGCACAGAAGCCTCCTTTCCAGACCATGCAGTCAAACCAAGTCAGTTTCCATCCGTTCCTGGTACAGCAAGAAGCGAAGCAGGAACCTGACACAAAGCTGTGGATCAGTAAGAGACTCTTAGAGTTCTATAGAATTTTACAGCTCATAAAGCCTTTTCAAGTGAATGCTCTCATCCTCTTTTGAGCCTTGTAGGATAGTGAAGTGGGTGTGAGGCTCTTTTTCCCAGGGTAAGAACTCAAGACTAAGAAACATTTCAGAAGTCCCCCATCCTACAAGGGACTTGAACCCCTGCTTTGACTGTAAGCAGGGTGGACCTTGCACCATCTTCACCTCTTTAAACACTGGTGGGAAGGTCTGGTGCACTGGCTCTTCTAGGACTCTGTTAGTGAATGCTCCCCATCAGGGAGGACTCTCTTTTCTAATAAAAACCAATAAAGAAAGCTGATATAGACACAAGGATATTTACTAGAAAGAGAAGACTTCTCTATTTCAAAGAGCTGTCAAGAGCATCTTCCTAAAGGCTTGTGAGAGGGCAGGAGGTGTTGTCCTCTTCCTCCAGTACCACTCAACTACACAGGCAGAGTGGGCAAGAGTGGGAACACACCTCCATGGCATGTTTTCAACGGCACAGAAATGTCAGTTTCCCCCTAAGTCATTAGACTGAGACTCAGGAAACTTGAGTTTCCTTCTGGTTCTGCTACTAACCAGATTTAAGACAAATCATGTAAACGTGTATCCTGGTTCTTCCGATGGGTAAAACATGAGGCTTTTTATGATCTCTTCCAGTTAAGGTGGTTGATAAAGTCTGGATAGAACTGGAAAAGGAAAAAAGAAACTTGCAAAATGAATTGTAATTCAAATGAGATGTGGAACTGACATATGAATCCAAGATTCATATATCTCTGGCTCCACTCTTTCCAGTGGGAATAGATATGAAAATTCCCACTTTGAGAATTATAATCTAAGTACCTCATGTATTAATGGTAATATTGAGACATTACTAGCCCCAAATGCATTAGCAAAGGTTCAATGTGATGTTGAAGAGATAGGACCCAGAATGGTAAGATTTCATGCACTAGTGAAGGGGACAGTAAGGTCTAAACTCTGGGGTCCTGTCAAAGGAGAAAGGTCTGAATGGTGATTCCAGTGAGAACAGAGTAGTACACAATAAGGAAGGCAAAAATGGCAACTAAAGAAGAGAAGGCAATGAATGGGAAACAGACAGCATTTCAAAGCAATTTACTAAGATACCCTGATCTGTTAGTATTTCTGATAACCAGTGTAGTGCCCACAAGGAGAACAGGTAGGATATAAGATGCCCAGTTGCCAGGCCTCAGGACCCACATCCATACTGGAGACTCCACCATTAGACATTCCATTCCTGGGATCAGGTACATACCGAAATAGAAATTTGCACAGGCTGCAGCAGATGGAACCAAATCCAAAAGTGCCATGGTTAAGATAAGTGTGGTGTCCGATGTCTTTATTTGAAGCATGTCTCTCTTACAAATTAGCTGTGGAGTTCTAGACAAGTTACTGACCTCTCTGTGCCTCAGTTCCCTCATGTGTATCTATCTCATAGGGATGTTGTGGTGATTCTGAAATGATGTGTAGAACAGGTAGCACACCTTAAGCACTTAACAGATAGTATTATTATTGATAGGATGGCTTTGAATCTCTTCTTGCAAATATGCGTGTTGCTATGGTCTGAATGTTTTGTGTTCCCCCAAAATTCATATGTTGAAATCCTAACCCCCAAACATGATAGTTTTAGGAGGTGGGACTTTGGGAGGTAGTTAAGTTATGAGGGTGGAGCCCTTATGAATGGGATCAGTGCCATATATAAGAGGTTCCAAAGAAATCCTTAGACCCTTCCACCATGTGAAGACACAGTGAGAAGGTGTCAGCTATGAACCCAGAAAGAAGTCTCCCTCCAGAAGGTGACCACCCCGCTGGCTCCGTGATCTTACTTTCTAGCCTCCAGAACTTTGCACAACACATTTCTATTGTTTCTAGCCACCCAGTCTGTGGTATTTTGTTATAGCAGCCTGAATGGGCTAAGAAACACATCTAGAGCCATGGTTCTCAAAGTACGGACAGGTGAAACACCCAAGTTATATTGCTAAATTCATGTTTGGTCTCCCTCAAAATCATAGCAATTAAATATCGTCAGAATCATTTTTTTAAACCATAGTTTTTTTCTTTAAATATTAGTCACCTTCTACATCAACCCTAAGGCTACCTTATTTAAAAACTGATAAGTAACAGATACATAATAGAGAAATGTGTGAATTGCAGTCGATCATGGAAGCTTGTTCTTTAGTGGGCATGAATGTCCATGGGTATAATTTTCTATTGCTCCATGTGACGTAACCACAGATTCACTGTAACACAAGCACTAGTTTATGGAGTAAAATATTAAAAAATAATGAAATACCTCAATATCGTATTTCCCTCCAGATGTTCCATCACCTGAACTAGTTTGAAAACCAGTGATCTAAAAATTGCCTCATTCTTTAGCTGTCCTTGCTAAAATGAAAGAAACAAATATATTGGTAAATTTGAGTTCTTTGGATTATTTCTAAAAACATGAACAAATAAATTGAGCATGCAGCTGGCCTATTAATAAAAATGTTTAAATTCATAAGTAGAACAACTCTTTTTTTTTTTTTTTTCTCCAAAGCTAGTTTATGGGTATAGCTTTCTAGAATTCTTTTTTCCCATGACACCTGCTGGATCTGGTGCTCTCTATACCATTAAGTACCAATACCATGATTTCTATTATACCATAGCAGGTGAGAGAAAAACGTGAAGCATAGACATTGCTAGCTGCCAATAAGTATTCTTAAGTGTTTTCTTCTTAAATATGTCTTTCAAGCTCACCATGACAAACTTCCATGATGCAAGCTCACTGGAGGAGATGGTGGACTAGGGGTTTAAAAGGCTTTCCCTCACTTAGCATAAATAGGGCCACTCCTAACCCCTAAAGCATTTTAATCCAATTTTTTTTTTTTTTTTTTTTTGCAGCACGCGGGCCTCTCACTGTTGTGGCCTCTCCCGTTGTGGAGCACAGGCTCTGGACACACAGGCTCAGCGGCCATGGCTCATGGGTCCAGACGCTCCGCAGCATGTGGGATCCTCCTGGACCGGGGCACGAACCCGTGTCCCCTGCATCGGCAGGCGGACTCTCAACCATCGCGCCACCAGGGAAACACTTAATGCAAATTTTTAAAAGTTATTCTTCTTCTTGATTGATGTGGCCCCTACCTGCCCCCTCCATAGGGCGTCTTGCACAGTGTACAGCTACACAACTACATGCATACACAACTGTATGCAGTGGCCCTAAATGTAATGAGTCTAAGTTCCATCCAGAGTCTCAAGGTCATCTGCAATCAAGCACTGCGCAGTCTTCCCAGCATTATTTCCTACTGGCACCACTCTCACCTACCAGCTAGTCTCCCACCCCTACCCACCATCACCTTCCTGGGCAGGGACCATGTAATAAAGAGCAAAAATAATGGGGTCGGATGACCTGAGTTAAACACTGGCTCTGCTTCTTAGTAACTGTGATTCCGAACAGATTACTCCACTTCTCTTCTCCTCTCTACAAAATGGCGAAGATGGTAGCCCCTATCTCAGGAAGATAAAGTGAGAAAATGCAGGTAAAGCACTGACCCATCTGCTTGGCCCATAAAAAATGCTCAGTAGATATTGCTACTGTTAATTTTTTTAATTAATTAATTTTATTTTATTTATTTTGGGCTGTGTTGGGTCTTCATTGCTGCACACAGGTTTTCTCTAGTTGCAGAGAGATGGGGCTACTCTTCATTGCAGTGCTTGGGCTTCTCATTGTGGTGGCTTCTCTTGTTGAGGAGCATGGGCTCTAGGTGTGCAGGCTTCAGTACTTGTGGTGCATGGGCTGAGTTGCTCCACAGCCTGTGGGATCTTCCTGGACCAGGGCTCGAACTAGTGTTCCTTGAATTGACAGGTGGATTCTTAATCACTGCGCCACCAGAGAAGACCCTGCTACTGTTAATCTGATCTTTTCCTTTGTCACAACTATCTCTGACTTGCTCATGACCATCCATCTTTCCAAAATCCATGGGTCCTTTGAGGACCATCCCTTTCTCCACTAACCTACTCTACACCATACTCCTGACTTTCTGATTACTTATAGCATGTACCCCATACAGTTAGCACTGAATTATGTCCTGTCTTATTATTTCCTAGCAACAAAGTCTGCAAGGAATATTAGTCCTATGAAATTCTCCTCAAAAAAAAGTTAATGTATTCAGCTAAGTCTGGGGGGATTGCACATTGTCTCTCTCTACTTGGAAATCACAAAACACTCAAGGGTCTGAAAAGTCCTGCAGTTAAAAAAAAAAAAATCTATCAAACTTTTTTTTTTTTTTTTTTTTTTTTTTTTTTTTTGCAGTACGAGGGCCTCTCAGTGTTGTGGCCTCTCCTGTTGCAGAGCACAGGCTCCGGACGCGCAGGCTCAGCCACCATGGCTCGCAGGCCTTGCCGCTCCACGGCATGTGGGATCTTCCCAGACTGGGGCACGAACCCGCATCCCCTGCATCGGCAGGCGGACTCTCAACCACTGCGCCACCAGGGAAGCCCCTATCAAACATTTTTAATCTCTATTTTCTCACCACTTTAAGTAAAGAAACCTTAAAACCATTAAACCTGAAACCATTAAAGGGTTTAATGTAAAATATATTAAGAGTCCAAAGAAGTAATGTGCCTCATATCACACTTTGGAGAGTTCTGTTGTATTGCTGAATCTAGTGGAGCTGCTGGGGTCTTGGGGGTGGAGAGAGGGGTGATGCCCACATCCTTCCCCGGTTTCCCCAGAGCTGCCTTCCCGAGAATTCCATGGCACCCCAGGGACTATCAAGCACAGTTCAGAAGCCGTCAACATACATTCCTTCATATGGTCCCCAGAAAACAAGAGGAATAGTGTTATCTTTATTTTACAGATTAGAAAATTGTGGTTTATACTGGCCAAGATTGAATGTCCACACATCAACCAAGCAGTGTGAGCAGAACCACTTCCAAATAAAGTGCTCCTTTCACTGGGCCTTGCAGAGTTCTTTAAATGTGCAATAAACGTACATAATTCTACCTATGCTTTTGTACTGGGTGACAGCTAGGAGGTAAGAAAAGATGCAAAAAGGAAGTGCAGCTTCAAGTTTTCTCTCTGCTACTAAAAATGGTGTCCTGATTATGACCCAATATTTTCAAAGCACAGTGCCCACTCCTCAGGCTGAAGAAAACCTGTATGCTGGCTGAAACTGCATTCTTTATATGGCTTTGAATTGGCATCTGCATAAGTGGCATTGATTCCAGTATCCAGTGGCTTGGCAGGGATGTCTATTTGCCCTTGACACTCACACCTCAGTCTCAGCTTTAAGATCAGGAAGGGAACTGGAGAAAAGCAGAAGTCATGAGGCAATTATGAGAGGGCGGGATAAAGTGAAACAGACATGACAAAGATGACTTTCCCTTAAATCCCAGCACAGTTCTGTACTTAAACTCCAGTACGACTCCTTCAAGATGAACCTGAGCTGGTAGCATCAGGGGCGAGACAGCAATGGTGACAACAACTCTCCTGTCACAGACACTACTGCCTCTAGTAGCACCAAGACGCTGACCATCACTAATCTCCAAGAGAAGCTTTTAAAATGTTTCACCACTTAGCTTGAGTGAGTGGAGAACGTTCAATAAATGTCGAAATCTTGGGGATCAGAGAAATTTTACCAAGTAGGGACTAGCCTTCCAGTGTGTATAAAAAGACTCAGGCAGGACAGGCAATTAGCCCTGGGTAGCTAGCGGGAGGAGTGAAGGGGAAGGAGGTCATAGAGGGGCTGTACACTGGTCTGATGAGGGCTGACCCTGTCCTGTAGGTAGAGGAGTATCATGAGGAGGGTGCAGACACAGCTCCATGGAGACGGAGGCCAGGAATACACACTGGATAGATCAGGGTTCAGAGGAGCAGAGCTGTGATTAAATGGATACAGCACAGCTCATTGGTCTCAGCATCTGGGCAAGAACCCAGAGTTCCCTGTTCTCAGTGTAGAATTCTCTCCACTAAAGCCTACTGCATCCATAGTAGAATTCCCTTTCATCCCTCCTTTCCTTGCTCCCTCCTCCTCCTTTTTATTGCACAGCCTGAGGTTCAGAATTAAGTACTTCCGTTAAATTACCTCCCAGGATTTCACAAAGAATAATAATGTGCATGTTCAATCTAAGATCAGGGAAATACTGTAGACAATGATTCAGAGCATCCATCTTCCACTTGGCCAAACTCATTTTGACGGAACTTCTCCCAGACGTGACTGAGCCAAAGTCTCCCTTAACTTGGGCCATGACTTTAGTGAAATCAAAACTACTCCTCGGGGTCTCTCAATTTTTCTCTTAGTGTAAGAGTGTTCCCTGTGACACTTACACCCCAAGCCAATGCTTAGGGATTAAAAGGTAGCTCTGAAGAGCATTCTCAATAGACTTAACTAAGGAAATGAACCTATGTGGGACTATCTCCAATGCGAAGAATCAACCCAAAAGCTTCCCAAAACATAGCATTACGAAGTCTATCTGAACCATGGAGACACTTGGAATAGTTTAGGGTTGTCACTGAGCACATTTAAAACCAACATCATTTAAAGCCTTAACATTTCTGTGAGAGGTCAACAGCTTAGAAGTAAAGAGAGATGTGTTCACAAAAGAGTACATTCTGAGTGATTTAATGAAGCAGAATCTGATGCCCAAAGCTTTGGAAAGTAACAAATGAACAGTACCCTAAAATATAGGGCAGTAGTTTTTAAACTATTTGAGAGCTATAATAGTACATTTCATTTTTGTTTTTCAAATGAAATTGTACATGGAATCACAATATATAAGGTAGATAACTGCAGAGCTGGCCTGGTGTCACCAGGCAGGACGATCCTGAGGCTGTGTCCACCGGGCGTCTTCCTCATCCTTCATCCTCAAGGCAGTTTCCTTTAACATCAGCGACCCATATAACTCAGTCTGCAAACTGCTGATCTTGTTCACCTCTCTCCCTTTACCATAGACTAGAAAGTACCCTTCGTCAGGTTAAGCAAGCACAGTCCTGGCCTTTATTCCTGTGTCTGCCAATTACTAGCCTGATCTCCAGGAGAAAAATCACCTAAATGACAACTTTTCTTTCTTCTATAAAATGTGAAGAAGAAAAGTGTGTGTGTATGTGTGTGTGTGTGTGTGTATTTCTCAAAGATGTGTTCAGGATCAAACTAGATTTTAAAATGCCATTTTTTACACTCTAACATTTAGATAAATGTTCAATGCTGTTGGCCATACAGTTAATTCATAGAAACCTTCAAAAGAAAATAATAGAATGATAAGCCTGAGTATTATGATACAAGGAGAGAGAGAGGAAAGAAAAACAATTCTGAGTTTGGCCATAACCTTAGCGGGATATTTCATTTAGGAAATCTTCACTGAATACTTGACTGACTGAAGGGGTAATAATGACTAAGGCAGAGTTCTCATGTGTAATACAAACTCTGGGGAGAAAGCACCATCAATTACTGGTTGTCTAAATCTTCTACACACATAAACATATACACAAAAAGAAGCTGTGTAAATGGGAAACAATTTAAACCAAAACAAGGAACTCATGCCAGGTGTAAAGGTAGTGGTTTGGCTACCGTCTCCTGGAATACTGGATTAGGTCTTCTCTGCAAATGCTGTTCACTCACTGGTTAGAAGCAGCTACCAGAAGCCAGGACAGCAGCTACTCACACCTGGATGGGAGCATTTGGGGTAAATGTCGAAACCTCAGACACCTATGTCAGATGCTGACTCGCCACCTCCCCCAACACACACCTCTTTTCCCTTCAACCTCTACTCACATTCTCTTTCAACAATTTGCCACAAATGCCTCAGCAGAATGGGAGGTGCAGCTCTCAGGGGCCCTCTTGGCTCAGGGCAACTGAGAATGAGCACTTCTCCCTTTCATGGAGAATTCAAGGTCACCAGTATGTCCTCCTCCCCCATGGATTTGTGATCTTGAAGCTTTACGAAAATAGTCTTATCTCTCTGTTCTACCCCCTGCAGGAAGTACAATAATTATCAACTTGAAGGGAATGTCCATTGGGTGAGGTGGCTAGCAATGGAGGCCAAACATGAAAACAAGGCAAAAACTATCAGCAACTGCAAACAGAAAGAGTTCTTAAAAATGCTGTCCCTAAATATTAAAAGGGTGAGCTCTATTAATTCTAGATTTCTACAGCAATTGCTATTTTGTTTGCTCATTGGTTTTTCATCATCTCCCACCACCCCCTAGCAGATGTTAATTCTCCTTTGCATCAAAGGCTGTCTTTGCATTATCAGAAACTGCAAATACTCATTTAATGCCTTCAAACAATGCTATAGAGCAGTGTGCATGATATAGCTGTGTCTCTCTAATTATGTGATATTTGTAAGTCAATATGACGGCAGAAAAATCATCTTTTACCACTTCCCACCATTCTCCAAAATATGTTCTTAAAGGGAACACCAGACACCCAATTCTCTAAACTTGGAACCGCAGAGTCTCTTTTGAGTCCCCTCCAACTTTGCTCTCCATGTGACTCCAGTGGCCAAGAACCAAGACGTCTTCACCCATAAATATTCTAATATCCATCCTTCCTCATAATTTCCACCCCCTTGGCCTTCTCTAGGCCCACATTATTTCTTGCCTGGATTACTGCAATGTCCTCCTAACAGGTCTCCCGGCCTTGACTCTTCCCATATCATTCTATTCTAAACACTCTGCTGAGTTAAAATTTCCCAAGCACAACGTGAGCACGTCAGTGCATGACTACAAATGTCCTCTGGTCCCTCTGCTCACAGGAGACTTAAATGGTCAACTGCAGATAATATGATTTGCTTAATCCCTTTCTCTCTGATTTGAACGTAAGCTACATGAGCATGGGGCTTTGAATTTGAACTGCACTGGGCATGTAGTAGGTGCAGTAAGTATTTGTTTAAAGAATAAGTGAATATTAAATGGATGAATAGTTGGATGGATGGATGGATGGATGGGTGGTTGGAGGGATAAATAATGCCTCCTTTAATGGTTTGTTTACAATATTAAATGGAATAATGTACATAAAAGAGCCAAGCACAGGGTCAAGTTTTGTCAAATGTTAATCCCCTCCCCTTTTTTCTCTATTAGTTTTCTTGTACTATCCCATCCCCATCTTCCAAGCATGAAAGATTAAGACCAAACCATGGAAGTGTCATGTACTCCACCCTTTTGAATTTGTACCAGATACTGCACGCAAGGGGGAAGTACTCGATTCTGGGTCTTTAGCTTAGGAGAGATGCCCTTGGCTGATTTGTTAGGAATCAACCCTGGTGGAGAGATCCTGGAACACAAGAGGCTGCCCGCAGGTGTTAGATGGGCAGGGCTGAGGCTTGCAACAGGACAAGGATAAGGATATCCTGCACCGGGATGATGTAGAGAAGGGACAAGTTTGAGAGAGAATCCCCAGGCAGAACTGGTGGGCTGATGGGGAAGTGGGATGGAGACCACCTTTTCCACTTGTCCCCAGCGTCTCAAATTGTGCCAAAGGCTCAAGTGTCCTTCATGTCTTTTGGCTTTTTTTAACATTGAAGGTAGAAATAATGTGACTTTTGATACCAGAAAGCTAGCAACGACAAATCCTTGTAGAGGAAGCTTCCACTGCCTTTAATCACTGATGTCCTGGGGAGTGTGTACCCCTTTGGAGAGGGCAGAAATGCCAAGGAGCAGAACTCCCTAAAAGGAGAGTGTTTTAAAAGGCACTTTTTAAAAAAGCCCATTATATGGAAAAAATCAGCTCTCTCTTAATTGCTATCTACACTGTGGTTTCTCCTGGGGGTTGGAGAGGGGAGTGGATTAAAGAAAAAGTTTTGAAGGCTATATGCATGGATATCCAAATGATATGAATTTTAATATATACTTTTTAAAGGCTTAGGCAATGATGGAAAGATACGACGGCTTTTGCTTTTATTTCTCAGTTCGATTAAAATCCCTACAAAAGTGCAATGGTTACCTTTTTGGAAACTTTGCAGAATTTTAAACTTTGGAAAGATTTTATCTTTCACAGTCACAACTCTATGCAAAAGCCTTTGGCTGGGGCTTCCCTGGTGGCGCAGTGGTTGGGAGTCCGCCTGCGGATGCAGGGGATGCGGGTTCATGCCCCGGTCCGGGAGGATCCCACATGCAGCGGAGCGGCTGGGCCCGTGAGCCATGGCCGCTGAGCCTGCGCCTCCGGAGCCTGTGCTCTGCAGCGGGAGAGGCCACAACAGTGAGAGGCCCGCGTGCCGCAAAAAAAAAAAAAAAAAAAAAAAAGTCTTTGGCTGCAGGAGACTGGGATTCAGATCAATGGTGTGGCAAAGGCTTTGCATGTGTTGCTGAAAGGTAGCTGGCTTGGAATGAGCACCCACCCAGTTAGAAGTGAAGTCACCTAGTTATGTAAATGAAATAGAAAGATGCATGAAATATTCCCTCATCCCAACTAGATAAGAAGACTGAGCTCTCAAAACATTATCCATAGTCAATCATTTAAGACTTTTCAGATTATCAACTACAGCATTTCCTAAAAAAAAAAAAAAGTTCTTCCAAATATCATTGCAAATCTTATTCCCTACGCAATCCATGCTTCTGAATGGAACAGGCAACAGGCATGCATTTAAATAGAGTGGCAAAGAAATGAAGCCCCAGTTTATTACAACTATTCATCTTGGCTAGTAAATGGCCTCCATATTATTCTTCCTTCATTAAAAATGGTTCATTTCCTTTGGCCTTTATTCATTGCCTAATATTCCTAATGAACTTAATGTAGCAAGTGATGTAATCAGACAAAAGAACTGTAAGAACCTTTTTCTGCCACTATAAGCAGAATTAAATCATATTTAATTAGGAATTTAGTGTTCACCAAAAGTCTCGATTAACTATTCATCACCCACACTGCTGTCTTTCTTCAGGCTTGTTCCTTTCTCCCGCTGAAGTAGGAAGAAAGCACTAGCTCTTAGGCTTCATTCTCTATGTCAGACACAACCATGCACCAGGCAGGTGCCTAACTAGTCCCAACCATGGATTAGTCACCACACTGGGTGACCCTTAATCCTCCATGGCCAAGAGTGTGTGAAGTGGTGTACATGAGAGAGGAATGAGGTGACATCCATGGTAGCTGCTTTATAACCAGAGCAGAGGAGAGAGTCCAGCAAGGCTGGGAAGAGTTGAGAGGCAATGGCTTCTGGATAGCTTTTGCCAAAAATAGTCACTGCCCTGTGGTAAGGATGAGAGAATTCTATTTCCAGAAAGGGAAATTGAGGATACAAAAAGGTGGTGAATAAAAAAGTCTGCCAAAACAACATCAAGGACTTCAAGAGGGGCAAACTACAGCTGGAGAGCCTGCCTGAAAGGCAGACTTTGTGCCAGACTGCAGAGGAGCAGGAAAGGCCTGCAGGGTTTGTTTTGTTTTTGTTTGCTTTTGCTTTCTTAGCAGAAATAAACAAGGTGGAAAAGGTGTTTTGAGAAACATGATTTGGTACTAAATAGTGCAGCTGGAGAAACAATAATAATTCTGAAGCTGCCTGGTCAGGAGGCAATAAGGTCTTGGACCAAGGTGGAAACACTGAGGTACCGAAAGGAGGCTTTTACAAGAGGCCCAGTGGAGGAAGAACTGGTGATGAACTGGAAATCATTGTGGAGAGGTAAAGGAGAAAGATGGGTTAAAAACTGCTGGATGCATCTGAACCAGTCCTTACTCTGACCCTCACAATGTCTGTCTTTCCCTCCCATCAACCAGGGTGCAGCTCCACACCACCCAGCCATCATCTCAGAGTCACTCAGCTGAGCGTGACGTTCCCCACACCGAGCTGGTGCAGCACATATGGGCAGCGCAGGCCACACAGCAGCTCTTCTTGGAGCGTTTCTGAGCAGGTTTCACATTGCTCTCAGCTCCTCGGGGCAGCAAGTTCTCTGCAGCATATCTATAATCACCACCATGCCCCCAAGGCCTGGTGTACATAGCACTGTAGGTGCCAGGTAAGTATTTGTAGAGAGAATAGTGAGAATTTAGCACCATAGTTGTCTTCAAGTATTTTCAATAAGGGCTAAAGTCTTGGCTCCGTGAATAAAATCTCTCCTTTATATAAGTGCTCTATAGTGACTCAGAATGATCATTTTCTGCCCAGAGCTGCTTTCTTTCTTTCTTTCTTTTTTAATAAATAAAATAAATAAATTTATTTTTTTTAAAAAAACAATTGAAAGTGGAAATTATTATTAGAAAGTTAACAAGTACAGGAAGCGGGCAGCAGATGTGGCTACTGTTTATTGTTTTAGATGTTGCTGAATTTTTAAAATCCCTGCCAATGACCAAAATAATGATGATTTGCCCAATAAAACCATATTTTCCCTGTTCTCTTCTATACTATAGCTCCACGTGTGTGAAATTCAAGGGTAAGAGGGAAACAACATATGTATATTCCAAATAAATGCATTGGTCCCAGTTCAAGTTTAGTATCTGGTAGGAAGAGCTTTTTTTTTTTTTCCCTTTATAATTTATTCCTCACAGATTTCCATTCATGGGTGCATATAGACTCTTAGAATGTTAGAGCTGGCTGGATCTGTGCAGATCAGATCACTTACCCCCTTAATTCACATTTAAGGACACTGAGGAAATGACAAAGATACATTTACTAGGATTATAAATTCTAGAGCCTTTGTGCTCTAATATTCCAGAGGCTTTCTGCTAATTAAAATGTTTCCTTCCTCTAAAAAAGAAAAGTAGTCAGCAGAGTCTGAGATTTCCCCCCTTCCCTCTATAGCATTGTCAGTGTTACCCTTCAAGGCCCTGATCAAATGTCCTCTCTTCTGTGAAGTTTTGCAGCCTCAGATGAGGTGAGCCATCTGAGTGTTGCAGGAAAGAAAGTGGTCTAGAGAGGATGATCACATCCCAGGTCAGAGGCAAGTCCCTGGGACAGACACTAAGTGTGGATTCTTGGCTTCACACAGGAAAGAATTCAAGAGGGAGCCATAGTAAAGTGAAAGAAGGTTTATTCAGGGAGAAACACACTCCACAGACAGAGTGTGGGCCATCTCAGAAGGCATGACGCCCAGACTTGCTTTCTGATAAAAGTCAAACAAGCTTAAAGCAAAAAAGCCTCCATTTGATTCACATTTCTGAAGAGAGCTGAGAATCTTGGTTGATGATAACATCTACCTTCCTTGTTCTGCTTCATCATAAGACCACCAGGCAGGTACAAGACTTCTCACAGATTTCAAACATACATTCTGCTGAGTTTTCTCATTTAGTCATTGGTGAAGGTAATTCCTCCCAGGGAAGAGCCCAAACATCAATCGTCAATTTGCATAAAGGAAGAGCTCAGTAGGATGCTATTTATGCTCTGTGTCCACTAATATAATCTGTCTCAAGTATGAAGGACACCTTTACAAAAATAATTTTGTGTGGTGTTCACATATTAATAAGCTAGTGGGAGCCCAATATATAGTAAATTCATCTGACTTAGGCCAATATTTTAAGGCTTATTAAGAGACAACAGTAACTCGACAATGGAGACACAAGCATCTCAGGTATTTAGCTGGTATCTTGACATTCTCTATGTATCTTAACAGCCAAGAGACCTTAAGACTTCAAAAGCACTGCTCATGCCCACTCCAGAATAAGCCTGAAAAAGAGAGATCCTGAACTGGTACCAAAGAGGCTGAGTATCAGAAATGAATAGTAAAAATTGGTGACTTCCTGGACAAATCAAGTCTTCACCACATAGTTTTTTTTTTTTTTTTTTTTTTTTTTTTTTTTGCGGTACGCGGGCCTCTCACTGTTGTGGCCTCTCCCGTTGCGGAGCACAGGCTCCGGATGCGCAGGCTCAGCGGCCATGGCTCACGGGCCCAGCTGCTCCGCAGCATGTGGGATCTTCCCAGACCGGGGCACGAACCCGCGTCCCCTGCATCGGCAGGCGGACTCTCAACCACTGCGCCACCAGGGAAGCCCATAGTTTTAACTCTATATAAGTAAATTCATCTAATCAAATAGTAGCTACATCTGTATTTGAATATAGGAGGCATTCCAGAGCAAAACAAACTTTTAAAAAATTATGAATCATGTTGAATTACCCATGTGCCAGATTTCATTCATCTGTGCAGATAGTCTGGATTTGATCATCATAGAGTAAAATGATTCTAGAATATGAATGCCAGATGACTGCAAAGGGGCTAGTCTCCTTTCTCAATGATTCCAAACCCTAGGAGGGAATGAATAAAGAAATAAGCCCCAAGGAGCTGATTAATGGGCATCCCTTCCAGAGTGATTCGTACACCACCCCTGCCTGTGTGACCATTATGGATTTATTAACATTAAAGCAATGCTATTCAAGCAGGTATCAAAACATTTTAATGTGATGGAACGCTGGATGAAATATTATTGCAACCTCTCTGCAGACTGAAACAAGCTGAGATAATTGTACTGCCAAGGAGAACAGACTCAGCCTCCAGATGTCTCTTAAGGCCCTGAGTTTTATCTTCCAAAATTGCATTATTTGATGTAATAATGGCCTAATGTCATGTTCTGAATCAGCTCCCCCCATATTGTGATACCCACTGGATACTACTGATTGCACCCCCTCTGTTCCAATACATCTTCTGAGGTTTAATCGCAGAATCAGTGAGGAATCCCAGGCTGAGGAGCTTCTGTCATTTCCTGGGCACTTCCTTGTACAGCCCTGGTTCATTGAGGGTGGGGTGGTGGTGGAGTGTGGAGAGAAACAGGGTGGAGACCAAGGCCCTGTTTCTCCAAAGAGTCAAGAGCTGGAACAAGACAATTATTTGAGAAGATACATTAAGCACAAGAGCAACAAGTACAGACCACCAAACAAAAGTGAAGTCATGTTTAGAAAATATACCAACACCCTTCCTTTGAATTTTTCTTCAGTGCAGTTTTCATTTCTGAAAAAAAAAAAAAAAAAATTCCTACTTTCTGAATCTAGCTGTCTTTTCCTCCTATGCTATACCCCATCCTCTGTGGGCCTTCAAATCTTTTTCTATGGGACAGAAAGAAATAGAGCAGTGTCTGTCTTCAGCAAGCTTGTCACCATGGCGGGGGTCCTGTGACCGTTCATGTGATAAGTAAGCTGACCATCCAAGGCAGAGGGTGGTCACCCCCAAGTCATTTTCAGAAAGCCACTCTCTGAAGGTGGTAGTGTGTGGATGAATGTCTATGAACTAGGGGAATAAGAGCAAAGGAGTGACAGAGTCCAGCCAGTAAAACCAGAAAGTTTTGTTTGCATATAGTCACACTTTTTTTTCCCCATGTTTAGTACCAAGGTCATTTACTAAATGCTCCCAAGGACAGATCCGTGACCTCAAGGAGGACACTGGGTTATTTTAAACCATGATAAGCTCTCTCCTCTTGCTTATTTAGTTCTGTATGCTGCAGGAGCCTGGTGGGTGGCAGAGTTATTATACAAAGCTTCTTCTTTTTTTCTTTTTTTTTTTTATAACCCTAACTACCCTCCTCAGTCTCCCGAATTCCAGAGCATTTCCACCCTCAAACCTTTCTTTTCTCTATCTGTCCCCCTGAACCAGAATGTCCTTTCCCTCTTTACATATACTGACTGGTCTGGAGACTCCTGTTCAAGCTCTCCACCCCCAATCAACGGCACTGCCTTTCTATTCTGGTTTCCTAAAAAACTTGTCACTTAATCATTTACTACCTTTGTTGTTATTCCATTTCTTCACGACACTGTGTACTGCATCTTTGATGAGATCTTAAGATGCCCAAGGACAGCAAATTGAAAACTCCTGACCAGGTTTCAGTTCTTGGTAATGAATCAAGCAAAGTCTGAAGGTGTGCCAAGAGCTGTGGCTCGGCTTGGAGCTTATGTGGGATCACACGGAATGGGGAGAATTAGAGGAGACAGAACAGGCCAATGGGTCGCATAGTGATTTTAGGGCCAGCTCTGGAAAGTCACTGGAGATACAGGGCAGGTGTAAAGACAACTTAAACACAATGCTAATGGATGTTTCTCATGGACAGGGGATTAATTTAAGAGCACATTTCTTAAATGAAATGAACCAACCTCTGTGGCTCTAAAGCTGCAGACGTAGAAGCCAGAAGGTAACCCCTCTGCTACATTATGCATGAGTTTAATATTTTTTCCTGTTCTTCCCCTCAAATAAACTGCAGAAAAGGCTTGAGAATCTGTTCAAGAGAAGTGGGGAGAAGCAAAGAACCCAGAAAGAGGGGACCAAAGAGGAGCAGTTGTGAGCATAAAATTTTGCCAATTTCACAATTTGGCCAGGGCAGTTCCACATTCCACCAGATCCTCTTGGAGGGTATGAGCCAAGAGACATAGTCCTACTTTCCCTCTTCAACAGATCCACATCCAAACAGCTTCTTCAAGAATTCAAACTAACTGAAAATTTCCATTAGCCCAGTTTGGTATATCGCTATTATACTCATAAATTAGAGAAGAAAACAAATCACAAACTCAGAAGTTCTCAGTAGAATAATACAAATTGCAACAACATATCAACCGCCAGCACCATGACAATAAAATCCTAATAGAATCCTAGCAAGGTCCCTATTCAGTCCCAAATATTCTCCATATCTTACTCAAGTGATGACCCTAGCAGATGATATCAAACTAAGACAGGAAGTTAGATTCAGGCATTTTGGAAAGATTCTTGTACCTATAATTGTAAAACCATCATCTGCTTAAATACAACTACCAGAAAATTCAGTTAACCAGAATACCTCATTCCTCACATATTTTGGTTCCTGGGGGTTTTACTGCCTCCATTCTGCCATATGTAACATGAAGTATGCCTAATTTTCAAAGCAGAACATATAATTATTCCTTTTGTCAATGAAAATCTTGGGTAGAAATAATCACCAATATGAACTTTGCCATTCCAGGTGGTTAAATTCAAATGAATATAAATGCTGTTCTCTGTAAATTATCTTTCTAATTTGAGGCATAAATGGGCTTTTTGCCCTCACCTTCAAGGCTTGCCTTTAATATTCTGTGAAAGATAAATTACATTATTATCTAAGGAAAGTCTGCTGAAAATTACTGAATTTTTAGTTCTAGACACTGAAGATATTTCTTATTTGACAAAGTATATCAATACTTGTCACTGACACAGAGATTGGATTTTTAAGGCATTTATGGAGCAAAAGAAACAAAACAAATTTTACCCTGGCATTCATTTTAAAGCAAAACATCTAAATAAATCAGATCTGGCTAAAAACATACCTGGGGCCTTGGCTGGATTTAATTACACATAGAATTGGCAAATCTACAGTCATAATCAACAAAGAGACAGCAGTGCTTCTCAAATCATCTCAACACTGACACATCACAGGCAGTTGACTTTCAAATACTTTGAGCCAGAGCTGATAAATGGCATGGTGCCGCCAGAGGATTTCGCTGATTATGGGCGTTTAAAGCAACTTTCTGTATTTTGGATTTGCTCTTCCTCTTTGTGTTGCTTTTTAATGGTAGAAGAGGAATTAAGATGACTACTCACAATGACAGTGGAAACACACTTATGGTTTACTGTCTGATTCCATGCTGAGCACAATGTTCACTGCTGCATATGCACTTCATGGATTCACTTGTTTAGAACTCACAGCCCTCTGAGTTTGCTATGTTGTTCATTTCACAGATGAGAAAACTGAGTCCTAGAAGAATTAAGCCACTCGCCTAAGGTTACGAGGATAGTTCATGTGACAGAAGTACTTGAATCAGTAAGTGAAAAAAGGGTTATGTGGGGAAAAAAAGGGAGGGGAATGTAATGGAATTTGGCGGAATACTTAAATTCCATTGACAATAATTCCTTTCTTTCTTTCAAGTTTCAGTATCAGGAGACGCTAGGTACTAATCTCCCATCCCCAAATTTAGGTGCCTGAAAAATGTACTTGTCCTTCTACTTATACAACTCAGTAGTAACAATAATAGCAAATACTTACAAAGCTCTTTTTCTGTGCCAGGCTCCATTGGTAGCACTCTATTCTTATCATCCCCATTTTACAAGGGTGGAAACTGAAGCATGGTTAATAGATTAATTTGGTTAATTTCCCCACTGTCACGTGGCTGGTAAGTGGAGGAGCAGGGATTTTGAGTGGGAATAATTTGGCTCCAAGGTCTGTTTTCTTAGCCACCGTGAATCAGTACAATTCCTTTGATCCAACTTCCTCTAACAGCTGTGTTTACTGTATTCTTCCTTGTCTCAATGGAGCCACAGGAAACCTGGTGTGGCGCTCTAGGACCTTTGGTCACTTCCAGACTACTCTCGAGGGCATACAAATTGTTATATTCTGCTGCACCTTATGGACACAGGGAGCTCTGGAAGGCTGCCTCAGTACCCCCTTGAGGGCATACCCTGAAGTCATTGTTCCCAGGGCTTGTGCTGTTCCCTAAATTTTCCCTAAAGAATGAGGCACATATCTTCCTGGATCTACCTAAGATCCTTCTGTTGTTCCATTCCTAATCCTCAGCCCGCATGCAAGAAGAGCACAGAACTTCTTCTCAGGCACACAATCAGGATCTAATCTTATTTTGCTTCCTCTCTGCCCACATCTAAGAGGATCTTATTCTCATGGGTTATCCATCATGAATTTAATATCTCTGTCAGTTACTGAGGATACGAATAGGAGGACAAAGCTTGAAATCTCCCATGTCCTCATTAAAATTTCAAAAGAGGCAGATAGGTCTCTACCTCCACCCAATTTATTTAGCTATGGAATTACTAGGAGACCTGGTATGGTGTCATGCTGTCACTGACCCATCTCCTGGATACCCTCGAAGTCCAGGACAGATCTTTGATTTGACTCAGCTTCCACAGAAGATTGAGAGGAACACAGAAATACATAAGGGGGAAATCAGGCCCAGAGGGTTAATCCTCAAAAACTCTCAAAGGCAGGCACATCTCAGTCACTAACACTCCAGTTTTGAAGTGTTTTCCACAGAAGAGGGAACCATACTTCCATCTTAAAGCCAAGAGTAGGCTAAGAGCCTACAAACATGCACTGGGAATAAACTCAACATTATTGTTTTTTTCTGAAACACTTAAATTTTGTTTTTTATGTATTTGGACTATAAAATCCTTAGTTTTCAAGTGTTTCTTTGAGGAATACTTTCCCATCGTTACATAGTTGTATTTAACAGGTATCACAATCACTTCTAGCAGGCTGGCTTCTTTGGCACAAAGTAGTAATGAAAGTACTATGTTTATCCAACATGCTGGAAAAATGTCAATCTGTTAGACCTTAGGCAAATAATGGTCTACAGTTAGAGGCAAAAGTATTCCTGTAACTAAATCCTTGGAACAAGTTATCCAGGGAAGAGAACTTTAACATTCAACACACTATAAATTACAATAGACATTTTTCTAAGATGTGTATGTAGGGTTTTCTTGTCTCATCTTGATTCATGAGCTTCAGATATGCAACATTTTATACAAAGAAACTTTCTTGAATATATGACTTTATCCTAGACCTAGACTCACCAACTGATTTTTCATCCCTTAGGGTCACTGAAATAAGCAGACAAATTACATATATCTTTTTAAAAATTCACTAAATGTATGAACATTAGAATCCCAATTTTGTGGGAAAGTTACTTTCCTCTTTGAGCCTTAGTGTCCTCCTTTGTAAAATCAGCTATGATTTTACAGAATTCTTGTAGGATTACTTCAGGTTAAATAAAAAGATAGATGCAGAGTTCTTAGCATAGTGTCTAGTACAGAGTATGGCTCTCCAAAGAGAAAGCTAATGCATACACCCACACACACGTATGTATGTAATTCATACAGAATAGTAACACAAAGAAAGCTAAATCTACTATTTGTTTTCTGATGTAGCCCCTTAACGATCTGTGATGGGTCAATGGGTGATGTAGAGCTTAAAAGTCAGCTGCTGTATTCAGACAGACACAGTACATAGGTTTGTGGCTGCCACGACGATGTTGCTAATGATGCTGGCACTATTCTAAGCTCTTGCCTGTACCCTTTGATGGGAGAACCGAAATTACCCTACTTTGCAAATAAGGAAATGGAGACATGGAGTGTTCAAATGACTTGCCATGTCATACTGCTGGTGTACACAGCAGCTAGGATTGGAGCCCGGGTAGTCTGATTCCACAGCACATGCTCTTAACCTTTACAAAAGGAAATGCTCCTCTGATCTGCCCATTGTCCAGTTCTCTGGATGATACAGGCAAATGCTGCTCAAAGGAAAACCAACGAAGTCCGACCTTTTGTCACCTCTCAGGAGTCAGGAAGTGATGAGCCCCATGCAGCAAGGCTGACCTGACTTCCTTCAAACCAGGGTTGTTTTGAGGACCACATAAGATAATCGTGTGCCCTAAGAATGCGACGTATTTTAGTCACACAGAAGTTGTGTGACTCTGAATCTGAACTAACTTTAAAAAACAACTTAAGAGTGACTGGCATCACGGCATGTGCTGCATTTTCCACTTACAGCCACTCATCTCCAAGTGCTTCCAAGTGGACACCCACTGCTTTCCACCTTTTGACATGGTTGTGGTAGAAGTACTATTTTCAAAAATGTTAAAAAGGAGTGCATGTTGAAACAAACACCTTATAACATTCCTACTATGACGAGTAGGGAGGAGGACATAAAAAGGTTGTTTATTTATTTATTAGTATTTGTGGTCTTAAACCAGGCAAATCAGTGAGACTCTACATATCTGCAATTTGTAGCTTCCATTTATTGAGGTCCTACTATGTGTCAGTTATCTTTAATCCTCAGGCTAAAGTTATGTTTATTCCTTACAGCCATTTGATGAGTTAAATATTATTATCTTCCCTTTTACAGTTGAAAGAAACAGCCTGCCAGAGATTATGTAACTTGCCCAAGGTCTTGTTAAGAAGCAGAGGTGGGGTTTGAACCTAATTCTGCCTGAATACAAAACCTTCACACTGTCCTTCTATCCTATCAAGCTGCTTCAGTGAGATGCCAGAAAATTAAGACAGTAAGCAAGCTTGAGACAAGGGGATTTGAATAGAAACAGGAAGTTGGATTCTCATGAGTGGACCCTGCAGATTTCAGATCACTTTACCCCAAGTCATGCTGGTCACCCTGAGGACAGAATGGAGGACACAGAGCTTACACCCTGTCAAGCAAGGGCCAGTGCTGTGTTTACTTTTCTTGGGGAATCATGGTCTTGACTCTTGGTAGAATGACAGCTTATAGCTGGAGAAAGAAGTGGGTTCTGTGAAACACAAAACAACATATAACTCTTGGCCTGGGGCTGACAGTCCAGGAAGTATCCCTGGCCCACTCCTATACCCAAAAACTTCCACCTGGAGGCAGCAGGATTGAATCTTGTGTTTCCATTTTATCTCCACTCATCCATGAGAAGAACTCAGGAAGACCAGAGTATCTGCTATATTCCAGCTGAAATAAATCCTTAAAGACAGGATGTGGACAGAAGCCCTGAAGGTAGCATCTTTCGGGAGCAGCTTGGGTTACTCTCCTGCATCCGTGCAAAGATGGAACACTGAGTCCCCTGCCCCGTCTCACCCATCTAACCTCCTCTTCCTTTAATTCTTCTCCATCTTCTTCCCCTCAAAACCTTTCTCCAAAAGGGCTTGAGGGAAGAGGTGAATGAAACGGTAGATTGCATGTTTTGGGTAAGCAGGGATATCACTAGGCCAGGCTGGAGAGGGGGTGGCAGCAGTGGGTTTAAAAATGTAAGCAGGGGACTTCCCTGGTGGTCCTGTGGTAAAGAATCCACCTTCCAAAGCAGGGAATGTGGGTTTGATCCCTGGTCAGGGAACTAAGATCCCACATGCCATGGGGCAACTAAGCCTGCACGCACAACTACTGAGTTCATGCACCTCAACTAGAGCCCATGTGCCACAGACTACAGAGCCCATGCACTCTGGAACCCATGAGCCACAACTAGAGAAGAGAAAACCTACACACCACAACTAGAGAGAAGCCTACGCACTGCAACAAAAGATACTGCATGCATCAACGAAGATCCGGCATGCTTCAACTAAGACGCAATGCAGCCAAAAATAAATAAGTAATACATCTTTAAAAAAATGTAAGCAGATAGTGAGCTTCTCCATCCCAAACCCACCTGCACGTGACTTCCTTGAGAATTAATATATGGGGCATGCAAAAGGACAGAGGGGGGTGGAAGAAGTAGCATTCTATAATTCTATGAAATGGATCCTTTATTGAGTTCATTACAGCCTTGGAGATTCACTAAGAGACTGTCAGTGGCCCCATCTCCAGCTCTGCAGAGGACAAAATAAAAGCAAGCCACAATGCCACACAGGGTGCTGAAGCTAGGTCCAGGGACCAAGCATTCATAGCAGAGGTGTGTAGCAAGTGATGGTTACAAAGTGAAGAGGAAAATCCTCCAGGCCATGAGGATGTTCTCCGTTCTCAGAGAAGGAAGCCATGGCAATATTTCCACCTTTCAATGGTGAGCTCATTGAAGGCATTAAAGCAGCAACAGTGTCTGAGCAGGCACGGGCATTTGCTGAAAATTTAAGGGGTCTTGATAAATTTTACCAACATATTTATGATAAATTAAAATTAGATGTTAATATTTTGGCAAAAGGATCTGACACCAGTGGAGTCAAAATGTGTCCTTCAAAGAAGAACTATGCATCCCATGTATATTCACAGACATACATTAAGACAGAGGTTGGGCTTTGGGACAGAAATAACCAGAAAGCAAATGTCTAATCTTACTTCTTCTTGCGGTATAGACAAGTGATTCCCCAAGAGAGAATAAGGGCAGATATTTGCTTTCTGATGGATACCTGGAATTCCAGCAGGTGTATGTACCTATCCTAGCCTGCACCCTGGCAGTTGTTCCCTTGCCTTGTGCCAGGTCTTCTAGGAGAGGCCTAGGAAGTTGGGTGCTTGCTGTTGGCACACGAGAGCCCAGGCAAGGCCATGCTCAGACTTCCCTTCTGCTGAGCCTGCTGCTTGCTGCTTCTGTTTCTGGTACTATCTCCACTGAAGTTAACATATACAGAAGATTAGCTTGCTTAATGAGTAACATTAATATATTGATTAATGCAACAATGCGACAGCCCTTGCTTTTACCCCAACAGGTCTTTTGTTCTGCTTACATGCAGGATGACACTTCACTGCCTTACTATCAATTAAACACCTATTTACTGAGCACCTGTGCCTAGGTCTGATACTCGACTCTGGGGAAGGTCAAGACACTCAGGAGGCTTCCACTCTGTGGAGGCAGGGTTCATACACTCAAGAAACAGGTAACTGATGATGCCTGGAGTAAGGTATCCTGAGCAATGTTGAAAGGCTGGGACAGACGTGCAACTAGGAGGCACGAGGGTGAGGCGTCAGCATGAAGGAGGATGGTTGAGCGTCACTGGGGCTGAGGAGGTTCGGTTAAGAACTCCAGACGGGGAGTGCAGAGGTATGGAGTGTGTAGCATCTGTAGGAGCAATGAGTTATCCACAGTGGCTCAGAGTAAGATGCATTGGAGGATCTGGATACAGACAAGCCAGCGAGATAAGCCAAAGGCAGCTTGCGAAGTGCTGTACTTGGGGTGTGAACTTGATCATGCAGGTTAGAGGTCAACCGTTTCTGTACAGAGCCAGATGGTAAATATTTTTGGCCAGACAATCTCTGCTGCAACTACTCAACTCTGCCATCATAGGGCAAAAGCAGCCATAGACAATATGTAAATGAATGGGCATGTCTGTGTTCCAATAAAACATTATTGACAAAAACAGGCAGTCAGATGGATTTGGCTTGTGGCTGGGTTTTCTAATTCCTGCTGTAAGCAATGGGAAACCCTGTAAGGTTTAAGCAAGGAGATTACGACCCAACAGTGAGTATGTCACGTAGGTCACAGTGCCACTGTTTGGAGGATATACTGGAGATGAGAGGCAGAGGGAATGACCAGAAAACAATGGCAATGGGCCTCTGTATTTCTGGTAGACATCTCTGCAAGTCTAACACTCTGGTACACGTCATCTGTGCAGTGCCCCTCTCCTCTCAGGGCATCGACTCATAGCCACACTCCAGTCTTGAGTTATACAAACTAAGGCATCATTCTGAACCCAGAAGCATTTCCTAAAGGACCACACTGATAAAGATGTCTATTAAATTAAGTGCAGATTAACACAGAGCTAACTTGTAAATCTGACAGTGTGTAGGAAATGGAAAAGATGGCTTGCAAAGGAAAATGTGAAAAATCAGGGTTTGCTAAGATAAAACAGGGGCAAACATGATAAATGAGCACCATCAGCCTTTTTTTCTTTCAATATTGAAGTGAGAAAAAGGACTTGGATCAATGTTCTCATCAATGGCTAACTCCTCTCTCTCTTCTCAGAACAAAACTAACTTGCTAAATGAGGAGATAAGAAACAACAACAACAACAAAACCCAGCCTTCCTTGAGCATCTTTCTGAAGAGGTTTCCAGACAGAGGCTCTGCCAATCCTACTTTAATGAATACATACAAATTCTGTGGTAATTAACAACATCTACCTGCATTAATATGTTGAAGGTTCTGCAAAGAAGAATTAAATTGAATGTGCCAACTCTAAATCTACTGTTACAGGGAATTTTGTAGCAAGTCTTCATAACAGGACAAATGTAATCTTCAGTACAGCCTGAGTAGAAACTAAGATTTTGGAGTAATGAGGTTTTTTGAAAAAATGAGGACCTGCTTTAACACACTCCAATGCAGGATGCCCCCATCTTAAGAGAGAACTATGTTCCCAATTTTTCTGTGCAATTTGAATAACGTTTTCTCTCAGAAACATGGTATAAATGTGGGTTAGTTCCCAGGCTAGCCCTTCAAAAGGTTATTTAAACCAAAAGAAAAATGAAAACAGTAGGAAGCCATGGCTTTGCAGTACTAGTAATTAAGCAAATCAAAAACAATTAAGATTAGAAAATCATTTTTTAAAATTTCTCTTTAAAAGAGGGAGTTTAAGGAAATAAAAGAGAGACAAAGGATTCATTTTGAGATTCTTATCAGTTTCAGCCCTCTCCTCCCTGATCATTCATTAGATCCCAGACTCACCAGCTTTCTTGCTATTCTTTGAAGACTATAAGCTTGTTCTTGCCACTGGGCCTTAATAATTACTGATCCATCAGACAGAAGCATATTTCCAAGAGATATCTGAACATCTAAATTCTTCTCATTATCAAGACCTCTTAGCCCTCTCCATGAATATATAAAAGAGACCCTCTCTAGCCCAGTCAGCATCTGTACTATCACCCTGGGTCACTTTCTTCATAGTTAATATGAAGAATTATGTTATTTGCTTTACACTTGATTTACTTGTTTACTGTCTGTCTCCTCCACACATACATAAATTGCACACAAGCAGGAACTCTGTCTTCTTTATCTTGTTAAGTGTTCAATTAAATATTTTTACTTTTGAATGGACCCTGAAGGATTGGTTGTATGGATGCTTTCCAAAGTTTCTTTATTTTGTTATTTTATGATTTTTTTTTATTTTCTCTAATATAATTTCTAATTTTCTCTAATTCTTTAATTCCAAAACCAACACTCATCCATTATTTGATATAGAGACCCAGGCCAAGAATCAGTTTGGTTTTTTTTAATATTTATTGATCAACACAAATAACTTGGTTCCTCATAATGTAATAATTGTGGTCAAGAAGGGGGAGAAAGAGGTAGAGAAAAGAAGGTTGAAGAAAAGTTATGCATATATCAATGGAAAAGAGTGTATTATGTTGACCCAATTCACTGCATGTCTATAAAAGGCTTAAAAATGGGGGAGATCAATGGGTGGAAGCAAAATCTCCCAAAGACCAAAAAGGGAGGATCTGAGAATGGCAGAGCAAAATACTGCCATAGGCCTCCAAAGGGCATTGCTGGCACAGTGCAGAGTTGTTATTCAAAGTGTATTTTATACTGAGTAGGGAAAACTATGCTAATAGGAAGCAAAGGACATATATTGAAAGTCTACCATTAGCCAGAAACTTTACCAAGTATTTTTATATTTAATTCTTACAACAATCTTTTGAGGTTCACATTGTATTATCTTCATTTTTCCAATGAATGAAACTGAAATTCAGGTTAAATAATTTAAACCAGAAAACATTCTGAGTTATGCATCCAGATTTGAATCAAAGTTTGTCTATGAATATTTTTCCTATGACATTTCTCCAGAAAGAACATATATGAGATGTTTATACTTATAAACACTATCACCAAAATTTACAAAACAAATAATGAGCAAATTTGATTGGGTATTTTCTTTTTAAAAAAGTAAATTTTGCTTAATAAAATTGCTTTAACTTATAATAATACCCAGTTATTCTAGGGTCTGTGAGAATAATTTTAATTATGAAAAAATTCTGCACAGTGGTTGTGTTCCCCAATTGTCTCCTATAATCATCATCAGAGTTGGGTGGGGGGTTGTAATAAGAAGATTCTATAGTGAGTTACAGGGACCACATCCCTGTCCTTTCCTATTTTCATGACAAGTAAACAAATAAAACACCAGAAAATTTACTCCACAGAGCCCAAATCAGGAAAAATAAAAAGATCAAACAGACAATTTTCCTATATTAAGTTATCTGCTGCCAGCATTGAAGATCCACTTAAATTTCCATATACCATGTCCTAACCAAGGCTGGCATGTTGCCCTCTTGTAGATGGGGCCTAAATGGGTCAATGAAGAAGCAAGTTCTCATTCCATTTCTCTGTCCACAGAATTGTGGTATCCGGTGTAACCATCAGAATGCATGCAGGTGATAGATCAAACCTGAAGAAGTAGCTATGGGTATGTTATTTGATCTCTAACTCTAAAAATGTGTACTTAGACCTAAACCACGGATCTGTACCTTTGCAAGCACGCCACCCCCGGCCAGCTGGCGGGAGCCTCCCTGGTGGCACCGGCGGGGCGGTGCCTGAGGCCTGCTTGGTGGGCAGCTTCACAGGAGGCTTGGTGGGGCCGTGGCGGCTCCAGGTATGCAGGTCTCACCTTCTCCACGTGGCTAGGGCTAGGGGCGCATGTGCGGATGTGGAAGAAGTGGAGAGACAGAGCTCAGATTTTCTTAAGTGGGAAGTGATGTTATCTTCAGTGAAAAATTTAATGAAGGGAAAAGCTGAATAAAATATTCTATTAGAGGGCAGACAGCAGAAGCAAGAAGAAATAATCCTGCATCCTGTGGAACAAAAACCACCTTCACAGAAATATAGACAAGATGAAAAGGCAGAAGGCTATGTCCAAGATAAAGGAGCAAGATAAAACACCAGAAAAACAACTAAATGAAATGGAGATAGGCATCTTTTCAGAAAAATAATTCAGAATAATGATAGTGAGGATGACCCAGGACCTCGGAAAAAGAATGGAGGCAAAGACCGAGAAGATGCAAGAAATGTTTAACAAAGACCAAGAAGAATTAAAGAACAAACAGAGATGAACAATACAATAACTGAAATGAAAACTACACTAGAAGGAATCAATAGCAGAATAACTGAGGCAGAAGAATGGATAAGTGACCTGGAAGGCAGAATGGTGGAATTCACTGCTGCAGAGCAGAATAAAGAAAAAAGAATGAAAAGAAATGAAGACAGCCTAAGAGACCTCTGGAGCAGCATTAAACACAACATTTGCATGATAGCAGTCTGAGAAGGAGAAGAGAGACAGAGAAAGGACCCGAGAAAATACTTGAAGAGATTATAGTCAAAAATTTCCCTAATATGGGAAAAGAAATAGCCACCCAATTCCAGGAAGTGCAGAGAGTCCCATACAGGATAAACCCAAGAAGAAACATGCTGAGACATATAGTAATCAAATTGGCAAAAATTAAAGACAAAGAAAAATTATTGAAAGCAGCAAGGGAAAAATAACAAATAACACACACAGGAACTTCCATAAGGTTAACAGCTGATTGCTCAGCAGAAACACTACAAGCCAGAAGGCAGAGGCATAATATAGTTACAGTGATGAAAGGGAAGAACCTACAACCAAGATTACTCTACCTGGCAAAGATCTCATTCAGATTTGATGGAGAAATCAAAAGCTTTACAGACAAGCAAAAGCTAAGAGAATTCAGCACCACCAAACCAGCTCTACAACAAACGTTAAAGGAACTTCTCTAAGTGGGAAACACAAGAGAAGAAAAGGACCTACAAAAACAAACCCAAAACAATTAAGAAAATGGTCATAGGAACATACATATCGATAATTACCTTAAACGTGAATGGATTAAATACTCTAACCAAAAGACACAGGCTTCCTGAATGGATACAAAAACAAGACCCATATATATGCTGTCTATAAGACACCCACTTCAGATCTAGGCACACACACAGACTGAAAGTGTGGGGATGGAAAAAGATATTCCATGCAAATGGAACTCAAAAGAAAGCTGGAGTAGCAATACTCATATCAGATAAAATATACCTTAAATAAAGAATGTACAAGAGACAAGGAAGGACACTCCATAATGATCAAGGGATCAATCCAAGGAGAAGATATAACAATTATAAATATATGTGCATCCAACATAGGAGCACCTCAATACATAAGGCAAGTGCTAACAGCTATAAAGGAGGAAATTGACAGTAACACAATAATAGTGGGGGACTTTAACACCTCACTTACACTAATGGATAGATCACCCAAAATGAAAATAAATAAGGAGACACAAGCTTTACATGACACAACAGACCAGATAGATTTAATTGATATTTATAGGACATTCCACTCTAAAACAGCAGATTACACTTTCTTCTCAAGTGCACACGGAACATTCTTCAGGATAGATCATACCTTGGGTCACAAATCAAGCCTCAGTAAATTTAAGAAAATTGAAATCATATCAAGCATCTTTTCTGACCACAGCACTATGAGATTAGAAATGAATTACAGAGAAAAAAACACAAAAAACACAAACACATGGAGGCTAAACAATACGTTACTAAATAACCAAGAGATCACTGAAGAAATCAAAGAGGAAATCAGAAAATACCTAGAGACAAATGACAATGAAAACACGATGATCCAAAACCTATGGGATGCAGCAAAAACAGTTCTAAGAGGGAAGTTTATAGCTATACAATCCTACATCAAGAAACAAGAAAAATCTCAAATAAACAATTTAACCTTACACCTAAAGGAACTAGATAAAGAAGGACAAACAAAACCCAAATTTAGCAGAAGGAAAGAAATCATAAACATCAGAAAGGAAATAAATGAAATAGAAACAAAGAAAACAATAGTAAAGATCATTAACACTAAAAGCTGGGTCTTTGAGAAGACAAACAAAATTGATAAGCCATTAGCCAGACTCATCAAGAAAAAGAGGGAGAGGACTCAAATCAATAAAATTAGAAATGAGAAAGGAGAAGTTACAACAGACACCACAGAAATACAAAGCATTCTAAGAGACTAGTACAAGCAACTCTATGCCAATAAAATGGACAATGTGGAAGAAATGGACAAATTCTTAGAAAGGTATAAGCTTCCAAGGCTGAACCAGGAAGAAATAGAAAAAATGAACAGACCAATCACAAGTAATGAAATTGAAACTGTGAGTTAAAATCTTCCAACAGACAAAAGTCCAGGATGCAATGGCTTCACAGGTGAACTCCATCAAACATTTAGAGAAGAGCTAACACCCATATAGAGAAGAGTTAACACCCATACTTCTCAACCTCTTCCAAAATATTGCAGAGGAAGGAACACTCCCAAACTCATTCTATGAGGTCACCATCACCCTGATACCAAAACCAGAAAAAGATATTACAAAAAAAGAAAATTACAGACCAACAACACTGATGAATATAGATGCAAAAATCCTCAGCAAAATACTAGCAGACAGAATCCAACACACATTAAATGGATCATACACCATGATCAAGTGGGATTTATCACAGGGATGCAAGGATTCTTCAATATATGCAAATCAATAAATGTGATACACCATATTAACAAATTGAAGAATAAAACCCATATGATCATCTCAACAGATGCAGAAAAAACTTTTGACAAAATTTAACACCAACTTATGATAAAAACTCTCCAGAAAGTGGGCATAGAGTGAACCTACCTCAACATAATAAAGAATATATATGACAAACCCACAGCAAACATCATTTTCAATGTTGAAAAACTGAAAGCACTTCCTCTAAGATCAAGAACAAGATAAGGATGTCCACTCTCACTACTATTATTGAACATAGTTTTGGAAGTCCTAGCCATGGCAATCAGAGAAGAAAAAGAAATAAAAGGAATACAAATTGGAAAGAAAAATTAAAACTATAACTGTTTGCTGATGACATGATACTATACATAGAGAATCCTAAAGATGTCACCAGAAAACTACTAGAGCTAATCAATTAATTTTGTATAGTTGCAGGATACCAAATTAATGCACAGAAATCTCTTGCATTCCTATACACTAGAAAGAGAAATTAAAGAAACAATCCCATTCACCACTGCAACAAAAAGAATAAAATACCCAAGGATAAACCTACCTAAGGAGGTCAAGACCTGTACTCAGAAAACTATATGACACTGATGAAAGAAATCAAAGATGACAAAATCAGATGGAGAGATATACCATGTTCTTGGATTGGAAGAATCAATATTGTGAAAATGACTGTACTACCCAAAGCAATCTACAGATTCAATGCAATCCCTATCAAATTACCAATGGCATTTTTTTTATGGAACTAGAACAAAAAATCTTAAAATTTGTATGGAGATAGAAAAGACCCCGAATAGCCAAAACAGCCTTGAGAGAAAAAAACGGAGCTGGAGGAATCAGACTCCCTGACTTCAGACTATACTACAAAGCTACAGTAATCAAGACAATACGATACTGGCATGAAAACAGAAACATAGATCAATGGGACAAGGTAGAAAGCCCAGAGATAAACCCATGCACTAATCAACTAATCTATGACAAAGGAGGCAAGAATATACAATGGAGAAAAAACAGCCTCTTCAATAAGTGGTGCTGGGAAAACTGGAGAGCTACATGTAAAAGAATGAAATTAGAACACTCCCTAACATCATACACAAAAATAAACTCAAAATGGATTAGAGACCTAAATGTAAGACTGGACACTATAAAGCTCTTTGAGGAAAACATAGGAAGAGAATTCTCTGACATAACTCACAGCAAGATCTTTTTTGATCCACCTCCTAGAGTAATGGAAATAAAAATATAAATAAACAAATGGGACCTAATGAAACTCAAGAGCTTTTGCACAGCAAAGGAAACCATAAACAAGATGAAAAGATAACCCTCAGAATGGGAGAAAATATTTGCAAATGAATCAATGGACAAAAGATTATTCTCCAAAATATGTAAGCAGCTCATGCAGCTCAATATTAAAGAAACAAACAACCCAATCCAAAAATGGGCAGAAGACCTAATAGACATTTCTCCAAAGAAGACATACAGATGGCCAAGAAGCACATGAAAAGCTGCTCAACATCACTAATTATTAGAGAAATGAAAGTCAAAACTACAATGAGGTATCACCTCACACCAGTTAGAATGGGCATCATCAGAAAATCTAGAAACAACAAATGCTGGAGAGGGTGTGGAGAAAAGGAAACCCTCTTGCACTGTTGGTGGGAATGTAAATTGATACAGCCACTATGGAGAACAGTATGGACGTTCCTTAAAAAACTAAAAATAGAATTACCATCTGATCTAGCAATCCCACTACTGGGCATATACCCAGAGAAAACCATAATTCAAAAAGACACATACACCCCAATGTTCATTGCAGCACTATTTACAATAGCCAGGTCATGGAAGCAACGTAAATGCCCATCGACAGATGAGTGGATAAAGAAGATGTGGTACATATATGCAAAGGAATATTACTCAGTCATAAAAAGGAACGAAATTGGGTCATTTGTTGAGATGTGGATGGATCTAGAGACTGTCAAGTCAGAAAGAGAAAAACAAATATCGTATATTAACGCATATATGTGGAACCTGGAAAAATGGTACAGATGAACCAGTTTGCAGGGCAGAAATAGAGACACAGATGTAGACAACAAATGTATGGACACCAAGTGGGAAAACAGCGGGGCGGGTGGGGGGGGTGTGATGAATTGAGCGATTGGGATTGACATGTATACACTGATGTGTATAAAATTGATGACTAATAAGAACCTGCTGTATAAAAAAAATTAAAATAATAAAAATGTGTACTTAAAAATGAAGCCCTGGATTTTAGATTTCTAAGCACAACATTTTTGCTCTGTTTACTTAGTTTTATACCATTTATTCTCATGCTTTACCCTGCAAAGTAAGTGCAACTCAAGCTCTTTCAAAGAAACCACGACATAAGTGAATGCATCATTTTGACAGTGGAAAATGACATAACATCTTTCAGAATCACTCCATACTTGGCTGATAAATGAGCCACATCAACTCCAAATTCTAATACCAATCAAAGACTAGTGAAAACAAGTGAGCCCATTCAGAGTATAACAAGGAAGACAGCACAGAGTATTTGACAGTTAGAAAAGGAAAATGATTGATTATTTGTTGATTTGTTAAAAATGAGCAAAGTAGAAAGTGAATTATATTACAACTTAAAGCTCTCAGTTAATTACTTATTTACCTAAGCACCACTAAAAAACGATGATTATGATGCCTTTATTCCCAAAGTAATTTCTAATTGCTTATTTTTTTCTAAAACAGGCAGCATGAAAAATTTGAATCCATACAAATTAACAAAACATACAAATAATGCACATAAAACAAATTCAGACTTACCCCCCTTTGCTTAACATTATGTTTTACCTACAAAAAAATCTTTAAAATAAATTTTAAGGATGTTTACATAATTATAATGATGTTTAATATACATAAATGGCAATATCAATGTTACAGTGACTTTTTAAATTTTAAATATGAAATTGATAAAAATAATCAGAAATCTCAGTAAAAATCCCTACAATTTCAGAGACAGAGAGTCACTAGAAGCCTAACTTGTGCCACTATAGAGCTTTGCAGCTAAAAATATTTAGATCAGTGAAGGAGGTATTGCCAGTTCTAATAAGTGTAATAGTCCCCTAACTTCTCTGGGCATTCAAAAAAAAGAAAAATACTCAAAAAAGGTCATGTGACCAGTTCTGGTCTATGAAATTTGGATAAAAATAATAATGTCATTTTAGGACCAAAGCAGCTTAAATCCTTATCTGACTCTCCAGGCCCTCTTGTTGACCAGGGGGAATGTGAAGCCTAGTTTTGAGATGGTGGGGTCACCGTACTGAATCAGCCTGGTAAACAGCTATGTAGAGAGTCTCCTCTGCAGAAATCTGCAGAAATTTTTGTAAGGAAGAAAAAAAAAAGTCTATTATTAATCCATCAAGATTTCAGCTGGGGACTTGCATCGTGGTGCAGTGGTTAAGAATCCACCTGCAGGGGACACGGGTTCGATCCTCGGTCTGGAAAGATCCCACATGCCACGGGGCAACTAAGCCTGTGTGCCACAACTACTAAGCTTGTGCTCTACAGCCCACGAGCCACAACTACTGAGCCCACGTGTCACAACTACTGAAGCTCACACACCTACAGCCTGTGCTCCACAACAAGAGAAGCCATTGCAATGAGAAGCGCACGTACCATAACAAAGAGTAGCCCCCACTCGCCACAACTAGAGAAAGCCCATGCACAGCAACGAAGACCCAATGCAGTCAAAAATAAATTAAAAAAAAAATTCAGTTGTTTTTTTTATTGCAGCACATCCTCTCCCATCCCTTCTAACTGATACTGCACATTTACAGCTTTGTTATTGCTTTTCTTCAGACTTGGGGACCTACCTTTGTGAGACATCTAAATTTCTAAAAGTTGCAGACAAAATAAGTTAGAGTAAATTGTTATAAAATGTTCTACTTATTCCTTTACCATATCTGAGATGCTTTATCCCGATTTCTGATAGATCTTTAGTGTATTATAAAAGAAGTGAATCCTAGAATTTTTTCTTACTCTGGGAAAGGCATTTATTTTATTTTATTTTTTGTAATACGAATTCTTTATTGGGTCGAATGACCATAAACAGATACTTTTCTCAATCGTAGAGCAACAAGACTTACTGGTTCTAAGATGTCAGGAAATTAGGAAGGAAAAGAAAAAGAAAATACAAATCTAGGAAAACACAGGTAATTTTCCCATCAAAAACTGGAAGGTGTGCATTAAATATGAATGAGGTATAAGTCTTGGACACTTAGAGATGGAGAAGAATTTAGAGATCATCAAATGTAACATCTCTAGCTGCAGATGAGAATATGAAGGCTCAAGTCATGTGACTTCGTCAATTTCCTAGTTAAGCTCCTACCGAGCAAAGGGGTTTGCTTTACATTGTTGACCAGCATCTATCCAAGCCCCCTTCTTTGTACTGGGTGCTAGTAATTGATATTTAAATAACTGATCTAGAATTTATAAGTGTGCAGGACCTTATTTAATTATTTATTTATTTTTGGCTGCATTGGGTTCTCGTTGCTGTGCACTGGCTTTCTCTAGTTGTGGCGAATGGGAGCTACTCTTCATTGTGGTGCATGGGCTTCTCATTGCGGTGGCTTCTCTTGGTGCGGAGCATGGGCTCTAGGTGCACGGGCTTCAGTAGTTGTGGCACACGGGCTCCATAGTTGTGGCTTGCAGGCTCTAGAGTGCAGGCTCAGTAGTTTTGGAGCACGGGCTTAGTTGCTCCACGGCATGTGGGATCTTCCCGGACCAGGGCTCGAAACCCTGTCTCCTGTATTGGCAGGCGGATTTTTAACCGCTGTGCCAGCGGGGAAGTCCCAAGTGTGCAGGACCTTAAAGCATCATATTTCTAGCTTTTTCTTAGTTTTTTTCAAATACTTATTTTCCTTTCTTGAGTTTTCTCACTTCCTTTTTGTCTTGTCATTCTTTAGTTTCATTATAAACCACTTCAAATTCTTTCTGTAATTAGGTAGTTGTAAATAAATTAACAAATAAAATTATATAATTACAAAGGCCCCTTCCAATTCCGACATTCTGTTTTTCTAGGGAATAGGAGACGCAAGCATTTTAGGTATTAAGTTTGACTATAACTAATTTAACCAATTCTCTATCTGCCATTATGCTCATTTGACACATGAAGGTTAAGTAATTTGCTCAAGGTTAAGCATTTTGTAAATGGTAGAGCTTATCAGTTTGAACCCAGGGAATCCATCTCTAGGTTCTTCTCACTTACTGATTATTGATTATTCTATGATACATCCCTGAGGGATGTATCTTGGATGAAAGCAGTGTCTCTAGAAAAACTCTGATAAAGTAGATATGTGGGCTATGGGCTGTTAGACCGTCATCATGATGACCTAATACTTTCTGGTTGCATCCTTAAGATGACCCTACCCCACTTAAAACACCTGCCTAAGAAAACTCAAGGCTGCCAGAAAACCTACATCTGAAGATAGGGCCCAGTCTCCCAGCCTCTGCAGGAGGGTAAAAGCCTAACTTTGACAAGCAGCAGTTAGCAAATCCAGATGGTTTCACATGAACCAATCCCCATTCACTTCCCTGAATCTGCTCAGGATCCTGCCACTGTGCTTCCTACTCCCTCATTTAAACACCCAGTCAGCTCTACACAAGTGGGAGCCGAGTGCAGTGCTTTCCCTACTGTCAGCTACTGAATACAATCAAAACAGATTTAGCTAGTGTCCAGCTGTGTTTCTTTGATCCCTTCTCGATTCTACCACTTAAGCATCATTCAGTTCCATCCACGCTTCTCCATTCCTTCAGTGCAATTCTGGTCACCATTGTCTCCCACTTGGAGTCCTGCAGCAGCCTCCTAAAGAGGTCTCGGCCCCCAGTCCTGCCTTCCTCCAAAGCACTTTCTACACAGTGCAAACTGATCAGTGCCCCCTCCCACTCCCTACTCGATGCTCTCAAAAATGGTTTGCCCTTGCTCTCAGGATACCATTCAAACCCTCTAAAATAGTCCTGTGGACAAAAAAAGAAAACAGAAATAGAGAGAAGAGATAATGAGACACCATGAAAAGATGAAGAATGAAGGACATCAAAATTAAGTGCACTTTCCTTAGGAAAAACCTAGTGGCATTTCTCCAACTGCTCCTCAAGAGTAGTTGCTGGCCCCTCCAGCTTGTGATCTACTGGACAGGCAAGACCTGGAAGCAAATGGCCAGATCTGAAACCAACTCTTGTCTTCCCTAACATCCCACTTAAGCCCTACTAGACTCGTATCAGATTGCTTGTTGCTGCTGAGCCAGAAAATGAAGGTACCTAGTTATTAAAGCTTTGGATGGCTTGAGGCTCAGAACTACTGGTGAGGGCAAGGGGTAGTGTCCCCTGATGATACTATAGGATCTACTGCCAGACAACAATTCAGTCCTCCCAACATAGCTCAGATGCAAACTTCTGACCATCAGAGGTGACAGATGAACTAGGCTCAAATCTCAAGTCACTAATGGAGACGCAATCCCCAACAAAGGAAATGGGAAGGGTCACAGATATCCAAAAGTCAGGAATATCCTGATAAATAATTGTGGCAGGGCTCCTTCCACCTTACTTTGACTCAAGAAATCTATGCAGGACAAATATATGATCCAAGTATATGTAAGGTCTGGCTACCTTAGCATCATCACTAAGAAATGAATACATTACAGCAACATGGATGGACCTACAGATTATCATACTAAGTGAAGTTAAGTCAGACAAAGACAAATACGCGATATCACTTATATGTGGAATCTAAAAAAAAGTACAAATGAACTTATTTATAAAACAGAAAGAGACTCACAGACATAGAAAACAAATATGTTTACCAAGGAGAAGTGGGGAGAAGGGATAAATTGAGAGTATGGGATTAACAGATGAACAATACTATCTATAAAATAGATAAACAACAAGGATTTACTGTATAGCACAAGGAACTATATTCAATATCTTGTCATAAACTATAATGGAAAAGAAAAAAAGAATATAGATATATACATACATATGTATAACAGAATCACTTTGCTGTACACCTAAAACTAACACAGTATTGTAAATCAACTATACTTCAATCAAAAAAGAAATGAATACACACAAATTCCCTGCAATGAAAATCATCCTTTTCTTCCAGAAGAAAAAAAATGAGTCTCAATGGTATAAACATTACCCAACACAAACTTCAATGAAGACTTGTTCATGTGGAACAAGGAATCAGAGGGGACTTTGCATTCTTTATTTTGGGGCCTGAATCACCTGCTGCCACCTTTCACTATAATTTCAGCTGGAGACTCCTTGCATTAATACCTTCTCTCTCCTGCACTCACCCAAGGCTGAGCACCCAGTGGGTCCCCAGTAAAGACCTGTAGATAAGCTGAATCAGGGCTGGGAAGGACACAATTGCTTCTGACCAGATAATTTTTCACATTGCAGACTGGCAAAGTTTATTGAGTCTGAAAGCACAGAAAATTAAAAATAATAATAATAATAATAACCTAGGAAAACACAAGTAATTATAAGATTTTTAAGGAGGGTTATATTTTAGGTTTCCAACAGAGAAAAACCTACATTTTTCCCCGATAGGTATTAGTCTGTTTGTATCATTATTAGTGATAATGCATATAGTTTAAAAAAACATTTTTGATGTTAGAGCAAAAGTATTTTTTGTAAGGATAGATAGAATTGCTCTAAATCTAAGTTTCTAACAAATATAGGAATGTTAAAAATAGACACGTCTAGATGGGTTCTATTGACATTTGGCCTGAACAATCTTGTTATGGGGGTGTCTTATACATTATAAGACACGTAGCAGCATCCTTGGTCTTCCCACTAGATGCCAGTAGTACTCCTCCCCCCTCAATTTTGAGAATCAAAAATGCTTCCTGACATTGCCAAATGTCCCTTGAGATGCACAGTTGCCCCTGGATCTACATGATAATTCTATCACTTATATCAAGGCAGAGTAAGAAGTGGAGTGTATGTGTGACTGCATGCACATCACTCATGCATTTATGGATTCAAATAAATTAGAGATATGTTACCCCCAATTATTTAATCAGAGCCTTCTAGCAATAAAATTCTGGAAAACATTGTCTTAAATGTATTTAGAGCACTGAAGTGCCAAGGGCTCTGCTCTGTGCATTAGAAAGCCAAAACCACAGGGCAGAAAGAAAAACTGGCATCTCTATAGTGCATCAGCAGAAGATTCAGTGTGTAACCAGGAGAACAATCTCATATTTAAGAAACGGTCTGGTCACAGTGCAAGACAGGAAACCACAGTGTACAGCATGCAGCACAGGACTATAAGGCTTTGCCCTTTTTCTTTCAAGAGGGCAAGTATGGCTGCCCTGCTCTGTGTTGCCATTGCTGTCCTCCAAGGGGTGGATGAACTGACTAAACTCTCTACATCTACAAGCAAACACCTTCCCCACACCACGGGAACAGTGGGCTCTTTCACAGTATATTTTACCGTTTGAAATAATTTACTAAATGTCTCAAAACTTGACTATCTATAAACTGAGGATAATATATTTCTCAGGGCCACTGTGAGGTTAAATTGTAATAATGTTGGAACTGTGCCAGATACAAAAGCCCTTAATAAATGCTTATAAAAATCTAAAATGTATGGAACAACTGATAAAGTCATACATAAAAGTGTTAATCCCCTGGCAAAGCTGTTCTTGAACTTGCACTGATGAAAAGGCCTGAAGGAGGCACTTCTGCTGCCAGCCAGAGCCAGTGGAGGTTCTCTTGAGTGGAGAAGCATCATCTACTCACATCTCAAGGAGGGAGGGGCACTCTGCAGCACCAGATCGTGCACAATGGATCTTGATTCAATTCTAGAGTACAAATGTCTGCTACTTACTTTTTCATCAATCACCACCCATCTCTTGTTCAGCTGGCTTGAATTTCTTGCAGCACTTTAACAAGGAGGAGCAAGCAAAAATCCTTGTTATACCAGAGACACGCATTCATTGTATTTCTATGGAATCATTAAAGAAACATGCTCACAGTTGAGAAAGGTTTACAGAGTTTTCCTCTCATAGGTTGGAAGAGTGAACCATGAATGATACAGTAACTCAGAATGATTCCAGTTGTGAAAAAGGTCTGAAGACCAGACTCCAGAGGAATGAGGATACCAGGGCTGGAGTTCCAAGTCTGGGTCAAACTTAAACTCATTTTGTTACCTAAGGGAAATCACTTCTTATTTATTTCAGATGATGAATGCATGTGCTCGTTACCTCACGATGGATGTTCAAAGGACATCTCCTACACCCTCCTCTTCATTCACTCTGCTCCAAGCTCTCTGGCCTTCTTGCTGTTCCTGAACACCTTGGGCCTCAGGGCCTTTGCACTTGCTATTCCCTCTGCCTAGCCAGATGTTCCTTCCTCCAGATATCTGCCTGAAAAGTCATCCCAGTGATGCCTTTTGGAGCTTCCTGATCTAAATATCAACCTCAGTCCTGACACCTCATTTGCTTAGTTTGACTCCTTTCTGGTTTAGTTTCTTCTCCTTAGTATTTTTGCTATTTAATATTGTACATGTTTTATTTCTTTATATTTTTATTATCTGTTTCCCACACTAAAATAGAAGCTCCCAACAATAGAAATTTTTGTCTATTTTGTTCAGCTTTTGCCTAAGAGTGCCTGACACATAGTAGGCCTTTAATTAAAATACACTCAAAAGTACATGTGAACGTGAGTCTAATTAATAACATTACACAGAAAAAAAAAATCGTAACTCCCTCCAACTTCAAACTTTCCTTTGGCTATGAATTATGCAGAGGAATGATGGTGAAGACTGAAGATCAAGAATTTAAGTGTGGTCTGTTTGAGATTTGGTTAGAGACAAGAAATTATTTTGGTAGAAGTAGACATGCCTAGGTCCAGTACTGTGATCAAGTTCTATGTCTTAAGTCACAATGAAACTGGTACCCCAAAACAGATGTGTTGATCCTTCTAGCTTTGAAAATTCCACATGTATCTATTTGCTTCTAAGAGCAATCAGCATTTGATCTTTTTCATGCAAGGATTGGGCTCTATCTTTAGCTCAGTTTCTTATATTTTATGTTCACAGGTAGGTTTCTATGAGTATCCCCATTTACAGATTGGTAAACTGAGGATAAAATAAAGAAACGAGGTTACATAAATTTCCCAAAGTGATAAAAGTTGATTAATTTTTACTTATTTTCACCTGAGTATATCTTACTCCTCTTGTTAACAAGTTCAGATTTTTTTTTCCAATAAATCTCAGTTCTGCCACTTTCTCACTGTCTGTTCTCAAGCAACGTATTTTATATTTGTGACCCTTTTGTTTGCTCCTGTACATGGAAGTGATAGTAATGCCTACAGCTTGCAAATACCTGAAAGAGTGTAGCTATTAGTATCTCCTCATCCTCCTGCCGACTTTCAACATTTCCTCAAGGCCACCTTCACTTCAAGAGACATCTACAAATTCCAGAGGATGTCCTTCAGCCTGCAGGCCTGCCTCTCTTTGCATGTGCGTCTTAAAGAGAGTGCTAGGATGGGTCTGACCTAATCAGCTGAGCCCTTTAATAAGGGGTTTAGATGTCAGAGGCTCTTCTGCTGACCTTAAGGAAGCAAAACTCTGTTGTTAGAGGTCCTCTAAGGGGGCAACATAGCAAGGAACTGCAGGGGCCTCTCAAGCTTGAGAATGACTTATGGCTGACAGCCATTTACAAAATGAAAATTAACTTATTCTAAGTTAATAGCTTAATTCATTTATTTTTATTCCTTCTTTTTAAAGTAATGTAAATATTTAGGGCTATGACATTTTTGAGCACTGATATATAGTTTTCATTATCATTGCATTTTTGAAATTCTGCAACTTCAGTTTATAGCTCTTCTTTGACCTATGACTCAGGTTATTTAAAATTATTTATATTATCAGGAGAAAGGAAATCTCAGATCATGGGGAAGTTTCAATGAGTTCACCTTGAGTCATTTGTCCATCTCCTGGAATAAGGTGGCACAAATAGCACCCTCATGCCCGGATCCACCACTGTGCCAGGGAAATCAATTCATAGGGCAGAAGGGGGACCTAGCAAGATACCTCCTAGCAGCACAACACACAAACCTTTCTCTGTTTCTAAAACAAGTCAGGAGGAACAAAGGTTTGAGTAACCTGTAACTACAGCCAAGGTCAAGGGGCAATCTCAGCCTTACCCATAGGGTACAAATACTCCATAAATTAAAAAAAAAAAAAAAAAAAAAAAAAAAAGAGAGTGCTAGCATCAACCACTGATTTCAATCAGAATAGGGGGAGAAAAAAAAGGCTTAAAAAGAGAAAGGGAGATTAAAATATCTGAATTTGAAAGAAAGTGCCCAAAACATCAGAAGGACAGTAATCTTTTAGCGTTACATGGAAAGGAAAATAGAGAATTTATTTCAGGGCAATTAAAAAAAAAGATTTTTTTCTCTTTTGAATTAAGCTGCCACGTGGCCTCTCGTTCTCTCTCTCTCTCTCTCAATGGAAATTTGAAATGGGAAAGCTTCCCAAATAATTTTAGATCAATCATGAGTTCATATGGTTTTGACATCATAACTCTTGTCATGTTACCATGCCAACAGGCAGTGAGGAACTAAAAGCTTTCCAAAGATATGGAAATTATGGTCTTAGATGTGATTCAGTTCTCTGTGGGGTGAACACTAACAATATCACCGACTATAAATAACAAGGGCTGCCATAGCACCCTCTCACCCACTTTCCCTTGTTTCTTTCAGTGAGCACTGAAAATATGTGATCTATTTTGGAAACAAAACCTGAAGCTCCACTTCCCTAAATGGACACCCTGCATGTAGTAAAAGTTACACGACTCTTTATTGCCACTCTTGGAATAAACTACCATGTTAATCTAGGCACCCCCAGCTCTTACTCATGTGTAACTTAACCCCAGCATATCCAATTTTTACTCCTTCATTTGCACTTAGAGGTAAGGATGTGTACATGTTTGAGTACCATTTCCCTATGCTGTGGAAAGCATGTAAGTCAAAGTGCCTATAACAAAGGGGTGCACACACCAGAAATTAGAACAGACTATACTTTGGTCACTCTTGCTCTTAAAAATACCTACAGAATAAACGTGCCAACTTGTCCGATATGTGCTATGTTTCTATTCACTAATCTTGCTTGCCAGTTTGTCTTTGTTTTGGTTTCTGTTGAACTTCTGGGGTATCAGGTACTACTTCTACAGAGCAGAAGCAGAAACTGTATCTTCTCTGTTTTGACCCTAGTGCTGAATAGATGGTAATAAAATTTATGCTTCATGGATTCTTAGATGATAGCAAAAAACAATGAAAAAATGTTTTGCTGTCTTCATGTGGTAGACACTTAGCTTCAAGCAATTACTGTGAACCATTCCTGCTGACTTTCATGCCCTTGTGTGGTCCCCTCCCTTGAATTTGGCCAGTCATATGACCTGCTTAACCAAAGAATGCTTTGGAAGTCATGGTGTGCCAGTTTGGAGGCTACACCTTAAGGAGTCCTGGCATCTCCTGCCTTTGTGCTTCAAGAAGCCCAAGGGAGCCCTGAAGTGAGGTCATGTGGAAAACACTGAAGTGCCCAACCAATAGCCCCAGCTGAGAATTAAGCCAGAAGCCACAACCAACTTCCAAGCCATGCAGGCAAGGTCACCTTGGATGGACCTCTGGGCCTAGTAATACCGCCCAGGCTGACACACAGATGAGCTGTCCCCACCAACCTCTGTCCAAACTACAGAACTGTAGTTATTTTAAGCCACAAAGTTTGGAAAAATTTGTTTCATGAAACTAGGAGATCATGAGTATATTTATTAAGGAAGAGGTACAGAAAAACGAACCTGAGTTCAAATCCCTGTGACATCCCTTTGGTGTGATTTAGGAGTATACTAAAGCCCCAACTCCAGCATCTGAGAAGAAGGGAAAACAGTAATACCAAAGTTATTGGAGGTTGAAAGGAGTAAATGAGGTCATCCATGTAAAATACTTAACATAGCACCTACCTAAGGATAAGCACTAATACTGGCTATCATGTATAGTGTTTATCTAGGCACTGTGGAGAAAACAAAAGTTCAATTTCCAGGCATTCATTTAATATGGGAAATAATATGCATATGTGAAGCGATGAACAAATAATTAATATAAGGAAGGATGATGATATTAATGATGATACCATTTTATATGTGTTTTAAGGAAGAGAAAAGAGATGAGGCCAAAGAAAATATATTTTCAAGTGGAAGGTGAGGGTAGGGACATGCCTGTGCATATCTTTTTTGAATTTACAAAAAAAAAAAAAAAACACTGAACAAAGGACTAGAGAACTAAAAGTCATGTCTGTTATCCTTATTAGTCAGTCTTCAACCAACAGATAATAAAGGGTTAAGGAACCCAGGGTGGGGCTGCCTAAATGTCTGGCATTCTGCATCTTTTCAAACAGAAGAAACTAAATTCTTGGTCCAGTGTTCCCAGCCCAATATCAGTTAGACTACAGAAGCCATTTGTGTAAATGTCCTTGCTAAATTGACAGAATCTAGGAATAAGGCCAAGATGTTCCACAGATGCATTAATCTTGCACAGAAATAATGCTGCTAAATCTCAGTACCTCCTGAAGTCTTCCCCTCTCTGAGTAGTGATTTCTCCCACACTCCCAGGTCTGCCCTCCATGTGTGACTTTCAATTTTTTTTAGATGTTTACACCTAGATTTTACATTTAGCTTTCATCAGAGGATGAAAGGATGTCAAATTGCTTTCCTCACAGTAATTTACTGGAACCCTCAACCCTCCAGTATGGCCTGCCAACTATTATTATTGGATCTAACACCCGATAGAATAGAATTCCTAGGGAAATCCTCCCAGTTGCAAATGGAAGGTGGAAATATACTTAATGTAGATGCTGTGGGTCCAGGAATTGGCTTGGAAACAACGTTCCTTTTCTCCATATGGGCAAAGCATGCAACCCAGTAAGTGGCAGCAATGGCCACCTTGGCCCATTCAGGGTATAGCAGAAGAAATTAAGAGGTTGAGTGTTTATTGACTAAATTACAATAGGTACCCTTCAAGCCCAGGCATATTTGGAATTATGTTCCAGAAGAAAGACAGGTACTTGAATACAATAAGCATAGATAGAATTTCTTCCCCAAGGCATTTTGAAAAGAGAGAGGTCTCAAGCAGCCACACAACAGTGGAGTGGAAATGCACCCATGATCTAGCAGGATATTGGCATGGATGTAAAGCCTGTTGATTGTTGGGAAAGCCCTTCACTTTGTCTTCCCTCACTGCCTTCCTCCTATTCCCAGGAGGCCCCTTTTGCACCTGAAATCTCTTTCTCTAGTCTGCTCTTCTCAGAATATATTAATTCACCATGTTCCAAGAAAGGACTTAATTCATGAGGCCCTAAACTCTTGCTACTGCTAAGATTATACATATTTGCTACAGAAACCTAAACCTTTAACAAACTCAAATATAGTAATAGTAGAATACCAGCCACCTTCCATTTAGTAAGTTATTTCCACCTACTCTGAAGCTAACTCTTGCTCATGCCAGATATATGTACTCATTTGTCAATAAACCCAAAATTTGGAATGGTGTATAATCTTAGAAACCACAAAGCCGGACAATATCTTGCACTGAAAACTTGAAAAGCTGTCCCATTTTAGTTGATTGTACACAGAGATGAATATTGTACTTTCAATAATCACTGGCCAAGAGTGAAAGGCAAAGGAGTGAAAGGAAGGCAGACAGGGTAAGAGCACAGCAGAGGTAGGTTCCTGAGAGCTCAGGAGATCCGTATCAGGGTGTTGCAGCTCCAGGCTAGAGAAGCAATAAGAGTGTCTTTATCTGCCTCTATGTGGCCTCCTTAAACATCCATCTCCAAGTAATTTACTTATGGTCTTCTCTCATGGTATTTGGAAGCATTTCTATATCTGGAATAAGGGTTTGAAAAGCAGGATAAAAGAAAACTGTAACGTCTTTATTTTGGACCCCTTTTTTTGACAGCTTTATTGAAATGGACTGGATGGAGGGACAGTCCTCTCCTTAGCCACTTTCTTATGCAAAGTGTTTGGTTAATTAGCTTAATCAAGAAAAAACTGATATAATTTGCAGTCCTTGAATTTCAAAAGAGTTATCTTTAGAACATGGGGCTCACAAAAGAGGCATGAGAGACAGTTGGTTTAGTTTGTTGTTCCCTAAAATACTGAGCTCCATCCATAGTCAGTTGCCTAAAAAATGTGTGTCCTTCTTGTTCACATCAGAATTTGGGGGTTTTTTTGTGTGTGAATTTAGTGGCTTAAACTGGATTCAGCATTTGTTGTCCTTGCTGTACAAGGAAATAAAGGATGCTGTAGTCATTTGACTTGGCTCCTGAAGTCAACAGTCTGAACTGTGCAACCAGTTCTGTCACTTAATAGATAGTGTGACTGTGGACCAACTACTTAACCTTCCTGAGCCCACTTCATCAGTAAGGTAAGGGTAATCACAGAACCTGTCTCCGAGGGCTATTAAGAGTATAAATTTGACTATGCTCAACTCTTTCACTAACACACAGAAAGCACCTAAAAAATGTTAGCTATCATTATTATTTAAATCATTGACAAATATAAAATCAGAAGAGTATTTTTTTTTTCAGAAAGAGTTTGTATCTCAAAAAAAAATTTTTTTAAGAAAGCAATGTAACCTTCCACTGTTAAAGAAGGAATTTGTTTAAGGAAGACAAAGAAGAAAATAATTTTGCAGAACCGAGGGAGAAACAGATCAGAGGTATTAAGACATGGGCCTTGCAAACTTAGGGATCAGTGTCAGATATGTTCCCCAAGATGGGTTCTGTACCATGGCATAATTGCACAGGCCAGGATGCAGGGAAGACAAAGCAGGTCTTTGGGAAGAGCAAACAATTGAAAATGACTAACAAAGACTGATATATGGATCTCTCACTGTTTCCGGGGAAAAACTACAATGCATGGCAGACAAATCCCAGGCAGGAAAGAAACACCCAGTTCCACCTGGGCTATGTATGAATGTTGCAAGAAGATAAAATCCAAGGAAGCTCGAGTTGGGGAGTGAGAAATGGGTACTTTGGGAGGTCCAGGCAGTGACTTAATGTCAAGGCTTAATGTCAAGTGTAGGTCTAGTTGCTGGGAGAAGGCTAATTGGAAGGAAGGCTGCCAGAATCTCTGTGTCAAGGGAAGGATCTAGATAAGTGAAAACCACTCAGGATCTAGAAGGATGAGCAAACAAGACCTTGAGGTAGAATGAAGCTGGACATATAGAATTAATGTCATTCCATATACTCCAATCTCAACTTGGGGATAATTGGGAAGCTGCTGTTCAAATGAAGCTGAGAGGTCCATAATCTTCTAAGGACTTCATCTCTTTGGGTTAGAGCAGTTGGTTGTTATTTCTAAAATCCCAGCCACAGTAAGAGAGGAAACCTGATGCTCTGGTAGGCTGGGCTGCCAGTGGCAAAGGAGAGATGGGGCAGCTGCAGATGACCAGTGATATCTGGGATATAACTGGGACAAGGAAGGAAGTCAAAGTCTAAAAGAAGAATAAATACACCATAGAAATACTGGAACTTCAACTCCCTAAAAAAGGCAAAGACGAACATGTGACACCAGACAAAGTGAAAGTTTTGGCACTTAGACTTTTATTTTCTTCGTATGTGACTTTATTTTGTATGATTTTTATTTAAAACCATTGTATTTGTTATTGTATTCTTTCACTCTATATATAGTCACTATTTTAAAGCATCTGGCAATATTCCATTTCCAGGGGATATAGCAGTGAACAAATTCCCTGCCCTAATTAATGATGTGTTTTACCAGGAATGTTCTATAAGTGGTCACACTGTCAGCCTGCTTGCTGAGGCCGAAACTGACCAGGATGTGAAGCAGAAGCTCCAGTTAACTCTAGATGGGCAGGTGACAGGAATAAAATCTATTTTTTAAGTGGAGATAAAATTCACGTAACATAAAGGTCACCATTTTAAAGTGAACACTTCAGTGGCATTTAGTACATTCATAATGCTGTGCAACCATCACTTCTAACCAGTTCCAAAATATTTTCATCACTCCAGAGACCCCATACCCATTGAGAGAATGTTCCTCATTTCTCCCTTACCCCAGCACCTGGTAACCACCACCCTACATTCTGTCTCCATGGATTTACCTCCTCTGGATATTTTATTTAAAAGGAACCATATAAGATATGGCCTTTTGTGTCCAATTTCTTTCACTTAGCATAATGTTTTACAGGTCCATCCACATTGTAGCATATACCAGTTCTCCATTCTTTTTTAATGGCTAAGTAATATTCTACTGCATAAATATACCATTATTTATTTATCCACTTATGTGTTGATAGACATTTGGGTTGTTTCTACCTTTTGGCTACTGTGAATTTTGCTGCTAAGAACACGTGTGTGCACGTGTTTGACTACCTGTTTTCAATTCTTGGGATATATATCTAGAAGTGGAATTACTGAGTCATACAGCAATTCTGCATTTAACTTTCAAGGTAACTCTGTTGTTTTAAGAGAGATTGTTTGTTAATGTGGGATAAACTAGTTCATCTTGATTGATCCACCGTGGTACGGCATTCGGATTTTACTCCGTAGGGTTTGGATGGAAAAATGATATGCTATTATACGTATTTGTTAAAGGTCATCCTAGCTCCTATTTGAAGAACTGACCACTATGAGGTAAGAGAGGAAGCAGAAAGACCAGTGAGAAGTTCTTACAGAACTTTAGTGGCTGACACAGTTGGTACTGGTAAGTAGGATAAGACAGGGATATTTTGAAGGAAGAGCCTGTAGTACCTACAGGTGGACTGGATGTAAGGAATAAGGCAAAGGGAGGTAAGCAGGACTTGTAGGTGTGGTGCCTGGGCAACTGGATGGTGCATGTACTGAGATAGGGAGGATCAGGGCAGGACAGGTTGAGAGGAAGCAGGCTTGAGTAGAGAGAACAGTGATTCAGTTTAGACATATGAAGTTTGAGCTGCCTATTGGACAACACTCTAGAGATCTCAAATATGCAGTCAACAGACACACACACACACACACACACACACACAAACACACACTGGAGCTCAGGGGAGAAATCAGGGATGTAGTTATAAAGTTGAGAGTAATTAAGTGAATTTCTGAGGAATGAGTATAGAGGGAATAGAGCCTGGGTACTCCACAATTTAGAAGTCAGAAGCAGAAGAAGCTCCAGGAAAGTGAGGCTGGAAGGAATGCTTGGTATGGTAGGGAAAAAATACAGAAGAGTGTGGTGTTAAGGGGGAGAGGGTTAAGACAAGTTAGTTAATTAGTTTCCATAAAGGCATAGTAGTCCCGTGACTTGAAAAATCACAGAGATAAAAGTCAAAAAGATATGATGGGCAGATTTGGCAAGATGGAGTTCATCAATGCATTGAAAAGAGCAATTTTCATGGAATTGCAAGTACTAAAATAATTTTGATTTATTTCTCCCTTCTTTTCCTTCTTTTCCTCCTTCTTTCTTTCTTTCCTTCCTTCCCTGAACACAGGTATGTTATTTTCCTGGGGGCTGTTAGAGTCAATGATGTAGGTGTAGAAATTCCAATTAAACTATGTATATAAAATACAAGTATAGAGAACATAACCACCAAGTACTAGCCAAATAAAGAAATACCAGTCTAAGGGAGAAAATAAAATACATGCCCTTTTGAAGATGGCCCCAAATCTCAGTAAATTATTTGAAAATAACTCACCATAGAAAAATTAATAGATTACTAATGACTCTTTGGATATGAATGACAACAAATGTGCCTAGAATTTCATTGGCAGGAAAAATAATATATGTATTTATGATCCCATTACATATAACCACCAATTCTTTTATTTTTAGATGTTCTGAGACACCAATATCCTCATTGTTAAGACTATTATAAGTCAGTTTTAATAGAGAGCATGTATTAGGAACATCTACCATAAAAGACTCAATAGTTAAAACATTATTTATGACTATAAAATCATGTTCAATATGTCAAATCCGTATGGTAGAGTTCAGAAAAAATATTTATTTGAAATTGTGGAAAATGTTTTCAACGTTTAAACTAATCATGAGAGAATTCTGACCCACAGAGCCCATGTAACATTCCCAAGGGAATTCTGATTATTTCAAAAATTTGTAGTGTAGCACATGCCAAGCCATGCTAAATATCATGCAGCCTGGCAGAAAAGGTTGCATTTCACATCCAGTGTCATTCAGCTTGAGCTCTCTTTTAGCTGGTGCCCTCCTCCGACGCGTTACAGGGAGTGCTTGTCACTTACATGCCATAAAATCATGAACAGACAGGCAAGTGAAAACGACTCCTCAAAGAGTGACTTGAACAGAGAAAATAAATTCTTGGAATTAACAATGCTTTGATATGCCATTCAAGTTCAGGGATTTCATTCTGTCAATTTCTAAAAAAAATCATACTAAAAGAGAGTTTTATATACAGTCAAGCCACTTAGTGTGGCTTGCTGAAGTCAAATGTTGGCATCCCACCCATATGTAGCTTGAGTTAGACCATGTCATTTATTTTAGATTAGAGAGGCTGGGAAAAAGAGCTCTTCCGGTCATCATGTAGGTTTCACGCACCTAATTCTCACCTTTTCTGAGACTGGTCAGGTAAAATGAAGAGGAGAGATGAGGTTGGTGAGGATGGGAGGAATGAGGGATAGCCCAGGGTGAACAAGATGATCTTGTACCAAATGAGTCTGCATAACAATGCTATTTGTAACCATCTCCATGTTTCCCCAGTAACCTTCATAGTTTGTCTATTAGCATCATCTGGAGAATCACCTTAACTCTCTCATATGTATTCTTTAGTAGAAAGCATGGTATAAGTCACATCTTTCATAAACCAGAACCTATTAACGTTTGGATTATTAGAGCAAAAGAAAGATTTTGATGACATTTTTGAAAGAAAAACTTTGTAAAAGAATTTTCTTTTTCCTCATGAGTTGGTAAAAGAGGACAAGTAATATATTTCGCTGGATAAGTTTTTTCAAACCTAAATTTGAATGTTGGTTCTGCCATTAATGAATTTAAACATAATGTGAAGATCATGGGTAAAGGCCTTAAATTCTATGAGCCTTAGATGTCTCATCTGAAAAATGAGATAATGTCCACATATTAGGGTCATTGTATGAATTAGATTAAATGACTGTGAAGATCCTGGCACATGGCAGAGGGTCAGGACACATTAATTTCCTCCTTCCTTCCATAAAATCAACCTAATTTGACAGAGAAAAGAGTAGAAGATAAGGGAAAATCATAAGGTGCGATTTCTGAATGAATCCACTTGCCCTACAGGTATTCTGGGCTATATTCTGTCTGCAGAGTGTACAGACTTATAACTGATGGCCCCTGGAACACCCAAGGGTATTTTTCACTGGTTTGATGCTAAATTCTACTTCATTCAAAGGCTGATCCCTACCTTCCTGGAATCACCAGCAATAACAAAGGTTTAGGTAGGCACAGCTCTATACAGATGCAGAAATAGAAACACGGCTAAACATCAGTCAGGAAGATAAGTGATCAAATTTCCAACAGTCCACTAAGCAGGGGTTGGCTGTGCTTTGTTACATCATTTAGATCATTTCTATGGACAAAGGTAAGGTGCGTTAGCACTGAATCATAAGGGAAATGGGAATTTTGTGGCAAGGGAAATGGGAATTTTGTGGCAAGGGAAATGGGAATTTTGTGGCAAGAAAATTATTTAGCCCACTGTTTTGGGGGGATAAGGTGGATGGGCTGGCCCCTGTGGAATGTGCCCTGTGGCCCACATGACAGCCATGGCTATTTCTCCTGGCAGCAAAGACAGGACTGCTCAATGGCCATTAAAGTGACCTTCTCAGGTAAGGGTGACAAATAGCAGTTGGGTTCCTACTAGCATTGACAACAGTGAGTAACTGACGGTGGCTGTCAGGAATTTGGTGCTGAGGTGCATTCCATGGTTTGATAAAAAAAAAAAAAAATCTGCAATCAATTAGTGATGTCTGGCAGGGCCCCTAAAATGGAATGGGGCAGCACAAGCACATCACATATGTCCTCCCTGGTTTAGGGCCCTTACTGTGCAAGGGCTGACCTAGACTGTGGTCCTGGAATTAGCCCTCCATCAGCAGCACCCCAGCCTGATGAGAGAATGGAAAGCGCTGGGCTGCTGAATATGGACATGTCCCCACTTCACTGACAAGGATGGCAGTCACACAATAGAAATGAGCACATATATGCTTTAGGAGAAATGTGGGACTATGGGACACTTTGTTTCCAAAATTAAATTGGACATTGTCAGACATTCATTTAGAACACAAGCTTCCAGGCACTATGTGAAATATAAAATCTGTGCAACACTGATTCATTGTAAGAGCAGTCAAAGCTCTACAGCCAGGCCCATGTGCACCAGCAGTACGAGCTGCAATCACAGCCGTCAGACCGTGTGAGCGGCCCACCAACTGCAACTCAGCCACTCTGAGACCCACCTCCTTGCCAGTACAGCTGGGTTTCAACTGTGCTGGGGGTTAATAAAGCATTTAATAAGCAACATGAAACACCTAAAACAAAGCAAAACTGAACAACCGAGCCTCTGGTTATTAACCAATTAATGCACCTTGGTTTCTGACAAATAGAAAAAAAAATGACAGAAAATGTAGACAGTTTCAATCCAGACTCCAAAAAATAAAAGAGTAAAGATGCACCTTTGGAAGAAAGCTATTTGTCTAGGGTATGGCTTTGATCTTGTGGCTTCAGAATTGCCCATTTTTTGACAGAAACAGACCCAAAGCTCATTACTGTGAGTTTACGTCCCAGCACTCACAGGTACATTTATATTACAGCTGCTGAGGCTCCAGGTCAGATGGCTGGACTAATTAAGAAGTTTGCTAGCTGACCAGGGTCCTCCCATTTTAATCCCTTCAAGGTCAACCCACAAGAATGCAAACAGGGAAGCTTTAAGGTAGACCCTGTCCTCCTATTCCCTGATTTGCATATTGTTCTCAAACCCTTGTCATTGAAATCAGAAACCTCACTTTGCCTGGTGGGTCACTGAGCTCTTTCCCGCGATGGCCCTCTGTGATGCTTGAGTGTTGATGGGTTAGCCATGCCTTAGGCACTGAGGGACATAGTGCTTGGAGCTGTAAATGGCAGGGCTGGGGCTAGAGAGAGATAAAGGTAGCAGGAACTGATGGTTCACATGTCAAGAGTTTGCACAGGTAAGTGTCCAGCACAGAGTAGAAGCCTAGGAAATTCTAGTCTGACACACACTAGCACAGTGTACTATGATGAGCCTACAGCTCCCCATCTTATTTTTTTAAAGCTCACTATTTTAGAGATAATATATCTTGAGATTTGCAAACAGAAATTCTTATCTTCCTATTCTACTCTTTACTCTGTAATCAAATATACCCACAACTTAATTCAAACAAGGAAAAATCTAAATTCTATCAATGAGGTTTTAGGCCTACATCTTAGCTTGTTATTATCTCTAGATTTGATGTATGAAATCAAAGAAAATAAAAATGTAATCTAAAAATGTTTATGCTTATATTTGTTTTAGTCACGATTTGAACAATTCAATGCATTTAAATTATAAAAACCCTCATTCTCCAGTATAAATGAGAAGAAAATAAATTGATGTTTGTCATTTAAAAAAAAAAACAGGTATGGTGTTGATTTTCCATTTCTAAAGATCCTCCTTTTGAGGCCACCGTGGCTATGTAAAGGTCACTGCATCACCCAGTGATGACTGAATTGGGAGCTCCTGCAAATACATGCTTGTCCTTTAGCGCTCAGCAGGCTGTAATTCACCCTCATGGGCCAGTGAAATGACTTATACTGCTTAGGGTTCAAAGCCGAGTCCTTGCTTATCACTCCAGTCAAACAATTTCATTTCTATCAGTTGGTGGTTGTACTTCAGATTTTATGTATCCAATGGGTCTAGTGAAATTTTATTACCCTGCAATACAACAAGAAGAAAAAAGCTCTGGGGGAAAAAAAAATCAATATAATGTTTAAGGTCTTTGTTACCTTTATAACCTCCAATGTTCTTTTACATATAAACTAATAAATCAACCTTTTAAGGGAAGTTCCATTCCTCAATTCTTGCTCAATACAAGGTGCTAAGTCTGATCATATAAATGATCAAGAAGCAGCTAATGGTTTTGCTACCTGAACAGGCACAGTTAAAGTAGAATCAATCACAGGACAAGGATATTGTTTGCAGGTGTTTTCTCCTTGTTAGCACATGGTAACCAGTTGTTACCAGATGAAGGTAGCCACTTAAAAAAAGTAGAGGGCTTTCATAAGCAATATTGTGTTTGTCTGAATTTGCACATGCGTGGAAATTAGATTAAACATTTCCACCATCAAATTCCTTACTAGTGGCCACTTCTCAATTGCATGAGATGTAGTCATTGTAACTTTACAGTTGAATCAGAAGAATTACAAGACAATCTTTCCTGCAACCTTCAAGAGAATGGCTTTTTCTTATGTCAGGATCTTGGATATATGACTTTAGTAGATTTTCCCTAGTGGATTTTAAGAAGTAGATATGAAGATGCTAAATATTAGAATAAAACTAAAATGAAGTTCTACTCATTTCAGTAATGAATATATCTTTTCTCATAAATGTCTTTGTCCTAGGACACACTGAGGACTGGTAAACTAAATTCAGAATCTTTTCAGCATGAATTAACATCATGTAGCCAATTTGAATATTCTGCATTAAACTAAATTAAATGAGACACAGGTTTGGGGAAGAAGTTTATCTATTTATCACGAACAGAACTCTATGGCTTGCCATATAACATGGTAAGTACCATTCAGCAGCTGAAACAAATTGATAGGGATCCCATTCCACCCAAGTGCCTAGAAGAAAATACTACAAATCTTTCTCTGCAAGGAGAAAATATGATACAGCAAAGAGCAAACGTCACTGCTCTTGCTTGTGTAAATGGCTTAGAAGGGGCCACAAGATCACTAATATCCAAAGCGAAGAAGCACAGCTAAGTCAAGGGTTATTCCCATTGCGCCATTAACAAAGTAGCTAATTGTTTACTTGATGGCCATTAATAAATGGAGTGATTCCTGCAAGTTCCTAAAGGATTGACACTTTCGGGAGCCCTGCATTTCTACTCAGAGGCCAGGCATAAAGAGTGGCTTAATACAAGTCCATTTTAACCATTGTAATGGAAGGTGTAAGAGAACAATTACATCATGACAAGGATTCCTTTACCTCTTTATGTGGATTACCAGCATGGTCATAATGATGAGATTGGTATTTTGATTTTTAAATTTTCTCAATTGCATTGCAAATTTCTCACCAGCCTATTTTGTTACTAATTTTTGATAGAATTACTGAAGTAGTAGATGGGGCAGGGAGAGGATACTTTCTCTAATTATCCTTCTAATTTTTTTTAAATGTTATTTAAAAACTCTGTCCTGATTGTCTAGTAGATAAGATAGATGAATAGCAGCTAGATGATGATACAGTTGAGTAGGGTCACGAATGGTGCTGATTAATATCTAAGTGTTAAATGGGAGAAAAATACCAAACATCAAATCTCTGGATTTTCATCAAGGTCCTGACATCAGTATCTACATTAGCAACATGGTTACCATGCAGAACACATTTGTGAGTGAATGAATCTTACACAGAAAACCAACACACTAGATGATGAAAACATGACTGAAGATATTCTCAACATCCTGGAATGATGAGAAGAAAAGGAAAAACAAATGAGATCAACGTTCCACACAAACTGAATTCATTTTCTCGTGCACTATAACAAATTACCATAAATGTAAACAACCAAAATTTATTATCTTACTGTCTGTAGACCAAAAGTTTGACAAAGGTCCCACTGAACTAAAGTTAAGGCATCAGCAGGACATCATTTCTTTCTGGAGGCTCCAGAGGAAAATCCATTTCTTTGCCTTTTCCAGCTTCTAGAGGCATCCCATATCCCTTGGCTCCTGGCCCCCTTCTTCCATCTTCACAGTCACTGACAGCAAGTTGAGTTCCCAGGTCACATCACTCTGACCTCCTCTTCTGCCTCCCTCATTCAGTTTTGAGGAGTATCATGATTACATTGAGCTCATCCAGACAATCTCCCCATCTCAAGGTCCTTAGTTAAATCACATCTGTAAAGTCCCTTGTAACATGTAAGGTGACATATTCACAGGCTCTAGGGATTAGCATATGGACCTCTTTGAGGGAGTCATTATTCTCCCTAACACACAAGGTTAAAAAAGAAAAACAAAAAGCTGCAGAATAAAGGTTGGCGGAAAAGAGAAAAGAAGAAAATGTTAGTGGAAAATGAACAAACAAGGTTAGCTCCAGTGTGGTGAGATGTCACCTGTAATATTAAGTTCTGATCATTACAGTGAAAGAGGCACAATCTTGAACAGAAATGTGTTCAAGAGTGACCAAAATAGAGGGGAAACTAACTACTGAGTCAAGTGAATAACATTTGAAGCAATTCCGACTGATTAACTCAGAGAAGAGAAGGCCTGGGTTCAAATGCCACTGTTTTCCAGGATCTAAAGAGCTGTCAGGATTTCCTCCTTAACATGAGGGAACAGGTCTTCATTGCCAGAATTTAGGACCAAACAAATTTAAGCTAAAGATAATAACAAAGACAAATGAAAAAGGAATGGGTAGTTTCGGGCAATAAAATTGAAAACAAACCTTGCACTACTCATTAGAATGTATAAAATGCTTTAATTTCATACATTATTGCATTTGAACTTCTCAACACAACTGAGAGAGATCTAGGACAGGTACTTGTCAGAAACAAGAAATCCAATGCAGGTGGCACAAGACACTTTAATAAGGGAATGGTTCACAGAGAGGCAAGAGCAGGGTTAAGGGAACTAACAGGGAACATTGAGTTTCACCGAGATTGCAATAGCAGGAAGGGGAAATTTCTGGAACCTCTGACCTGAAGAAGCAAGGCAAGAACTAACTCTACAAAGACCGGTGAGAGCCAGAGCTGTTAATAAGAGACCAGGAAGCTGTCGACAACGAAGGATGCAGATACAGCAGGCAGCCCAGAGCAGTCAGAGAAGAGTCAAGAAGTACCTGTCCTCTCTCCTTGTGCCTTGCCTCCACCTGCTCTTGGTGAGTTCCATTGGCCCAGCCAAACCGGACCCTGGCAGGCAAGGGGACAAGGAAGATGCTCTCTGAAGGGCCAGGCTTCAAGGCCACAACGTAGGACAGATAACTGAAGAGAATGGATAGGGTACACAGGAAAATGGAGAATGACCACCATAGCATTACTCCATTTCTTTTACAGATGAAGATATCAGGACTTAGGCTAAACAACTTCCTCAAGGTCTCCCAGTAGAAGTCATATTGCAGAGCCAGAACTCAAATCTGTCCTTGGAATCACCAAATGCTAAGCATTCCCCATGACAGTGCGCTGCCTGCTTCTCAGGGGCTTTCTATCACCGGAGGTTTGGGAGGATAAGCTGAAGATGTTGAAAGGGGATTCTTATTTGTGATGAGGGTTTGAATGAGATTCTGCAACTTTTCTATATGGAATTTTCTTTTCTTTTTTAAAAATTTTTATTGGAGTATAGTTGATTTACAATGTTGTGTTAGTTTCAAGTGTACAGCAAGTAAATCAGTTATACATAAACATATATCCACTATTTTTTAGATTCTTTTCCCATATAGGTCATTACAGAGTACTGAGGAGAGTCCCCTGTGCTATACAGTAGGTCCTTATTAGTTATCTATTTTATTTATAGTAGTGTGTATATGTCAGGCCCAATCTCCCAATATGTGGAATTTTCTGATTCTGTTTCCAAACTCATCATCTTTCACAGTCTCTACCTGATTTTTCATTTCCTTTCAAATCTGACTACCTTAAATAGCTTTAAACACTTCAGAAAACACATGTACTCATGGTAAATGAAAACTAGTCAAGACTCTGCAGACTCTGGATAAGGCAACACATAAGAGAGTCATTCTGTCTCTGTAATACCTTTCTTCATCTGTCTACCCTTCCATCCATTAGAGTGGTCAGGGAGTATTCCAAGGTATGCATTGAAATGAGATGACGTGAGACTTCCAAGATAGGTTTGATGGTTGAAAAATAGGGGGTTGACAAATGCTTTACCATTTTAAAAGTCATACTGTTAATGAATTTTATGTTCATTAATCAATCTCTAGAAGTTGGAAATAATTTCAAAATGAACAGCCTTTCCTGTCCCTTTTGCCCAAACCTTCAAATAAAGGAGTACTTTATATTACATAAGGTATGGCTCTTAAAAATTGCATGAAAGTACTTTCCCCTTCTCCAAGTGCATTTTCCCATCACTTTCAATATATAATTATAGTATGTTGTCTTTAAACATAAATATAGCCCCAAGGTATCACAAGATCACTTTTATAATAGCACAAATTCATAATTATTCTGTAAAAGGAAAACATTTTGTGTGAGACTAAAATATAAGTGATGAAAGATAAATGTAAACAAATTGATTAGAGCAGAAGCAACATTTCAAGCAAAATTTTCTGGAGTCTCAGTTCATATTAAAAGTCAAGTTCTCCAGATGAGTAGGAATGGGGGGAATAGAGAGTCACCTGTTCAATCTCTCACTGGCCCCTTGTGACAGCCTCTGAGGTTCCTTTGCTTCACAGGTTGAAACCAGTATGCCTGGGTTTTATATTTGGTCACTAGCACAAATCCATGCAGCAATTTGAGTGTAAATAGGAATTGTATATGTCCTATTATTTTGGCAAACTGGTGAGAGGGTCTCTCTAAGAACATGTGATCCAAAGGGGAAAGGGCATCTTTTTCATTTCCCAGCAGAAGCCTGGTGTGCTGGCATCATCCCAAGACCTCTACTCCCACAGATTCCTGGCAAGAGATGGTGATGGATGGCCTGTGGTCTCAGTGACTCTTAGCAGAGGGCAGGTGGTTCCTGTGAGTGCAGCCTTGTGTGTGAGCTCATGAGATGGCCCCTGGGAACTCCAGAAATGTTTGCAGGCATATTGCGGGCAGTTGAAACCCTGAGTGAGCAGGTGAGGGCCAGAATCAGCTGCATTTCAATTGTTCCTATTACTGTAGCCTTATCTACCCTCTGACTGGTGGAATCAGGATACAGGCATCTCAAAGCACATTGGACTAAATGAAAGGTCATCTCCTCCTTCTCTCTCCTCCTTCTCTTTCCTAGAACGCTACAAAAGCAAAGCATGAAAATCTTCTTAGTTGTTCTCACTTTATTTGGATTCTAAAGCTTAACATATGGAAGTTTATTTTTAAGGCATTTTTCTTAAGTGTATTTTTTAAACTTGATTATATTCAGGGAAAAGAGATATTGAATCACAATAGAGGGAAAGTAGCAAAATCAGGGAGGGGTGCATTTATTGGGTTGATGAGATCTAAACAAATGGTCCCTACCTTGCAAAACCTGCCACAGTGAAAACTCTCAAGTATACACATGAAAATGGGTGCTTTAAACTGATACTCTAAGATTAAAGGCAACTCTTACTTTGGAATGAAATGATGTCCAAGAAATTATGACTAATATAGGTTTGAGGTAGCATTCATGGAAACAACTAGATATCATTTTTATTTTCATTTCATTTGAAGAGAAGGGCACTTTTTTCTGACGTGGATATACCAATTCTGAAACAGTAGATTTCAGGTTAAATATATAAAAAATGTTCACTCTCTTGAATCGTGTATGTTCCCTAAATAACAAAGAATAAATAGAGAAAACCCACAGGTTCAAACCAAAAGAATATGGTTGAAAACCTGGCTCATTCTTTGCATAATCATCACAGACCTTTACTCTTAAGACATACTTACACTCAGAATTTATGAGACAAGTATGCACAATGCAGCTGATCCCAAAGTTATTTTGTTGTTGTTGTTGTTTCATTTCTATTGCCTCTTGAACCTTGTAGTGAAATAACACATGAATGTAAAGTTTACTGAGTCTAATTATGCTCTTTGAAAAGATTAAATAATTTGTGTAGCAGGAAATGCTGAGTAACAATTAGGTGAGGTTAATGGCTTTACAAATAAGACCTTTCTCTGACAGCTATATCTGTGATATATAAGAGTGAAAGAGAAGGATGCTGGGCGTGAATCAAGAAAAGAATGGATTGAGATCAGTAGTCCAGAGTGAAATAGCTGAATTCATCTCTTTTTAATCATGGGACTGAGGTAAGCCATGTCCCTTTTCTGGTTCAATTATACACTGGTACATACTCTACTACTTCATAAGATTCTGAAAGCATGAGAATGGGGATATAAAACATATGATACTGGACCTCATTTTAACTACCTGAATCAAAATTAATGAAGAAGCATTGAACTAGTATTCAAAGTTGAAACAATACTAGGTAAAACGTGCTTTAACCATTCCATTCATGCCAAACAACCCATGCATCACAGCAACCCAAAGAAGTTACTTCTGTTATTTTCTCATTTTACAGATGAGGTATCTGAGGCCAAGTTCACACAGCAAGCAGGTAGAGCAGCCACCATCCAGAAGCAGCCATCAGATCCCAGGACCCACACTCCTACCCGATAACCGACTGCCCTGTGTGTCAGCTGCACTTCCCCAGATGATCTACAAAGTACTGGTGTGAAGGTGAAGTGTCTGCAGCATCCTTTGTCTGGGCTTTCCTTGTTGCCACGGAAGGAAGTAAAGAGTGGTGAAAACCCAGAGCAGATAGTTTGGGATAAGAGGGGAGGAGTGAAAGAAAGCTGGCTGCTGCTTCATGACGACAGGGTCGGGAACTCCAAGGCACAAACCGTCATATTTATCTTTGTGTCTCTCTTGTCTGCGATTATGCAAAGGCAGAATGTTCAGTTCATGTTCTTGGAGGAAAAATTATGCTATTTATTTTCAGTCAAGGTGCAGTGAGGGAAATGGTTTCAGGGAGAGGCACTGAGTGTAAGAGTGAAAAGTGGGAGCCTTCTTTCTTGGTCGAGGATGAGGATAAGCTCGTGAGGAGGGTGGCATTTGAGAAGGGCTTTGAAAGACAGGAGAGACAGAAGTGGGCACTAAATGTCAGCAGGAGGGCCCAGCATGCCTAAAAGCCACATGCTGTCTTATATTAACAGAAACTCTGATGAAAAGGGGCATCTTCATTTTTTAGGGCTTGAATGTCACAGGGCTACATCCTGAGTCATCACAAAAAAAAAAAAAAATCTTACCATCATCAGAAAGACTTTTTCAAGGATTTCATCTCTTCATGAGTATGCAGTAGAAATGATACAAATCAACATAGCTTCAAACACACTCTAAAGCGGGAACCAGCACACTGTCTCTGTACAGGACTGGACGATAAACACTTTAATCTTTGTGGAACATACGGTTTCTGTTGCTACTACTCAACCCTGCCCTTTCAATGAGAAAGCAGCCATAGATAATATCTACAATTTCATTTGCAAAAACACATGCTGGGTCATAGTTTACTGCCCGGGTTCTCAAGTTTCATATGGTAAGAAGCACCACAAACTACCAGTGCTCAGGACACTTCCAGAGTAGTGTTCAGTTTTGCTCTTGTATGAGTGCTTTATCTTTTGTTTCTGGCTAGAAAAATCAAGTCAATGCAAAAATGTCTTTCTTAAAACTTTTTACCTCATTTTAAAAATAATAGCTTTATTGAGATATAACTTATATAATATAAAATCAACTTCTTTAAAGTGTCCAGTTCAGTGTTTTTTTGTATTTTCACAGAGTTGTTCAACCCTCACCACTAATTTTTAGCTCCTTTTTTGACCATAATTGTTCAACAGATATTTATTGAGCATCTACTATCTGTCCATCCCAGTCGGGGTGGTGGTTGTTCTTTTGCTTTGCTTTGTTTGGCTTGGTTTGACTTGCTTTGACTTAGCTTGACTTGGTAGAGGGTGTGGATGGTGGATGGTGGGTAATGGGAAAATATAAGATATGACATATCTGAGGCCATAAGCTAACATAAGAAAATAAGCAATGAGAAATTTAAATTAGGCAGTGTGGAGACCACAGACACAACAACACTGCATTTATAGAAGGGTTGGGTGCAAGGTGCTAAGGACTTGGTGCACCGACCTTGAGAGGGAACTTGGAATTGGATGGATGGCATGCAGGCTGGGTAGAGTGGATTCCAGAGAAAAAGCAGAGCTATGAGCAAAGGCTTAGAGATGAGAATGGCCTGGCCTAGGGACGTATTCAGAACTGCAGATGAAATTGTCCAGGGAAGGTGGCCCAGTAGCTGTAGGACCTCAGGAAACTGAGTTTAGAGAAGATGATAGATTCGGCATCAGGATCCTCAGAGGTTAAGAATCCTGAGGCTCCTGGGGAGGTGAAAGGTTTTATTCAAGGACTGTTTTTGGAAGATTGTCTGATAGTTGTATGCAGGATAGCCTGCATAGAGACACTTAGAAACCTTTTGGGTACTGATTTTACCTATGAGAGAAAAGGTATTTATTGGACATCGACTGTTAACCTTGGCTGTATGTTACAATCATCTGAGTACTTTTGAGGATTGTATTTTTTTTTTTTTTTTCGGTACACGAGCCTCTCACTGTTGTGGCCTCTCCCGTTGCAGAGCACAGGCTACAGACGCGCAGGCTCAGAGGCCATGGCTCACGGGTCTAGCCGCTCCGCGGCATGTGGAATCTTCCCGGACCAGGCCACGAACCCCTGTCCCCTGAATCGGCAGGCAGATTCTCAACCACTGCACCACCAGGGAAGCCCCAACATCTGTATTTTAGGTTTTTTTTTTTTTTTTTTTTTTTTGCTGTACGCGGGCCTCTCACTGTTGTGGCCTCTCCCGTTGCGGAGCACAGGCTCCAAACGCGCAGGCTCAGCGGCCATGGCTCACGGGCCCAGCTGCTCCGCGACATGTGGAATCTTCCCGGACCAGGCCACGAACCCCTGTCCCCTGCATCGGCAGGCAGACTCTCAACCACTGCACCACCAGGGAAGCCCCAACATCTGTATTTTTGAATGAGCTCCATAGATGATTCTAACATGCAGCTAAGGACTATTATTGCAGGGGAATACATAGGAGACTTTACATTGTTTGTGAAATTATAGTAATAAGCATGGTTTTCTACTTCTTTTTCTGGAATACAGCCATTAATTAAATCAGATTTCCTTAAAACTTTTCTGATGGTTTGGATTTTACAGAGTAGCAAACAAAGAATGATGAGTTGAAAAGCATAGGGGCTGAATACATTATATAGTGTATTCTGGCAAGCTCTTAGAATATCTCCTTAAAATTAGTCCCTAAACCCAGGCATGTTTTAGAGATTTCAAACTTTAGACCTACACATGACACTGCTTGCTCTGAGTTGCGCGTAATGCACAACCCAAACACCTGTATATGTCGGGTGAATGTTAATGTATTCTGTCAACAACAGATTACCTTACATGGCTAAATTACTCAATGCCATTATCTGCACCAGCCATCTGTAAACCTAATCTCCTCTGTGTTCTAACCTCCCAAGTGCCTGCTACACTATTTTTATTTTACATTCCTGCATAAATCTGTTAAGCTCAATATGTTACTGCAAATTCTCAAAAATCAAAGGCAATCTGCTGGCCTATAAAACACTGGTTACTGAGAATCGAACGGCATAATATGGTAGCGATTCAAGCAGTCAGGAAGCAGTCTTTACAGGGATGGGGCTGAACCACAAACTAACTGAACCCTTTAGCGAAGGCTTGCTGTAAATCAGATATGTTCTTTCAATACACACTGCAGGCTCAAACCCATTCATGTCTTTCATATCTAATAAAAATCTGAACAGTTGGCCTGATTGGATTTTAAGTGATGCAAATTTGAAAATGAAATAGGCAAACTCCCTTTAGACTTCATTTATTTAGACGGTAATTGTAAAGAACGACAAATTACATTTACCACACTATTGAATTCCCCAGAGATTCAATATGAAATTTACAGAAAGGGACAAATATTTGCAAGTGTAGTTTTTTTTGTTCACAATGAATGCAATTTTTTTCTCACATAGGATGCCTTCTCCTGATGTTGCTACAGTTTCCTTGATACAACCACTAAATCATGTTTCTTTCACAAAATCTTTATTGATTAAGCAATAATGCTACCGCTGACATGTGATGTCAAGTTATATTTTAGCTGAGATTAAATTCTCCTTTACTCAGTAATTAGGAAGCACACCTTTGCTTTTTTATATACATTTTCAGTCATATAACTAAGTCACTTGAAGAGACACCTAGGAATCTACCCTCTGAAAATATTTCTGTAAAAGTTTAGAAAAATCGATCATCCTACAATTACAGTTAATACATTAGAAAACATCTGGCTCATAATATTGAAATAACCACATAAAATATGGGAAAAGTTGAAAATTCAGCATGTGGAAGTCATTTTTTAGCATTATCAGGTATTTTAGAAGTTAAGGGGTCTCTTCATTCTTTTTTAATAAACGGTATTATCCCAAAATCTGAATAAATACCAGTTCTGAAAGTTAAAACAGTCATCCATATAACTCATGCAAATGTTAACATTTTCCACATAAAGTGACCAGTCTGGAACTTCCTATTTCATTTGAAGTATTTTCAAATATGAAAGAAGTTTACACAATTATAGAGGCAATTAACCCACCCCTATTATTCCCTTATCAAATCTAAACAAGGCCTTGGGGGGCATAATATATTTGCAGCTTACAATACGAAGTATAAATGGTATCCTACTGTGACTTCAAATGCAAAGCAGAGATTCTTTAATTGTGTGTATTGTTTCCTTCAAATGCATCTGCATTTTAAAGTTTGCACGATACCTTCTTATTCAGATAAAAATCTCCAACTTCAATGGCTCATATTTATAAACAATTTGGTAGGGATTATCAGACTGATAGGTTAAATTAAATATGTTTACTGGTCATCCAGTATTTTATTGAAATAGACATATGGATTGTTTACACTTGGCTACATTGCCTCCTGTTTCTCCTAACTAATTGCCATATCTTAGCTCTCTCACATCATTATCTCCTCCTTTAACAAAACAGAAAACAATTAACAACAAGTGCCAGGCACTGTTTTCACCATTTCACTTGCGTTAATTCATTTCATTCGCACGGCTACAAAGTCAGCATTATCATTATGTCCATATTACAGATGAATAAACCAAGTCCAGCAGCTCATACAAGGTAAGGCTGAGACTGAATCCAAGCAATCTCCCTTCGGAGTATCTCTTGCTAGCCATTAGGTTATTCTGCCATCTTAATTACATGACATTCCTCTTATTCAATGTCAACACAAGACATAGCAGCATTAATTTCACTAATTAGATGAACCTGCTGGGGTACTGTGGGCTTTACCAGGGGGAGACCTGAATGTACTGTGTGTATCCCTCACACACAGCCCTCTGCTGGGGAAGATTAATGAAATTCAGGGGAGGTCACTGGACTGCGGTCCACTGGGGTCCCACACTCTTGTTAAGGAAATAACTCCCTAATAGCTATGGACTTGAGTACAAACTTCTCTTCCTTTTATCCATCTAGAAAATATTGCACCAGGAGACTGCAGAGACCACTGCAGGGCTCAGGCACACCTTTCCTACAGGTGAGGGATGGGGACTCTGGGAGCCTCAGTCATCCAGGCAAGCTGTGATCCCAATCCCCACACCATTCCCTGTTGCTGCCTTCTTGTCAAATGTCCTCCGATTTGCTACCTTCCCTTTGTACCACCTTATCAAACTGCCTCCTCAAGTCCTTAGCAAATTCTGCTTCTATCATGAAGTCCTTCTAAGCCCGTTTACCTCTTTTCCTTTTCTCCCCTCCTTTGGGACATTTATACCACCTCATGACGCATCTCCTAGATGCTGGGTGTAGAAACAACGTGGGCAGAGCCTGTACCCTCTAAAGCATTTGTACCCTTCCATCCCCAGCACTCAGCACATACCAATCACCTGATAAATACTAACTGTATTTATTTTGGTTGAAAGAAACTTACCTACACTTGAAACCAATCTAATGACTTACAAGTTCCATAACAAAGCAAATCCTAAATTTCTGTTGTATTTTTTGAGGCTATAACATTACAAAGGAGATATTGCTTTATACAAATGTCTGTTCTATCAGTGTTTCTCTGCATCATTTTAATTATAGGGTATTGTTTTTAAAACCTTAGAAAACAAGAACCCCAAAACTCCAATTTCAGAAAAAAACAGGAAAATAAATCCGAGACCAAATTGGATCCTCAATTTTTCAAAACTCAACTAGGACAAAATATGACCCATTTGTGTATAAGAGAAACCCTTCTAATTACCATCAGTGAAGGGCTTCAGGAAAAAAAGAAAACCCTCATTAAGAAGTCAGATTCTCCATTGGAATTGATGATAAATCTTTTCATGAATGACTGCAATTTATTTTAACACACCAAATATTATCCCAGAAATATGAAAGTGACCTCTGCTTATGTAGGATTTAAAATACAACAAGATAGTACTTTAAGCCTTGGATAATATAACCAATGTGAAAATATAATTTACACATGTTAGAAAATCGACACTTCTGAATTCTTAGGGAATGGGTTTCTGGTTGTTTGATTATTTATAGTTAAATTAGTCCCTTTCCCTCCAGGTCAGCAAAACATAGTATATCTTCCATATATGAGGGTCGTTGTTGTAAATATTCTTTCTGGTTTTTCTGCCAAAAACTAGAAGTCTGGGCTCATTGTATACTGACCCTAGAAGTGACTTTCTGAAATAAATCTCTGTCAATTCACTTCAACTCTAAGTTCCCAAAGGGCACCCTTCTTGCTGAAAGTAAAAGAGTTCTTAACACAGTGGGGAGCCCACCATGGGGGTTCAGAACACAGTGTCTGGCATGTTATCAGCTTGTTGTCGGATAACACGCCTCTATCTTTTAACTTCCTCTCTGAAAGGAAAAACAAGATTAAATTGTAATGGAGGGCTGAGGGGTTCTGGCTAATTGAAGTTTTGGTGTATTTAATATTGGACTATACCAGGCATGTATCTTGATTTCTTTGAGATATATATTTTGCTATGTGAATTTAAGAAAAACACTGTTTGAAAAAAAAAAAAAAAAAAAAAAAAACTCTCTTGCCAAAGTAATAGAGTCAGTTTTCAGTTCAAAGTAACAGACTCATAGGTCAGGCCTCAGAGTAATTAACACAGCAAGCCAAAGGTCTCCAAATATTTCTATTATTGGGAAGTGTTCTTGATCATTCCTCTCATTTGGTGTTGAATATGATATGGAGTGGCTTTTATCTCTGGCAACAGCACACGCTCTGATAGGGTGAAGTTCAGAGGCATGGCTCTAGTGCCCATTTGGGCTTTCATTCATAATGTGAATTTCAGCACATTAACCTCTCTGCATCTCAGTTCCCATCTGGGAGGAGAGGGCATTAGATGCGATCGATGCAGAAGGCTCTGACCATTCTGATGATGCTTGATTTTTATTCCCTTTCTGCGTCATGGATTTCCCTTTGCCTAGAATATCCTTTCCTACTTTTATACCTAGCTCCTTTAAAAATCAGTCCAAACATCACCTTTCCCTATACCATTCTACCCCTAATTCCCTAGGTTTAATTTAATAGCCCTTTTTTTCCTGTTTCCATAGCAACAGGAAACATAGCTGTGTGCAGCTCTGTCCCAGTGTCCATCATACAACAGAGGCATCATTGGATCACTCGTGAGTCTGCCTAATAGAATGTCTTGACCATTGGGTTTGTGATACCCCGCACTGTAAAGGGACATACCAAGCACTCAACTAAACATCTGCTGAATAAATGAATTTCTCTAAAATCTGAGAGGGCAGGGCTTATGACTCATTTGGCTCTTCATCTCCAGGACCTAGCAGAGTACTTGGCATCTATCAGTTACTCAAAGAAGTAAACCGATATAATTTAATAAACAAGTTAAGTGCTTGCTGATTTGAAGTGGAAAGCTAAACTGTCATATAAAAACAAAGAGACATGAACTTATTGAATACAAAAGATGCCAACTACATAGAAAAAGAACATTAAAACCTTCAAATGGAAAAATACTGGAAAGATTTGCATCAAATGTTAAAGCAGTTTTGTGGGGTGATGAAACAATATAGCATGTTTTTTTTTCTACCCTGGTTAATTTTATATTTTCCAATACAGGGAGTATGTATTACTTTCAAGATTCAAATGATTTTTTAAAAACCAATATCTTTATTTTTGAGAAAGAGTGAAAGTACTAAGTGACATCATTTGACCTTTGCTCTTCTGAGAATTGTGATATATATGCCTACAAGCAAATGTTGGTACATAAAACAGGGTGCCTTGAATAAAATGCGGTCGTGGACTGTCTTTAAAGAATACTTAAAGGCTGAATGAAACGGTTATAACAAATGCTGTCACTATGTATGGAGGGCACAGTCTGAGCTCCTTTTCTCCTTCTTTGCTTATTGAACATGACAGTTTCTTATGATTAATGCATATACATAATTTGAAGTGCTTTACTTTTCTATGCCAGAATTTTCTTCACACACTTAAGTCGTTGGTATATTTCAAATGTGGGCTCCTGGATTTCCTTGTTTGGCCCTTTGTTGCAATCACTGTCAAGGTTAAGTTTCCAGGTTTCCCCTCAACTCTTCTTTGCAGTCTCTGACTTCTGCACCATGACCCAATGTTAATAGTTCCACACTATACCAGGAGTGACCCAGTGGCCTGTGTAACCAGTTGTCAGCTTTTGAAAGCGGAAGTGGAAAGGGCAGACATCCTGTTTGAACAAACATCTTATAAGCCCAAATTCCTCTCTGAATATATGTTGGGTACTTATGACTTATTGACTAAATAAATAAAGTATTCAATTCCCTGGTTTTGCATAGTAAATGAAATACTAATCAACATTTTCATTCAGAAACACCGGCTACATCCAATAGCTTTATTCAAGGTGTTAGGGCAACGTCTGTGAATGAAGTGATTAAACTGGACGGCATTTAAGGGTAGGGTCTGTGTTTGTCTTGTTACCAGTGGCCCTTCCTGTACCCATCCCAGTGCCTGGCAACTAAAGGAGTTTCAATAAATATTGATTGAGGATGGGAGTATTTCAAAATCTCCCCTTTGTTTATGTCCCTATGAGTTGTTTCCTCTATTTTAAGCAACTTTAGGCTACAGCATTCTAATTTAGAAACAGATATATGGAAAGAAAACTGGCATATTATTAGTTAATTGGTGAATCTATTCTCAAAAATATCCAATCCTTAGGCATTCTACACCAGAATTCATATAAGCTATACAATGCATTTTATCACCTATCTTTAAGCATATTATATAGTAATTACACCAGTATTACCGATTTTTAGAATCTCCACATGCCTTGTGGCAGAAGCTACCAGTTGCCTAACCAATATCCATTCTCGAGCTCTTCTTCATTTATAAAGACCCTAGATTGCTTGCAGCAGCAGTATGCCCAGCTAAAAAAATTACACCTACCTTTATTTTCAGCTTTCTTTATAGAAAGGGATGGCCAATGTGCTACAAAAGCATTAGAGAGTGTTTTGGGGAAACTCTGAAATGCAGGTACTGAGCTGACAAGCACTCTTTTGCTTTTCCTTCCTGGAATGAGGCTAAGATAGCTAAAGCAGGGTCTATGAGACCCTGCAGAGTACCAAGGCAGCACAAAAAAGAGCTGGGAGATGGGAGGAGCCTGGGGCACCAACAACATCACAAAGTCATCAAGAGCATGTCTGTCACAGGACTTTGTTTTTAAGCAAAATGCAAATAAACGTCTAACCTTTTGAAGCCACTGTCCTTTGCTCTTGTTAGACCCTGAATGGGGTGATTTTGCTGAAGAATCCAGACTCTTTTTCAACTTCTTCCTCTGAAAAGGTGTTTTATGAGCTGTGTGTTTTGAGTGACTTCCCAAATGCCAAGTTCAATGAAGCCATATGTAGGTCCATAAATGGAACTCCGTGCTCTCAATGTACAAAATGAACCAGTCCATACGGGGTTTTTCCTTTCCACACTGTGTCTCATATGATTTTCCTCCATTCAAGGATAGAATGTAGAACACAAACAGGATTTGTAGCCAGGCAGATAGGGATCCTAATTAATCCCGACTCCACCACTTAGTGGGGATAATAACTGCCTCTCTGGGTTGGTGACTAGGGAAAAATGTAGCTCAGTGCATGGGAACAATAAATGGTAGGCATGCTCAGGTATGTTATGCCAGGACCCCTCACTTGGCATTCATTCCCACCATCAGGAGTACTTGCCCCCTGGCAGAATCAAACCATTTTAGGATTCAGAGCTCACTGTATTCTATCTCTGCTGCTTTCAGTATTACCTTCTACAATCCTGCTTTCCCTTTGGTTTTCTTTGTGAAAACTGAGAACAACCCCTTAACAAAACAAAATCTAGAATTTCACTGTGGGAGGCTGGATGGATCACCTTGCACTTGACTCGGGGTCCATGGGTCTGACCACTTAGAGCAGCACAGCCACCAACTAGATGTGAGACCTCTAGGCAAACCGCAGCCTTCCTGACTCTAGGTTTCCTGGTCTGGCAGAGTCTGGATTCAGTCTGCATGGATCTGAATCCTAGCACAGGCACTTGCCAGCCACGTGACACTGGGCAAGGCAGGGACGCTCTCCAATGCTCAACAGCCTCAAATGTGGGATTCCATTGATAACAGCCTCTCCTCATATTGTTGAGTTGATGATTACATGAGATGATTGATATAAAGAACTTATGCCTGGAACATAGGTAATAAATAAAGATGTTATGGTTGTTGTTATTACTGTTTTATTATTAATTCCAACATGAGAATTTGGACTGTAGGATCCCTAAGAACTTCTACAGCTCTTTTTAAAAAGTATTTTTCTCTCCTTGTACTACTTCCTTGGCTTAAGAATAGACACCATCCAGTACTCACTACTTGTACACCCCAAGACATCCTTACTCAGTGGGAGTCCTACTAGTTGTGGATCAATTTCATTAGTGAGAGTTTTGCATCATTTATTGTGAGGTAGCAGTCTCAGTGTCTCAAGACAGGCCCCAGAGTGCAGTCAACCACCCAGAATGGAAGTAATGACTGCTGCTGGACTCTTCTGCACAGCCAGAGCAAAACAGGAATGGCAGAGATAGTGGCCAGATGCGGGACTGATGTAATCTGTTCTGAGATGGTAGTAATGTGTAAGACCACACTGAAAGGCCAACTTTCAAATACAGGCTATAGGAATACAAAAGCTGTTATGGAGAAACAGGCTAACCAAATAGGGGATATTAATTTTTGAATAATGTTGCAAAACAAAATGGGTCTAGAAGCCAAACCTGAGAACAATGCTGGGATCTGCAGGAGTCATGTATAATGGACCTGGCAGCTACCCAGTTGGTTAGAAACACAGAAGCTCAAATCTGCTGCTCCAAATATATGTCCCTCAGGAGGCTTGCTGTGGCTTCTGAAGTTCTTATGATAAGGATCACTCCTTTGGGATAAATCACTTCCAAAAATGCAAATATGTAGCTTACGAGGAATACCCTCTAACACATATCAAATTAACACACATTTCTTTATCTCCTCATCAAATGTCCCCTCAATGGAAGAGTTCTGAGAATAAAGCAGGGAAGCATAGATTTTGAACAAAGAAAATACAGTGAAGATGGAAGAAGAGGTGAGAAACAGGACACAGGATGTTTAAATAGGCAGGTAACAGTGAGAGAGCTCCAAGTCCTTGTATAAATAGCCTAGACATAGTTAAGATCCACTCGAAGTACATATGATCACTTATTTATAGGCATCAGACTTTTTATAGAACAGTGAGTGTGACTGTTTCAATTATTCTTAGTCCACAGGACCCCATACAAAGGTTACAATGGGAACTCTGTCAAAGGTTGGAGATTAGACCATTGAAAAACCTCATTGCTACTGGAGAAAAAAATAAATAAACATTACATTGCTAGTAGGCCAGTGAAATTTGTGCAGCCATAACTGACGTTTCAACTCTTTGAAGTGTACATAACCCTGAGTGTTAAGGCTTTCAAAGGTAGCATGCTTGTTTGGGAGATCAGCTCAAATAAAATATTCCTCTAAATTTTGCCACTTAATGATCTTACATTTTGGTAAGTAATTTGCCTAAAGATCAAAGTTGCAGTGATGGGATTAGACTTCAGGGTTATCTATCTGATTTAATGGTTCATTAATAAAGAAGTAAACCCTCTGCATGAAGCACAGATGTATCATTCCAAGTTAATGAGCCTTCTCTGTGCATTGTCTGTCCATCCACTACTGTGTAGTTAGGAGTTTCTTTTTTTCTTTTTTAATTTTTTATTGGAGTATGGTTGATTTACAATGTTGTGTTAGTTTCTGGTATACAGCAAAGTGAATCAGTTAAACATATACATATATCCACTCATTTTTTTTTTTTTTAGATTTTTCTCCCATATAGGCCATTACAGTGTATTGAGTAGAGTCCCCTGTGCTATACAGCATGTTCTTATTAGTTATCTATTTTACATATAGTAGTGTGTATATGTCAGTCCCAATCCCCCAATTTATCCCTCTCCCCATCCCCAATAACCATGTTTGTCTTCTATATCTGTGACTCTACTTCTGTTTTGTAAATAAGCTCATTTGTACCCTTTTTTTCTGATTCCACATGTAAGCAATATCATGATATTTGTTTTTCTCTGTCTGATTTACTAAACTCAGTACAACAATCTCTAGGTCCATCCATGTTGCTGCAAATGGCATTCTTTTGTGTTTTTTTATGGCTGAGTAATATTCCATTGCATATATGTACCACATCTTCTTTATCCATTCCTCTGTTGATGGACATTTAGATTGCTTCCATGTCCTGGCTATTGTAAACAGTGCTGTAATGAACACTGGGGTGCATGTATCTTTTCAAATTATGGTTTTCTCAAGGTATGTGCCTAGGAGTGGGGTTGCTGGGTCACATGGTAGTTCTATTTTTAGTTTTTTAAGGAACCTCCATACTGTTCTCCATAGTGGCTGTATCAACTTACATTCCCACCAGTAGTGTAGGAGGGTTCCGGTTTGAGTTTCTTATCAGACTACACATTTTGTATGCAAATAACACAGGGTGTTCATTTGGGGTCTGGGGGCTCAGACATAACAAATATTTATCATACTGCTAAGATTAATAAGAGTTACCATATGCACAGAGTGCAAGATTCTTGCACACAGAGATGTGTGTGTTTGACACTGAGTCCTGTCTTTCAGCACTGTAGAAAGACCCCCCTAGGTTGGAAATTAGTTCTCTCTTCTTTGAATATATTAGTGCTTTATCTTCACTTCTCCAATAGTAGGGTTTTATAAAACATCTCTTTTCTCCTCTAACAGACTGCAAGCAGCTTGGGGACCAATCTTTGGATGCCTTGCAAAAAGTAGGTGCTCAGTAAATGAATGAGTGCAAAAGGCTCACATAACGGTTGGCTGACCTGGGCCACTGCATGTTTCTTCAGAACTGGAGCTGGATTTTCTTGCTTTGATTCCAAACCTTGGAGCCTGGGGGTCATAGCCTAGAGATTTGTTCACTGAGCTAAACTGGGATTAACCCTGGAATGCTGGCCCAACTGGTAAGGTGCTCTAAAGAAGCACACTTGCCTTATAGACCACTTAAGCATATTAACAGAAGTCAGAGAGGAAGAAATTTTCCTCTACCCTTCTAGGTTCTTCTGGCTGGTCTAGGAAATAAGTTGACATGAGATAATTAACAGGAGATAATCAAACAAAAGTTTAATAACATGTATACATGGGAGAGACACAGGAGAACTGAGTAACTCACCAAAATGGCCAAAACCCTCACTTTAAATGCCGTCTTCAACTAAGGACAAAAAGGATGTTGGGAGTAGTGGTTTGGGACTTCAAAAGGGATGAAAGAAATTCACATGGAGATGGAAAAGCAAATGTTTGGTAAACAAATGTTTGCTGGGTCATGCAGAGACAGTGGGACACGGAGTGGATCTGATCTGTAGACCCACATTTCCCTCATGACACCTGGCCCATATTCTTTACTGATACTTCTGGTGACAGCTCTGTTCCAGAAACAGGTCCTCTATCAAAGTTATTTTAGGTAGTTAAGGGGAAGGTCAAAGTTTCTTCCTGAGTCTTTTGAGCCTTGCTTGTTTTCAGCTCGAAATAATTTGCATGCATAAGGCTCGATTTGGAATCAGATGCTATAAGTACTTCAAATATTTAGATTCTACAATTCATCAGGCTCTCCACATACTCAGACACAAACAAATTGGTTCTGTGCCTTGAATTTTTGTTTCAAAAAGTAATAACAAAAAATAACAAACTGTATTGCTTAAGAAGTCTTATCAGCTTAGTAAAACTCCATTGATTCTGTGTTCAAAATCCTGTAATACAACTAAGAGCTCAGGCTGGGCCTCTGGTTTTCCACTGCTCCAGGTAATAGGATTATGTTGGACTCCAGGGCTCTCCACCTATCAATGTCAATCTTCCTGGACTGCTCCATGACATCCTTTATCAGTGAGAGCCTCCTGGTCTTTAATGCAAAAGCCTTACAGAATCAAAGGTTTTATTACATTAATATGTTTTTCAGTAGTTCAACCTTATCTACTTATTCACCTTAGCTTTAAAACCCAATTAAAATCTAATTTATCTGATCTTTGGATTCTGAACAGTATTTGGCAATGAATCTAACAGCCTTGTAGTAACTACATTATACACGTTGTGCCTTAAGGTGTTCTAGACAATACTTTAAAAAAAATTGGCAAGTGCCATTTGAAGCTACAGCAATCTCTTTGAGGCTGCCTCCATCTCATTTGAAGAACAAATACTTTGTCCTTATGCAAAAAGTATTTAGTATGATTTTATACCTATGATTTTACTTATAATTCATCTGCATAAATGTGAATAGATCATTGCTTTTCTTAAATTTTGATTCACTTTTTAAAAATGTCAGATAATAAAATCTCCTGACAGCTACAACTCCCTCCAACACATACATACACAACACATACACACACGGAAGTGTTTTAAAATCTTCCAAATTGTGGATATACTTATACGTAATGTTACACTGAGAAAACTCTTTATTTAGAATGTCAGTCCAAAAAAAACCCATACTGCTGTGTTTCTGATACTCCATTTTCTTAAGCTGTGAAAAAAAAATCATGTAATGTTGACATTAATTCAGTTCTTTAAAATCCAGCTCTAACATGTACTTTTATTCATATAATTGAATAAATGATAAATGATAAAATGTACACAAACAGAAGGATCCTGTTACTTAAGCACTCTACACAGTGCAATTGATTTTGTATATGTATATATAGTGAAAATATGCAGTGAATATACGTAGTGAAATTAATGATATATACACAGTGACTATACACAGTGAAATAGATGGCAGTGAGAAGATTCCCCACCCCCTCTTACTTCCCAGCTCCTCCTTGGTTGGTAAGAGGGAACACAATGAGGGCACTACCATTCATGAGAGCCAAACACTATTCTAGGCATTTGCACATACATTGATCTTATTTAACATAATAATCCTGGGAAGTAGCTATCAGACCAATAAAATCTAAGTAAGAAACATGTGAAAATATGACTTAAAAACAGTGTAAAAACATTGGGGCTTGCTCAATGTCTTATGAATTACAATTCCATCTGGTAATAGGCTACTGAATGAATCTCAAAAGACATGTGGAATAACCACAGAAGTAAATGCAAATATCTTCTCCATCAGTTACTCAAAGGTGATCTCAGGTAGAATCTGGATGGGTCCTTAAGTACCCCTGATTCACTCAGAGGAAAGTGCAGTCCCCTTTTAATTCTCTTTGAAGTTTTCTGATTAGATGGAGAATAAAGTCTAGCTGCTAACTGGTTACTTGAAGCCTCTCTAGTCTTTGCTAATCTTTCTTTTTAACAGTGGGAGCAGGACTCAGGCAGGCCTCAGTTCCTGCTTAGTAATTTTTTTTTTTTTTTTTTTTTTTGGCGGTACGTGTGTCTCTCACTGTTGTAGCCTCTCCCATTGCGGAGCACAGGCTCTGGACGCGCAGGCTCAGCGGCCATGGCTCACGGGTCCAGCTGCTCCGTGGCATGTGGGATCTTCCCGGACCGGGGCACGAACCCGTGTCCCCTGCATCGGCAGGCAGACTCTCAACCACTGCACCACCAGGGAAGCCCTCTGCTTAGTATTTATTTTCACTGTATTTATTTTTGTGGTTACCTTGCACTTGATGACAAATGATACTGATGTACTTTTGAAAGCATAGTAATATACCATTAACCTTATAATTACATATGATTTTAAAAGTGAAGAATTTTAGAGAAATATCAAATAATAGGAGGTGTGTGTAGATAGGGCAAGACATCAGCAGAGTGAAAACATGGAAGACCGGGGGCAGCACACGAAGAACACTGAGTGAAACACCAGATTGCCTTCCAGGGTCGTGTACCCTGGCCCAAGCTTACAAGCAGCTTGTTTTCTCAAATTTCATTTCTGAGCTTGTTATTTGGAGTGCTGATAGTGGCTTCCTTTTTAACAGTGCCATATGTGGTTGTTAGTTTTTGCAGCCAGGCCAGAAAGCCCTAACACAGTAGAGCTGAAGTGGCTTATATTTGAAAGAAAAGTGGATTTTTAAAATACAATGAAGCCTAATACTATGAGGCTGCTGATAATTAGGCAGAACTGATAACAAACTGAATAAAGAATATCCTCATACTCATTCTGAATGTGTGTTTGGGGCGGAGATCTGATTTAATGGAGAGAGAGAGGAGAGATCATGAAAACACCTCTAAAGGTCAGTGGCATAATTTGCTTTGTCTAATTTCACCTCAGAATGATAGGGCCAAGACTTAGCAACCAGGATAATCAAAGTGTCTTTTTAGTGGCTTTTCTTTAGCTCATATAAGGAACAAATGTGTGCATAATGTGACAGAAGAGGGAAAAAGGTGAGAATAGTGAGGATAAGAAAGAGAAATAAAATCTAATGGATTTTAAGTGCAGGGCTCTTCACCAGCACAGCCCCCTCCAAAACTCTGTATCTAATGTTTATTCATCTTTTTGTATTCTTTCTTTAAACAATGAGCCCTGATAAAGTTAATTTCTATATTAGGACCCACAAAATGGAGGCTGCCCCTGTGCCCTGGCCCACATCACAAATCTATACCTAAGTCAGCCTACACTTACGGGAAACACCTATCAAGGAAACCTAAAATGTACCAATCGCAATCCTCCAACTAATCTTTCTCGAGCTCTCCTTATCCTAGAAAGCAGGGCCTTCTCATCTTCTAAGGAAATCTCCGACCTCTTAGCCCATCATGTTCTGCTTCCATGTTGCCTCTTACAACCTCTTAAAACTCACTCTCGCCCCAAATCCCTCGAGAAGAGTCTCCACTGCTTATGAGGCACTGTACTCCCCCAACCCACGGACTGTTCTTGCTTGAATAAATGATATCAAACTCATTACTAAATTTGTTTTAGTTTTGCCATGTGATGCCTCCAAAGTGTATAAACTTCAGACATCTACCCTGAGAGATACTGGGAGACTTCCTAACACAACAAGCCAGAGGTAGGAAGATGAATGAAGATGAAGGAAATGGTTATGTCAGTGTCCAAAAGAAGTAAGTTTCCTAAAGGATGATTCTGGGACCTAAGTCTACCATGTGTGTGGTGATGGGGAGGGTGGGGGGAGGCCCCACACCAAGAAACAATGTTCTAGACACCATCTGGATGTCCTATAATTCAACTCAATTCTGACACCCTCTACCCAGAGACAGCATCAGATCCCATAGGTTAAGCGTTCAGTCTCACAAGGCTGCCAGTTTTGTTATAAAAGGCTTGAACTCAGAAACAGCCAGATGGAAGAGGTACATAGGGTAAGGTGTGGAGAAAGTGCAGGGAGCTTCCATACGCTCTCTGAGTGGGTCACTGCCCCAGCACCTCCACCTGTTCACTGACCCAGAAGCTCTCCAAACCATGCATGACCTTTTGGGTTTTTATGAAGGCTTCGTTACAAGGCATGATTGGTTAAATCATTGGCTGTTGGTGACTGAACTCAGTCTCCAGCCCTTCTCCTCACTCCGGAGGTTAGGGGGTAGGAACTGGAAATTCCACCCTTCAATCACAGGATTGGCTCCCATCCTTAGATGAGTTCCCCAAATTGCCTCATTAACACGACAAAAGACACCTTTTCGGGATCTCTTCACTTAGGAAATTCCAAGGGTTTTAGGAGCTCTGTGCCAGAAACAGGGATTAAGATTAAATATATATATATGGTATTATAAATCACAGTGTAATGTCTCCCTAAACAAAATTAAGGATGTTGAAAACAGACGAATGAAGATGCTGGGAAAGAGATGGAGTCTTGGAGTTCCTCAGATGGCCACTAGGTGGTGCCAGAAGAGGGGTCAGTAAGGATGCCAGGTGGGCACAGGGATGCAGGAGGCAGTGATGCTGAAGACAGGAGGAGGGAAAGGGCATGGGGAGTAGTATATAATTCCGTTCCGATATGGCACATTCAGGGAGTGGGTTCAGAATTGGTGGATTTCAGTATTCCTCCTTTTAGCAGCAAAGCAAATTAAATAATACTGTAAACTCTAGATCAACTTTAGAAGCTCTCTGTCATCAAAAACATTCACCACTGAAACTGCTTTGGTGACAGAGGGGAAAGAACACCCCAGCATGGGGAAAAACTTAAAAGAAAACCTTCAGAAATACTAAGGAAACGTGTTGTCTTGGAAAGGAAAAGAGATTCAAACAAATGTATTCTTTGCATTTAGAATACACTGAATAGAGTATATTGTTCTTGTAAACCTTTTGAATCCGATGTCTTATTAGAAATCCTGTACCAAATAAAAATAACCCTCCTATTTTATTTATTAAATCTCTCTTCACTGCCATTGTACAGCATCAGCATGCAGATCACTTAATTACACAGGGAACAGTTACAGCATGCAAGTCTGCCCTCTTCTGGGCATTTCCTTGGAAAGTCTAAAGAACTGTGACTTGCATTAATTTTTACCTAAACAATTCTGTAAATAAACAAACCTACAAAGAAAAAATGCTATTCTAAAAGGAAATCTCTGTAAGGCACAAGAACCAAAGATGCATTATTTATCAGGGCCAGTCGTTTTCAATATCCTTTGAAAAATAATCAACAAAACCAAAAACATTTTAGAAGGGCAATTTTCAAAAGGTGGTCACTTCCCACTCCAGAAAGACTTATGTACTAGTCTCAGGTATAGAAGGGACACGTATTCTTCAATTTCAAAGATATGTAAAGTTCAGTATTTCACTAGGGCATTGGACAAGAGGGCCACACTGGGCTGAACATAAGATCAGCTAAATCCAGGACTCTAAATATAAATGATGGACTCTTTTCGAGGAGGCAGTTTAACAGGAGTGTGTTATGAAATGGGATAAAATGTTAACAGGCAAATCTGAGTATACAGAGTTGTTCTTTGTACATTTTTTCTTTTTCTTTTCTTTATTGGCAGGTTTTTTAAATTTGAAATTATTTGCAAAAACAGAAAAGTAGACAAAAAGAGATAATACAGGCTCTGGGGCAGACCAGAGTCTAAATTGTGGTTCTGCCTCCATGTTACTTTGGACAAGACATTTAACCTCTCTGGGTCTCTGCTTCCTCATCTCTAAAACAAAGATAATAATGGTTTTGCCTAATAGGGCTGTTAGCAAAATTAAAAAAAGTAGTAGGTAAAAAGCACCTAACACTATGGCTGGTACAGAATAGCCTGTCAATAATGTGGTGGTTGTTATTGTTGTTTTCATTATTTTTATTATGAATTGGGTAAGAAGATTAATTTCCACCAAGGAGATGTGCTAACTCAGCTCCCTGTCTCTGGCAAACATTAAACCAATACAGGAAGCATCAATGCATGACTTGTTAAGAATCTATGCAACCCATAATCTCATCCAAATAATGCAGGAGACTTTTTTATACATTCATCTTAAAACATTCCTTAGGCCCACGACTCCAAACTTTCTACTCATCTTCTAATGTGAAATGTTGTTGCATTTATTATAAATCTATTTTCAGTACCAGTAAGTATGTTTAGAATATAGGATAGGATTTAAACCATTAGGCTGGATCCTTCCATTCCAACAAAGGGTCCCGTGTTTTCCTTGGGGGGAACCAGGAAGACCTCTCCTTGCTCCCCTCTATAGAATCACGTCTGCTGGTGTCTAACTCGGAGCTGTGGAGACTGGACTAGGCTTTCACCAGGGAAGCAGAAGCCAGCCCCCTGAGCCACGGGCCCTCCTACTTGAGAAGCTTAAGGGATTGTGGGCAGTAGGGCTTGCCTTTGAAATGATGTAAGGAGAATGGGTTTGGAATTCTGGAAGACCTGGGTTTAAACTGAGGTCCTATCTGTAACATATCTTGTGACTCCAATCAAATTAACTTATTTGAGCATGTATTTCCTCCTCTGTAAAGTGAGGACAATGTCTTAGTCTGGGCTGCTTTAACAGAGTTGTTTAGAAACAAAGGAAATTTATTTCTCACAGTTCTGGAGGCAGGAAGTCTTGAGATCAGGGTGACAGCATGGCCAAGTCCTGGGGAAGGCCCTCTGGGCTGCAGATTACTGCCTTCTCATGTTCTCACATGGCAGAGAGCAGAGAGAGGGAAAAGCCCTCTCCTGTCTCTTACAAGGGCACTAATTCTACTCATGAGGGCTTCACTCCCATGACCTTATGGAATCCTAATTACCTCCCAAAGTCCCCACCACCTAATACCATCACATTGTGGGAGGGGGTGTAAGGTTTCAACATGAATTTTGGGGGGGTCACAAACATTCATTCCATAACAGACAACTCAACAATTTGGCAGAGTTGCAGGGTTAAAGATAATATATGGTTTCTAAAGTAAGCATAGTGATACTGTTATTAGTGTATTGCTATTGTTGATATTATTAGAAAGTCAAACCATCAGGCCACATTTATTTTCATCTTCTTAATTCAAACCCGCTCAAAGTCAGAGAAAGTAGATTTTCTGAGGGTTCGTGCCCCGGTCCGGGAGGATCCCACATGCCGCGAAGCGGCTGGTCCCGTGAGCGGCCGCTGAGCCTGCGTGTCCGGAGCCTGTGCTCCACAACGGGAGAGGCCACAACAGTGAGAGGCCCACGTACCGCAAAAAGAAAAAATAAATAAATAAATAAATAAATAAATAATGTTTTTGTCAATAGGTAAAATGAAAATAGTTCAAGACTATTTTTTAGGTTTGGGGTATAGATTTATATAATGTTAAAGTTAGACCTTAGAATTTATGTAGCCTTGCTTTCTCATTTTATAGATTAAATAAAGTATTTATCAAAATTTACAGTCAACTTCAGACCTGAACCTAAAACACAAACCTCTTTTTTTCATTGTGGTGTACCTTCTACTACTTCATGTGACTTTCTTAAATTTTATTTTATATTTATTTATTTTATATTACTGATCTTTAAATGCTTCATATACAATGTTATTTGGAGATGGGTTCAAGCTGTCATAGTTTTCATAAGACATTAAAGAACTAAAACCACATAAAGTGTTAATACAGATAAACAAAGTACAAAAACATTTTAAACATGCTTAAAAGTCAGTGGGCTGGGAGATCATGAAAAGAATAGGGGCTGCAGAATCCCAAAACCTGGGTTTGAGTTTCTGTCTCATTGTTTAGGCTAACGGCTTAACTTCTATGAGAATCAGTTTGTTCATTTAGAAAATGAAGATAAAAATCCCAGTCTAAAGTGTTCTCAGGAAGGTTGACTGTGGTAACATGTAACATTTTCAGCACATAGTATGTAATAAATTTGAGCTCCATCACCCCACTCTTTTTTTTTATCATGCCTATGAATCTCTACACAAAGGTTGTTCTATAAATACTAATGTGGTGATGGTGATGTTGGTGATGATGCTCACATGGAAACCAAAAGCCCTATTAAAGGAGAAAAGATAGCTAATTATATTATAAATATACTAATATTTATATTAAAGATATCCACAAGCAAAAAAATCTCCAATTAGAACTAATTAAACATATATGCATGAAATTATCTTTGGTAGCACAGAACTAACCTGAAATGACATGTGTGCATAAAAAAGAACAAATTAATGACTCCCTGAAATACACACTTCTCAGAGATCATGGGGACCAGTGCACACTATTATAGTGGACACAGTCAAGGTCCACAGGATGAAATACGAAGTGAGATGGTAAAAACGATAGGCTGAAGACTGAGTGACAACTCTGTAACACAATGTAGCTAATGAAAAGTTTGATGACCTACTTTTTCAACTCTTCTATTAAAAATGGGCCTGGTTCAACTGAACATAGTCTTGAGTATTCTCCAAGCAGCAATTACATGAAATGCAAGTAACTCACTTTATTTACACTCAATATTGAGAATTATTTTAATATTTCATTTGGTGTGGTTCATAGTGTCCACAGATACAGTGCACTTCAATAAATGGCCCATTTATACCAATAGTTCAAGCTGGAACAATATTTTTGAAACAAATATCAAAATTAAAGGTTCAACTCAATTGCTCTAGAATCAAGAAACCATGAAAAAGGAAACAAAGAATCTCACACAGAGATACTTCAACATAGGTGGCTGAGAGGTGACCATGGTCAGAAGACAAAGTCTTTAAGGTTTTAAGCTACGGCGTGACATACCTTCGAATGCCTAGTTCCCTCATTCGTTCCCTCTTCCATATCATACAGCGTGGTTTTTTCCCTGCTCCCCTTCTCTTCTGTTTCATCTGTTTCTCTTTTCTTCAATCCTGTTCCTTTTCTTTCAACTGAAAAACTATAATAAGGTGTAAATTGGTGCAGCCACTGTGGAGAAAGCTTCCTTAAAACATTAGAAACAGAGTTGCCATATGATCCAGCAATCCAACTCCTGGGAATATATCCAGAGAAAACTATGATTCAAAAGCAACATACACCCCAAGGTTCACTGCAGCACTATTTACAATAGCCAAGATATATGTAAGCAACCTAAATGTCCATCAACAGATGAATGGATAAGAAGATGTGATATATTTATGCAATGCAATATTACTCAGCCAATAAAAAAAAGAATGAAATAAAGCCATTTGCAGCAACATGGATGGACCTACATTATCATATTAAGTGAAGTAAGCCAGAGATAGAAAGACAAATATCATATGATATCACTTATATGTAGAATCTAAAAAAAAGGATACAAATGAACTTATTGACAAAACAGGAATAGACTCACAGACATAGAAAACAAAATTATGGTTACCAAAGGGGAGCAGGGGAGAGGGATAAATTAGGAGTTTGGGATTAAAATATACACACTACTATATATAAAATAGATAACTAACAAGAACCTACTATATAGCACAGGGAACTATACTCAATATCTTGTAATAACCTATAATAGAAGATAATGTTCAAGAAGAATATATATATATATATATATATATATATATATATATATATATATATATATATAATGTATAACTGAATCACTTTACTGTACACCTGAAACTATCACAACATTGTAAATCAACTGTATTTCAATAAAAAAATTAATAAACAACCCCACCCCCAAAAAACCCTGTAATAAGAGAGTACCCTTTCAGAGCAAAGGGGATCTCTGAAGGTAGAGAGTAGAGAAGAAGGCAGTTCCAGAAGCCATTGACCCCGTGCTTTGCAATCTGGGTGTGCAGTAGTAAGACCTCTTCCTTCTCAACCCTAAGTGGATGGGGCTCATTACCCAGTGACCCCTGGATACAGACCTCAGGGTCCTCAGCTCTGTAAGTTAACCTCATGAAAGAATGAGATGGGTGAGGGAGGCTAAGTGGGCAATTCCAGACAGCATGCATATTAAATGGTGCCTTCTAGATTAGAGACACCTGTTCTATTCTAAAAGATTAGCACTGAGGAGTTTGGGCACCATATGATAGACAGGGTAAGGAGAGAGGGACTCTGAGGGCAGGTGATCTATCCAAGTTCCTCATGTCATATTTGGATTCAAAACTTTGTAAAACATTAAGCTCGTCTTGCTTACCTATGCTGCCTTTGAGGACATCTGTTTGCCCTTTCGTAGGGGTCTGCCTTCCTCCCCCCTTTTGGTACTATCCTCTGAAAGGAACAACCACTACTTCTCAAACTCTGAGTACTTTTATTCTTTTTTTTTTAATTCCAATCCACTGTAGACTGATTAACTTTCCAAAAATTCAATGAAATTGTTGTGGTGATGTAAAAATGCTACAGAAGTAGTCTAAATGCTGACTGACAATTTTTGTATTTGTCTTATTACAAACTAGTAAAAAATAGTTTATCGACTAGTACTGGTCCTCAGATCATACTTTGAGGAGCACTGGTCCACACCAATTAAGAAACACATTCTTTATCATTAAATTTTATATTTTAAAAGATACCTATTACCTACAACATGAAAATAAAATTAATAAAAAGACAAAGTGAATTTAAATTAGATAAAGCCATCACTTATCAGAGAGTTGGTTATACACAAGATCTTCTAACTACTACTAAACCCAGGCACAGTGTTGATAGAATAAATTTTCACATATTTAGGTATGGGGAAGGCATCCTGGCTTATACATGAATTTGATGCTAACTAAAACAGTCTGTTTGTGGCTTATCAAACATATATTGTACATCTGCTTTAATCATTAAAGAAAAGGGTGCACTAACCAGAAGTAAAGAATGTCTATGTTAAAAACAAAGATTAAGTGCCTCCCTTCCTGGGATGCCAATGCTTGTCCTCCTTCCATGATAAGACTCCTTTCCCTGGTTCCAAGACTTGTTGTGTACATGCTTATCTGTGGTTTTCTTTTTCTTTTTATTTATTTATTTTTTAATCTTGAAGGAATATATCCCTGACTTATCTAATGTTCTTTGTTCTGAGAAGATATAAAACTGCTGAAAACCATGCTTCTTTGGAGAAGTTCCTTAGAGTTATTTGAGGGGCTGTCTCTTGGGCTATAGTACTCAGTTTGGCTCAAATAAAACTCTTTTCTATTCCTATTAAAGATCGTTTATTATTTCCATTAACATTGCTTGGAGTAGCCAGCACGGTATCAGAAAATCCCAGCTGAGGTCACCTGGAGTCTATCCTGGACCGGCACTTGGTAGGAAGCATGGGCCACTCAAGCCCCCCACCCCAACTCCCAGCTTCATGGCATCCTTCAGGTGCTTCAGTGAGATTTTCCTGATATCTGGATCTCCTTGTATTAAGTTGCAGTCCGTGACTTTTATTTGAGCTGTTATCTTAAGGCTTGGAGTCTTAAGGGTGGCACTGGTACATTTCCTAGCTAAAAAGGACCTAGGGGGAAGTTCCTAGGCAGAGGACCTAGAGGGAATTTCTGGGCAAGGGACCTAGGAGGAATTTCTAGGCAGGAAGGCCTAGAAGGAATTTTGGACTGAACTGGGTTGGCTGACCGACTTTTTTTTTTTTTAAGTGGCTTAAAATTGGAAAGATTTGTACTTCATAATAAAACAAAAGTAAAAGTAAGGATTGAGATGTACACACTGCTATATTTAAAATGGATAACCAACAGAGACCTACTGTATAGCACAGGGAACTCTGCTAAGTATTATGTAACAACCTAAATGGGGAAAGAATTTGAAAAAGGATAGATACATGTATATGTATAACTGAATCACTTGGCTGTACACCTGAAACTATCACAACATTGTTAATCACCTATACTGCAATATAAAATCAAAAGTTAAAAAAAAGTAAGTGAGAACTTGTGCTTCTAAAGCCTACCAGTACCTGGACAGGCAGCCACCCACTGGAACTTTGGCTGCCTTTGTGTATAACTGGTATGGATCCAGGGCTGCAAGTATTTATCTGACACTAAAATGGCCGGGAGGGATCTCTTTTGACATTCTGAAACTGATTTTTTTTTTTTGCATATGCAGTAAAGAAATTTGACTTAATAAAAACTTCTTTTCAAAATTCTGACCTTGAGAGAACAAAAGTACTCCTAAGAGAAAGCTTGAAGTTACAACTATTATCATGTCCTTGAAATACAAACAAAACCCACACTGCCTGAGACTATAGCCTTGGCTCAATTACTAGAATCTAAAACAGAAAAAAAAAAAATGGAAAAAGAGGCCTTTTAAAACTCAAGAAGAGGGGGAGGTGCCTTCAAGATAGCAGAGCAGTAAGACGTGGACATCACCTTCCTCCCAACAAATACAACAAAACTACATCTACATGAGGAACAACTCCTACAGAACACTTACTGAACGCTGGCAGAAGACCTCAGACTTCCCAAAAGTATACTTTTTAGCACTTGTTATCATTGGTGGATTTGTTTTTTGGTTTGGTTGCTCTCTTCTTTCTTTCTCTCTCTTCCTTTTTTTATTACATTTTCATTTTTTTAATTTTTAATATTTTTTTCTATTTTAATAAATTTAATTTATTTCATTTATTTATTTTTTCTTTCTATCTTTTTCTCCATTTTTTCTGAGCCATGTGGCTGATAGGGTCTTGCTGCTCTGGCTGGGTGGCAGGCCTCAGCCTCTGATGTGGGAGAGCCGAGTTGAAGACATTGGTCCACCAGAGACCTCCCTGCCCCACATAATATCAAACAGCCAAAGCTCTCCCAGATATCTCCATCTCAACTCAAAACCCAGCTCCACTCAATGACCAGCAAGCTACAGTGCTGGACACCCCATGCAAAACAACTAGCAAGACAGGGACACAACCCCACCCACTAGTGCAGAGGCTGCCTAAAATCATAATAGGTTCACATACACCCCAAAACACACCACTGGATGTGGTCCTGCCCACCACAAAGAAAAGACCCAGCCTCATCCACCAGAAAACAGGCACCAGTCCCCTCCACCAGGAAGCCTACACAACCGACTGAACCAACCTTACCCACTGGGAGCAGACACCAAAAAAAAAAACGGGAAATATGAACTTGTGGCCTGCGAAAAGGAGACCCCAAACACAGTAAGTTAAGCAAAATGAGAAGACAAAGAAATACACAGCAAATGAAGGAGCAAAGTAAAAACTCACCAGACCAAACAAATGAAAAGGAAATAGGCAGTCTACCTGAAAAAGAATTCAGAGTAATGATAGCAAAGATGAACCAAAATATGGGAAATAGAATGGAGAAAATATAAGAAACGTTTAACAAGGACCTAGAAGAACTAAAGAGCAAACAAACCATGAGGAACAACACAAAAATGAAATTAAAAATCTCTATAAGGAGTCAACAGCAGAATAACAGAGGCAGAAGAATGGATAAGTGACCTGAGACATAAAATAGTGGAAATCACTACCACAGAGCAGAATAAAGAAAAAATAATGAAAATAATTGAGGACAATCTCAGAGAACTCTGGGAAAACATTAAATGCACCAACATTCGAATTATAGGGTTCCCAGAAGAAGAACAGAAAAAAACCGGACTGAGAAAATATTGGAGGAGATTTTAGTTGAAAACTTCCCTAATATGGGAAAGGAAATAGTCAATCAAGTCCAGGAAGCACACAGAATTCCATACAAGATAAATCCAAGGAGAAACATGCCAAGACACATAATAATCAAACTATCAAAAATTAAATACAAAGAAAAAATATTAAAAGCAGCAAGGGAAAAGTAACAATTAAAATACAAGGGAATCCCCATAATGTTAATGGCTGATCTTTCAGCAGAAACTCTGAAAGCCAGAAGGGAGTGGCAGAACATAGTTAAAGTGATGAAAGAGAAAAACCTACAACCAAGATTACACTACCCAGCAAGGACCTCATTCAGATTTGATGGAGAAATTAAAACCTTTACAGACAAGCGAAAGCTAAGAGAATTAAGCACCACCAAACCAGCTCTACAACAAATGTTAAAGGAACTCCTCAAGGCAGGAAACACAAGAGAAGGAAAAGACTTACAATAACAAAACCAAAACAGTTAAGAAAATGGTAATAGGAACATACATATTGATAAGTACCTTAAATGTAAATGGATTAAATGCTCCAACCAAAAGACTGGCTGAATGGGTACAAAAAGAAGACATATATATGCAGTCTAGAAGAGACCCACTTCAGACCTAGGGACACATACAGACTGAAAGTGAGGGGATGGAGAAAGTTATTCCATGCAAATGGAAATCAAAAGAAAGCTGAAATAGGAATTCTCATATCAGACTTTAAATAGACTTTAAAATAAAGACTATAACAAGAGACAAAGAAGGACATGACATAATGATCAAGGGATCAATCCAAGAAAAAGATATAACAATTGTAAATATCTATGCACCCAACATAGGACCACCTCAATACATAAGGCAAATGCTAGCAGCCATAAAATGGGAAATTGACAGTAACACAAAAATAGTAGGGGACTTTAACATACCACTTTCACCAATGGAGAGATAATCCAAAATGAAAATAAATAAGGAAACACAGCTTTAAATAATACATTAAACAAGATGGACTTAATTGATATTAATAGGACATTCCATCCAAAAGCAGCAGGTTACACTTTCTTCTCAAGTGCTCATGGAACATTTTCCAGGATAGATCATATATTGGATAACAAATCAAGCCTTGGTAAATTTAAGAAAACTGAAATTGTATCAAGTATCTTTTCTGACCACAACGTTATGAGACTAGATATCAATTACAGAAAAAATCTCTGTAAAAAATACAAAGACATGGAAGCTAAACAATACACTACTAAATAATCAAGGGAACACTGAAGAAATCAAAGAAGAGGTAAAAGAAATACCTAGAAACAAATGGCAATGAAAACATGACGACCCAAAACCTATGGGATGCAGCAAAAGCAGTTCTAAGAGGGAAGTTTATAGCAATGCAATCCTACTTCAAGAAACAAGAAACATCTCAAATAAACAACCTAACCTCATACCTAAAACAATTAGAGAAAGAAGAACAAAAACCCCCGAAAGTTAGCAGAAGGAAAGAAGTCATAAATATCAGATCAGAAATAAATAAAAAACAAATGAAGGAAATGATAGCAAAGATAAATAAAACTAAAAGCTGGTTCTTTGAGAAGATAAACAAAACTGGTAAACAATTAGCCAGACTCATCAAGAAAAAAAGGAAGAAGATGAAAATCAATAGAATTCAAAATGAAAACAGAGAAGTAACAACTGACACTGCAGAAATACAAAGTATCATCAGAGATTACTACAAGCAGCTATATGCCAATAAAATGGACAACCTAGAAGAAATGGACAAATTCTTAGAAAACCATAACCTTTTGAGACTGAACCAGGAGGAAATAGAAAATATAAACAGACCAATCACAAGCACTGAAATTGAGACTGTAATTAAAAAACTTCCAACAAACAAAAGCCCAGGACCAGATGGCTTCACAGGCGAATTCTATCAAACATTTAGAGAAGAGCTAACGCCTATCCTTCTCAAACTCTTCAAAAATATAGCAGAGGGAGGAAGACTCACAAACTCATTCTATGAGGCCACTATCACCCTGATACCAAAACAAGAAAAAGATGCAACAAAAAAAGAAAACTACAGGCCAATATCACTGATGAACACAGATGCAAAAATCCTCAACAAAATACTAGCAAACAGAATCCAACAGCACATAGAAAGGATCATACACTATGATCAAGTGGGGTTTATCCCAGGAATGCAAGAATTCTTCAATATATGCAAATCAATCAATGTGATAAACCATATTGACAAACTGTAGGAGAAAAAACATATGATAATTTCAATAGATGCAGAGAAAGATTTTGAGAAAATTAAACACTGATTTATGATAAAAACCCTCCAGAAAGTAGGCATAGAGAGAACTTACCTCAACATAATAAAGGCCATATATGACAAACCCACAGCCAGCATCATTCTCAAGGGTGAAAAACTGAAATCATTTCCACTAGGATCAGGACCAAGACAAGGTTGCCCACTCTCACCACTATTATTCAATATAGTTTTGGAATTCTGGCCACAGCAATCAGGGATGAAAAAGAAATAAACAGAATCCAAATTAGGAAAAGAAGAAGTAAAATTGTAACTGTTTTAGATGACATGATATTATACATAGAGAATCATAAAGATGCTACCAGAAAACTACTAGACCTAATCAATGAATTTGGGAAAGTAGCAGGATATAAAATGAATGCACAGAAATCCCTTGCATTCCTATACACTAATGATAAAAAATCTGAAGGAGAAATTAAGGAAACACTCCCATTTACCACTGCAACAAAAAGAATAAACTACTTAGGAATAAACCTACCTAAGGAGACAAAAGACCTGTATGCACAAAACTATAAGACACTGATCAAAGAAATTAAAGATGATACAAATAGATGGAGAGATATAGCATGTTCTTGAATTAGAATGAACATTGTGAAAATGACTCTACTACCCAAAGCAATTTAGAGATTCAATGCAATCCCTATCAAACTACCACAGGCATTTTTCACACAAGTAGAACAAAGTATTTCACAATTTGTATGGAAACACAAAAGACCCCAAAGAGCCAAAGCAATCTTCAGAAAGGAAAACAGAGCTGGAGGAATCAGTCTCCTTGACTTCAGATTATACTACAAAGCTACAGTAATCAAGACAGTATGGTACTGGCATAAAAACAGACATATAGATCGATGGAACAGGATAGAAAGCCCAGTGATTAAACCCACGCACATATGGTCACCTTATCTTTGATAAAGGAGGCAAGAATATACAATGGAGAAAAGACAGCCTCTTCAATAAGTAGTGCTGGAAAAACTGGACAGTTACATGTAAAAGAATGAAATTAGAACACTCTCTAACACCATACACAAAAAATAAACTCAAAATGAATTAAAGACCTAAATGTAAGGCCAGACACTATCAAACTCTTAGCAGAGAACATAAGTAGAACACTCTATGACATAAATCACAGCAAGATCCTTTTTGACCTACCTCCTAGAGAAATGGAAATAAAGACAAAAATAAACAAATAGGACCTAATGAAACTTAAAAGCTTTTGCACAGCAAAGGAAACCATAAACAAGACCAAAAGACAACCCTCAGAATGGGAGAAAATATTTGCAAATGAAGCAACTGACAAAGGATTAATCTCCAAAATATACAAGCAGCTCATGTAGCTCAATAACAAAAAAACAAAAAACCCATTCCAAAAATGGACAGAAGACCTAAATTGACATTTCTCCAAAGAAGATATACAGATTGCCAACAAACACATGAAAGAATGCTCAACATCATTAATCATTAGAGAAATGCAAATCAAAACTGCAATGAGATAATATCTCACACTAGTCAGAATGGCCATCATCAAAAAATCTACAAACAATAAATGCTGGAGAGGGTGTGGTGAAAAGGGACCCCCTCATACACTGCTGGTGGGAATGTAAATTGATACAGCCTCTATGGAGAACAGTATGGAGGGTCCTTAAAAAACTATAAATAGAACTACCATATGATCCAGCAATCCCACTACTGGGCATATACTCGGAGAAAACCATAATTCAAAAAGAGTCATGTGCCACAATGTTCACTGAAGCAGTATTTACAATAGCCAGGACATGGAAGCAACCTAAGCGTCCATCAACAGATGAATGGATAAAGAAAATGTGGCACATATATACAATAGAATATTACTCAGCTATAAAAAGGAATGAAATTGAGTTATTTGTAGTGAGGTGGATGGACCTACAGTCTGTCATACAGAGTGAAGTAAGTCAGAAAGAGAAAAACAAATAACACACATACATGGAATCTAAAGAAAAACAAATGGTTCTGAAGAACCTAGGGGCAAGATGTGAATAAAACGCAGACCTTCTAGAGAATGGACTGAGGACACCGGAAGGGGGAAGGGTAAGCTGGCACAAAGTGAGAGAGTGGCATGAACACACATACACTCCCAAATGTAAAACCGATAGCTAGTGGGAAGCAGCCGCATAGCACAGGGAGATTAGCTCAGTGCTTTGTGACCACCTAGAGGGGTGGGATAGGGAGGGTGGAAGGGAGGGAGATGCAATAGGGAAGAGATTGGGGATATATGTATATGCATAGCTGATTCACTGTTATAAAGCAGAAACTAACACAGCATTGTAAAGCAATTATACTCTAATGAAGATGTTAAAACAAATGAATGAATAAATAAAATACCTTTCATTTCTAATAAAAAAAGAAATAATGAGGAAAACTTTTCAGTGTACAAGTAAAATAAGATAGGTATTTTCAATAAAAGAATATATGAAGAATGGAAATGCATTTTATTAAGGTAAAAGAAAGTGATTTTTGTCCTGAAGCATCTCAAAAGAGATATTAAACTAATCAGGCTTATTTGGTATGTTAAATTACATGGAAAGCATTATCAAATAAAAGGTAACATTAAGCTTTCTTTATACTATGTCTGTATAAATATACACTACAAATGTTCCAGAAATTATGTGACATTCCTGGAAATCTTACATATGCTGACATAAAATATTATCTGTTATGGAAATTGAGCCTCACATTAAAGATACTGAACCCAAGTAATAGGGAAATGCCTTAGCTGACATCCATGCAAAGGTAACAACAGAATCTGTAAAGATTATGGCACATGTAGATAAAGCCCATTCTACTACTGCAAAAATGAATGCCTCATTGTCAGATTTTGCCTTCCGGATGTCCTTGCAGACTCCTAAATCAGAGAAATTACGATGGGTACACAATACTGTAAATGGAACAGTCAGAGCTATGGGAAATCCAAGATGGCCACTTGTGTCTTCCAGACTCCTCCCCAAACCCCATTTTTTTGGTTTGATGGCTTGAAGCCTTCCCTTACTATAAGGCTTATGCTCTCTCAATGACAAAAAAAAAAAAAAAAAAAAAAAAAAAAGCCAAAACATTAGAAAATGCGTTTCCACTTGGCGTATACTCTCCACAATATCCAGTGATCAACGTACCCACTTTACATGACAAATCATGTGCACCTTAACAAAAACATTACAAACTGCCTGAAATTATCACTGTCACTATGACCCTCGATCATCAGGCAAGGTCAACAGAACTAATAGAAACACTGGACTCAAGCAGAACAAGAATTACATGGAATTGAACAAACTGATAAATAAGATTATCATTTTTATGATGTTTGTCTGAAATATTACAGGCTTTTAATCTTTGTTTTCCAGATATAAGGGAACCTTTCCCCTTAAGCTAATTTTGACGTTCAGCAATTTGGTAAATTATACGTTGGTAAGCAGAATTGAAGCATTTATCTTTTCTCTCTACTTGATACCTCCAGAATTTGGAAATTCTTGGGTTTCCAGCAACTTTTCCGATGAATAAGGAAGACCACTTCCTGGCACGTGTAAGAACCTCAGAAATTTTAGACCTCAAAAAGAAAGAAATCCACCTAAATCTGTAGGTACTGCAGGCAGAATCTAATGGCAAATCCTTGGCATGACTTTCCTGGCCTTGAGAGACTTTTTAAAAGTTCAACTTGAGATTCCTTACGAAAAGTTTCAGCAATGTCAAATTTAAAAGAGGCTATATGATCAATTACACATATGTAAACAATCAGGCCAGGTTTACTGAAACCAGACTTAGTTTACAAATATATTAGTCTTAATTTGACAATATTTGGTAAAATGAGGGCAATTTAGAGAAAAAATTATGTTTCAATAATATATCTTTATTGATATTGAGGTTTTATATACACTGAAATTTTGTATTGACTACCTACACACAAGATGCCTCTTTGTTGCTCTGCTATATTACTGTAAAGTTTTATTTAAATATTAAAAGGATATTCTAAGCTTGTTCTGAAGATAACAGGAACCTATCTTTGGGTGAAGATCAGATGCCCCATAACCTGCACCCAGGAAATTATGAATACTGAAAAAGACATCACTTAAAGGAGTCTCTCTCCAACCTACATGGAAGGACCCTTATCAGGTATTCTTAAGCAGCTCATGCACAGTGAAACTGCAGGGAATTGACTCTTGAATTTATATTTCCCACTTAAAAAGGGCCTCTGCACCAGACTAGTCTATAAGAGGACTATTAACCTCAAACTCACCTTAAAACAACCATCAACCCAGGCCTAGAAGAAGACAACAACATTGGTAGACAGCTGACCCAGGAATCTGGACCATGCCTGTATGACCCATCCTACTAGTTCAATTGAACTCGTTTACCAAATGTTTGTCTGCCTATCAAAATTGAAAGTCACTTTTTACTTCTAGCTATACTTTTGCCCCAATGTTCAGGATGGAAAGAAAATTCTTTAGTAAAGTTGTCACAAAGTATAGCTACTGGAGTAGGCCCTCATTGTACTTATTACTGACTTTTCAGATCTTCCTAGCATTAGCACTCACCAAAACCAACCTCCCTCTGGCCTAACCTTTCAGCTTCAAATTCTTCAGCCTATTAATATGTCCATCCTTTGTTTGATGCTATCCTCAGCCCTTAGAGACCCAGCACAACTTACCCTAGAACTCCCTTGCTCTGTCCATTCTTTCATTGAAAAATGTCTTAAAGAGAAAAACATAAGTAAATTATGCCAGCAACTCCCATATGTTAAATACCATGCCAGTGACTTTGGGAAAGACTACAAGAGAAGTGATCCATACTTTTTATTGTGTTGACAAAACTTCCAGTTAATGAGATTATCAGTGATTGCGCTCAGGGAGTGCTCCCCCAAGTTTCATCTTCATATGTGGCATTGGAATTGATCCACCTTCTCAAGGATGGGCATATAAATGTCTTAACAGCTGGCAAAAGAAAGGTTGTTTTTTTTTTTTTGAAACTTTGAAAGAATATGTCCCTGACTTGCTTAATATTCTCTGTTCTGACAAGATACAAATTGTGCTGAAAACCATGCTTTTCTGGAGCAGAGTTCCTCAAAGTTATCTGAGAGGCTGTCTCCCAGGCTATAGTCCTCAGTTTGACTCAAATAAAACTCCTTTCTATTCCTATTATAGATTGTTTATTGATTATTTCTGTCTACACTGTAAAGGGTTGCATTGTACACAACACTGAAAGTATCCACTCAATTTCATAATTTAAAAATTATGTGATCAAAATCACCAGGTATAAAAAGCCATATATTATTTTTGTGGTTAATAAGTCAAACCACATGAATGTTGAATAACAAGACAAATTTCAACTCTAACTGCTCTTTCACAAAGCAGGAGCTAAGATTTGCTTTACCTTGTTGAGGGATGTTTACTGCTGTGGGATTCTTAAACAGATCTGGGGTGTTCCAAAGACCTGTCTAGTTCTACCTTCAGTAGGAATATACTTCATATATATTTTTAAGTGAAATACTAGTTAATTTGATGCTGGAAAAAGAGTCATACTAGAGTTGACCTCCACAGAAGAATGGACCAACGTGAGGAGGGTCTTTATAGGGTAGAATTGATTTTACTGGTGGCAACCTCAGAAAATTTAACTGCCAGTGCAGCCTCTGGAGAAAACTTGTCCAGGATCATTTTCACTAATTGACAGTTAAGTGGCCTTTCACCTCAGGAAGTCTGCAATGGTGGCCAAACAAGAAGTTCATGACAGAAATCCAAAAGGATGTCCAGGAGTGAGGGTTTCATAACAAAATGACAGAAGTTCCATGTTCCACCAGATGCACCAACACCTAGCAGTCTTTACTGTTTCTGGGAACAAATACAAATCTAGGAGAACACAAGATTGTGTCAGCAAAGGTGAAGCCAGAGCCTTTCCCAGTGAAGGAGGATGGGCTAGCATCCATATTATTTCTTATGGCAAGGAAGAATTATCCTCATATTTGGTAAATCTTAGCCAAGTCCCTTCTACGTAAGCCCCTAACTCAGCCAAACACTAGAGAAGCAGCAACATTTTTTTCTGTCAGGAATTGATGAAAAAGGAATGTGGAGTTGAATATCATTTCTCCTTCTTCTTTTTTAATTTCTTCCTTCAACTTTTTAATAAAAAATTATTGGAGTATAGTTGATTTACAATGTTGTGTTAGTTTCAGGTGCACAGCAATGAAAATCAGTTATACATATACATATATCCATTGTTTTTTAGATTCTTTTCCCATATAGGCCATTACAGAGTACTGAGTAGAGTTCCCTGTGCTATACAGTAGGTCATTTTTAGTTACCTATTTTATATATACTAGTGTGTATATGTCAAGCCCAATCTTTCAATTTATCTCTCCCCCTGAATATCATTTCCATTCTGACCATTTCAGAACCCAATGTCCCCTTACACTTTTTAAACTAGCCTCATGTACAAGAAAAACTAGATGAGTGTCATTCAAAGGACAGATACTTTGCCTTAATGATGGTGGGGCCAACCTAAGTCCCACAGATACATTTCTACAAAATTATAGAAGTGATAACTTCGGGGTTGGAAGAAACTTTGAAGGTCAACCTTACTTTTGATTCTTTAGTTACAGTATCGCTGCTAAATGGTCAGTCACATGTTCTAGTGCAAGGCACAATCACCAGTCTTTGAGGCAGCTCAATTTGAGGTGTTTCTGATATAGAATTGGTTGGCAAGCTCTGGCTACTCAAAAGCTTTTGTCTAATACTGAACCTGAATATTTCTTTGTTGTCTATATATACTTTTGGACTCATGTATATGTCTCTTTCTTTTGCATAGTAATTCTTCAAATATTTGAAGACAGCTATCCTCTTCCCACTGTCTTTCCTAATCAAAGCATCCTCCAGTCTCATTGTTTTGAGTTGCTACTATCTGATTACTTTTTGAAGATTACTGCCATAAGTCTTCCTCTGGAATCAGTATACTAGCCACTTTTGGATTCAATGATTTCATCAGTTCCTAATCACTAAAATGCCTGGAAACCTTCTAAGAAAGATATTAAAAATGCTTTAAAGGTTTTGCTGGAACCCAAATACTCAGCATATTTTCCTGTCAAAGGAAGAAACGAAGCTACCTTAAATGATCTGTATTTAGCAAATCCATCTAGGGTTGTAGTAATCAGAGACTTTTCATCTTAAAAATAGTCATCCTTTTAATAATGCATTCTACAATTCTTTTTCTAGTATTATTATGAAAGAGATACTACATACTCCAAGGTCAGGGATTCAGTAACTAATGCCATGTTTTTTCAGCACTGGTTGGACTGTATCATCTGATAATGTATCAAGGGAAAAAGTGCATTTCCCAGTGAGATTTCAAATCACACTAAGAGGGGTTGACCCTATCAAGTAAGCCTGCAAATACATGAAGCTGCTACATAGTACCCATCTCTATCAACTATTTCACCTATGCTAAATGAAATTGGCCTCAGGTTGATTGGAAATTGGGCAGATACATCAGTTTTCCTGTGGGAGGTAATAATCCCTTTCTTGAATAATAATGAAACAAATTTCATCTGAATCAGATTCATTTTAATCAACATAATACTTTATTTGCATCATGTCATGAATAACCACTATGTTCAAAATGTAGCTATTTGAAATCAGAGATAATGAATAGAACAGTCTATTATTTCTGGCCATTAAAAGGTATCATTTCCTTGAAGTTACACACAGTGGCTCTTCTATTCAACTTTGTATTCCTCCTGGTATCTAGAAGAGTGATCTGTTCATAACAGGTACCAAATAAATATTTAAACACTGGAGACTAACAAAAATAACACTTTGATTTAATTTAACAAACTGTCTGGCAATTAAAAACACAGCCATCATAGGACAGAGGACTATCTAAAGGAGGACTTCGGGTAGCAGACCACCATTAGAGGAGATCCTTGAGATTCTTAAGGAGTGTATCCTGAGACCTTTGTGAAATCCCATACATACAATCCTTCTCTAATGCAATTTTAGACATACGATTAAAGTATATCTGAGAAAGTTAAATGACCCTTTCAGATTCAATAAACCCAAGACAAACGTAAGTATATTCTTTTAAGGCCACTTTTTGTAAAACAATGAAATAATGGTTTTCATTGTGCTGAGAATGACCAGCTGAGTGGCAGATACTGGGTCGCTTGCCATCCTGCTCAGGAGGTCAGTCATTGGCCAAGAGACCTGAAAATGGACCCTGGGAAGTGAGATCCAAACCCAGGACTCACTGGGACCACAACGTGCTTCATACCATGAACTTCTGGCAGCTTTAAATGTTCCATCAAAGACACTTATGGTCTACTGTGTGAATATAAAAAGGAGTAAATAAAGACCAATATTTACGTAGTAACATCATAGGAGCAAAATCAATTAGTGGCCGACTTTTAAACACTGTGAAATGCACTTTTTTGGGGGGTGGGGGTGTAAATAATATTGTCAGTGAATTTGATCATCCCCAATTTAGAAACAGGTTAACCCAATGAATAATTAATAAGTATGTCTCATGAGAACATAAAAGCAATATTTTTGTTTCCTTCTCCCATCCTCTCCTCCAAAACAAACAAAAAATAGTCATCAAGTTCCTTCTAATCCTTCTTTCGGAATCTGTTTTTTCTCTTTTTCATTCCCACTGTCTTCTCCCCAATTCAGACTCTATCATTTTCTGTCTGGACTTCCTTAAGAATCCACTAACACGTCCCCATGCCTCCAACTCCAGTGTACACTCTCAGAAGCCACCCTGCACTGGAGGAGGGTGGCAGCTCCCAAACACTGCATGGCTTACCCGATAGTACTCCCACAGTAAAATCAAACCAAACCAAACCCAAACAAGCAAACCTTCAGTAAACAATTCCTTACCAAAATAAAGGATGCACATCTTAATCTGAAATTCTAGCCCTCTGTAATCTAATCTCAACCTTTCTGTGCAAAACCCTTTTTTCTATATTTAATGTTATTTTCTCTAATCAAGCTGGACTACTAGTTATACTCAAAGTGTACCATACACATTTGTATAATGCATTTTACATAATATCATTCTTCACACCTGGAGTGGCCCCTCTATCTTTGACTTGTCTTCTTCCTACACACCTTCAAGTTCAAGTGTTACCTCTGCCATGAATAATTCAGTTCCTCCACCCAACTGTCTCTCTTTAAACCTGATTCATAACTATCTACTTATATCCTGCAATCCATTTTTTATTATTATTTGTAAGGGACTTAATAGCCTTACAACACCAAAGAGCTCCCCAGGGACTTTCCCTGATGGCGCAGTGGTCAAGAATCCACCTGCCAATGTAGGGGACACGGGTTTGAGCCCTGGTCCAGGAAAATCCCACATGCCGTGGAGCAACTAAGCCTGTGCGCCACAACTACTGAGCCTGCACTCTTGAGCCCGAGAGCCACAACTACTGAAACCCGCGTACCTAAAGCCCATGCTCTGCAACAAGAGAAGTCACCGCAATGAGAAGCCCGTGCACCGCAACGAAGAGTAGCCCCCACTTGCCGCAGCCCCCACTCACAGCAACTAGAGAAAGCCCACACGCAGTAAAAACGCAGCCAAAAATAAATAATAAATAAATAAATTTGTTCAATCTAAATTTTCTCTTTAAAGAAATAAAATTGCCCTCATGCTTGTCAGGAGGCAGCTCTACAGCAAATATTTTCAGTTACTGTAATAACTTTCTATAAATTTACAATATTATCCTTACATTTATTAATTATTATTTCCTTTTTGTGTTAAAAAATGAATAAATTGATTTACTCAGCAAGTGAGTAAGCATTAGTTCTTCTAAACTGAATTGGTATAATTCAATTTATCATTACAGTGTAAGAATTATCCTCCAATTCATCTGTAGCTATTATGAAAGAAAATGACACACTATAATGAAAATAAATAAAATGCTTTATGGAGATGTTTTAGAATATTCTAACTTATTTCTGCTGCAGATATTATGTTTATGCTATTCTAAAAACTGAAAATCATGACAATCTCTAAAGAAAATGATGAGTGCCAAGAGTTTTGGTATCATACCTTGTAATCCGTGTGCTGTTCTTGGCTTAAAGGGCATGGCATAGAGTCTGTGCTGAGTCATGAGGGAATCTCCATGGAGTGGCAGATCACATCAGGAGCTGCTGAGAAACTCAGGGCCAAGAGAGAGAGGTGGCCCAACCCAGTCTTACTTATTTGGGTAAACTTTATACTTAACAGCTGGAATGTGATGAAAAGCTCTGAGTTTGTATTCATCTGGATATTTCAGTTCATGCCTGCCAATGTGCTAAGAGCTGGGCTTCTCTATTTGTCATAATTTTCAGATCTATAAGTATAATCACAGATTGGCCAGATACCTAAATAATTCATGCTTTACAATTAACTTTCCTGTCAATTATCTGGTTACTTCAGACAAAAGTCTCATTATTTTTCAAAATCTGTCTTACCAATGAGATCTGATTTTTTTCTAAATTAAATTTTATATGAAAACCAAATACTGAATTCTATCAGAATCAGGGCTTCTCAGGAAGAAGTAAGTATGGGACCAGGTAGAGTGGAGGTAACTAAGTCACACTCATTCTTAGCACACCCACTCCTGGGGTCCCTGAACCATCTAGGACTCCAGGAAATGCAGTCTCAAAACTAATAAACCAACTAAGTAGTTTTTTTTTTCTTACTCTTTAAAGATATAGACACATGTGAAACTACATATGATTTGCTAGTCAATAATCTTTAGTGAGAATCATTTGATTGGTGTATTTATTTTGCAGGGAAAATTTAATTAGGTATCATGCTAATAATCACAATATATTAGGGATATACCACAAGAACTCCAATGTCTGTCTGGAATGTTAAATACCCCACGTTTCTTTCTCTTACCATGGTCTTTAACAGCTGGATATGGATTTTATACAACAATATGAGTTGATAAAAATATCAGTGTGGCTGTTTATAAACTGAATCATTAAGCCATATGCGTAATAAAAGCTCTAAGGATATGAAAACGTATGTGCCAGAGTCATGTATAAAATAGCATCAAAGGGGGAAAAAGCTAATAATACAAAAGATAAACTTAAATGACTTAAGTAACTTTTAGAAACCAAAGGGATTTATGAAAATACTCCATTTACAAAGACGCTTCATTGAATAAAGTTGGTGACTCTCAATATTTTGAAAGAATCAATTAAAATTAATCAATTCTAAGAAAATGACTGAGATACTAACATTGTTTTTTTGTTTTGTTTTGTTTTGTTTTTGCAGTGCGCGGGCCTCTCACTGTTGTGGCCTCTCCCGTTGCGGAGCACAAGATCCGGACGCGCAGGCTCAGCGGCCATGGCTCACGGGCCTAGCCGCTCCGCAGCATGTGGGATCTTCCTGGACCGGGGCACGAACCCGTGTCCCCTGCATCGGCAGGCGAACTCTCAACCACTGCACCACCAGGGAAGCCCCTAACATTGGTTTTAATTCTCTCTTAACATGATGCTGTGGATCATAATATGGTATCATCTGTGCAACTGCAATCAGTCAATAACTAAGAAGAATATATCATCAATCAGACATAAAAACAATGAAAGTTTCTGAAGGATTCTTCATCATCGTATGATAAATGCTCTGCTTCTACAATTACCCTACACAAACTCCAAAGATAGGTATTCACAACCACATTTTCTTCAAGGTCTAAATTGGAACCAATATCTATAATGTTTTTGTTAGGAATAGTATGGCACTGAAATATAGCAGAGTGTCTGGATGAAATAGATTCCCCATTTAAGCTTTATTCCAAACATTATGTCTCACCTCTACTTTTATCCAAAACTCTCAGCTCACTTTGAAAATGTGCTTTGACCATCTTAGCTCCATTCATCTCCTTGGTCAAGTTAGGGTGCAAAACAACATGGACTCCGGACATAAGTATGGAAGGAACATGTAATCTTCCTTAAAATAAAAGTAATGTATGGCTGAGATGGCAGATGTAATACACACATTTATCACTGCTGTTTTCTGAAAACCCATCACAATGATCATAGAGCAATTTTCTTTTAAAGGTCTCAATCCGAAGGACAAAGAAAATAGGAGAAAATGGCCACAGCAATATTCTGAGAGGCAAGTGTGCTAACTCATTTAGCAGGTCTGAGAAAGCTGAATTCCAAGCCAGCAATGGGGGAAAGCTCAGAACAACCCAATTCATGCTGCAAAACCCTCAAAGATGACAGATATTTGACGCTTCAGCTTCTTTTGGAGGAAAAGAGGGAAAATGGTGAGGTTAAAAGCAAGAAGATGGCTTGAAACTCCACTTAAAAAACAGTTAGACACTTAGATCCTCCCTCCTAATTCAAGCTGCAGGCAACCAGAAGTTTATTTTCAGAAAAAGGTAAAAGGTAAAAGGCGAGTCTTAAGACAAACATGGTTAATCAATAACAGAACCACCTCATTGGTGGGCAGTTATGGGTAAATGCACATGCTAATGCTGGCTCGTCTGGTTATTGCCTCTACTGTTGTCTCCTACAAGGTACACAATCTCTACCTAGAGACTGAAGCCAGGAGAAGCTACACTGTTGAAAAAAAATCAGATTCAATTGTCTGCTCCCTTAACACCTTACTCCTGCCAACAAAGGTTTCTTTTTGCCCCTTCAGAAGGAATTCCAGTGGCTGTCCCACAAGGCTGCTCTTATCTGCTTTTTATCTGGGGTTCTGACAGGGTTCTGGTATGTTCTATAGATGCTTGGAAAAGGAAGATTTGTTTGGAGTCTACTGTCCAACTAACCCTGAGAAATCAAAAAGAATGTTAGGGGAAAGGTGAGTCATGCATGGTATAGGGCTTTAAATGGAGAAAAGGAGAATATCAAAAATCCAATATAAAATATGAAGTAATGAAAAGGATCAAAGAATGGCCATAAAGAAACCTGAAGACCTGAATTCCAATTTCAGTTCTATCTACACTACCTTGAAAATGTCCTTAACCATTTGATTTTTTGCGGATATCTTTTTGCTCATTTTCATCTAAATGGCCTGAAATCAGAAAACAAGGGCTTTTAGAAAATGGATGGGGATCCTTTGACAATTCTAAAAAAAAAAAAAAAAAAAAAGCAAGGAAAGATGCGATTTTATAGGTTTTACAAATGGTAGAAGAAAAACTAAAAAGGTAGGGATAGAGAGCAAGCAGAAAAGATAACAAGCATAAAATTAGGCCAATAATGAGAAAAGATGCAATATATAAGATAAGATGAAGTTTGGAGAATTGTTATTATTTTAAAATGTCTCACAGATACAGAGAAAACAACACCTTTCCCAAAAGATTTGTATGTCTGTTTTGCAGGTATCAAAAGTGTGAAATCAGCCACCAGATTGCAGGACACAACTGATTCCTCCTAACCCCTAAGTATGCACATTGAATTAAAAAAAGGCCAATATTGTCTTCTTCTTCTTTGTATTGAGATGAAATTCACATAACATGCCATGTTGTTCTTGAGGCACATTAGGGGGAAAAGGGAAATGAAACACAAATGTCTGCAAATGTGTGCACTGGCTCCAAGCTGGGGGTGGAGGAAGAGGATTTGGGGGCTGAAGATTAATAATGATAAATAACACTTTGAAAACATTATTGAGAAAACCAAGGAAGAGGAAAATATGGTACCTCTCCCTGAATGTGATGATACTGATTAAGCTGGGTGATTCTGCCATGCTGGGCTAATCCAAGGCTGGTAACAATGGCTGGAGGAATGAGAATCCCTTGGGAGACTTGCTAAAATACAGAATCACAAGCTCCATCCCTGGAGATTCTGCTGTATTAGAACTGGTTGGGCCCTGGAACATGTGTTTTTCAAAATCTCCCTATGTCGTTCTGATATGTAGATAGATATAAGAATCCATAGGACAGTCAGACAAAATGTGGCTTCCTCGTGGAAACAATACCCTAGAATAGTCCCCAAAAGGACCCAGAGCAAAAACCCAATTCAACGTGTGAACTGGCAAAGGCAAAGCTCGGGGTTAATGCTGTAAATCTGTTAGCTGCAACCCAACCTACAGAATTACTAGAAACTGAAGTCATCAATGAAGCCGTTGTTAAAAAAGAGGATTCTGAGTAATCTGTGAAACTGCATATTTTAGTTCTGGCACTTACTGAGAGCAGAGTCCTTCCAAGGATGATAAATTATCTTTTTACAGATGGGGGAGTAATGTATTGGAAGAGGTGTGTTTGAGGGAGGTGTGCTTTGGAAAAAAAAAAAAAAAAGCTACCCTTCAATTAATAGCTCACAGGTGAGAGGCTGGTTCAGCTTTGCCTATTTCTAAGGAATTCAAAGATTAGCCATACAGCTTCACATGTCTCCTCTGAAATCCTGAATGTCCAGGCTGAGTAATATACAGCTCAATAAGATTTCCCAGGAGATATTTCACTTGTTGCTTTCTTACAAAAGTGTTTATCCTCATTTACAAAAATAAAACCCATTTTAAAGCCATTCTGTATTAAACTGACTCTTGAACTTATGACATCAAGGGTTCCCTAACTTGCCTGTTCATAAAAATCACTTGGGGTACTTGCTAAATGTAGATATTATCAACTCACTCTGCAGAAAACTGTGATTCTGTAGTCTGGGCTGGGCCTCTGGAAAGAGAGTGTCTAATTTTTAACAGGTGAATTATGATGCTTTTCTTCGTTGATTTATCTCTTACGTGCATATACAAGCTCTTTGTGCCTTCTAGGCAGGGATGAGTTAAGTAATTTCCGAAGTTCCTAGTCCAGCCTGCAGAATTCTGCAGACCTAAAAATGGCCCAGCTCCTCCCAGACCTTACCATACATCCCTAAGAACTTAAGTCCAGACAGGTCACCCTGGAGGACACACTTAAAATGGAGGAATTAAGAGTGAGCTGTGGGCTCCCCTGGTGGCACAGTGGTTGAGAGTCTGCCTGCATATGCAGGGGGGACACGGGTTCGTGCCCCAGTCTGGGAAGATCCCACATGCCGCGGAGTGGCTGGGCCCGTGAGCCATGGCCGCTGAGCCTGTGCGTCCGGAGCCTGTGCTCCACAACGGGAGATGGCCACAATAGTGAGAGGCCCGCGTACAGCAAAAAAAAAAAAAAAAAAAAAAAAAAAAGTGAGCTGCTTGGTGGAGCTCTTCGAACTGAAAAGCAAGCGACACACTTCATATCACTTTTTTCTCTACTGATAGTCACAGGATCATTTTAGACCTTTCTAGAAAGAATTGATGGGGGCCTTAAGTATAGCTTTAACTGTAGGGAGATGTCTGGGCACCTCAAAGTGAGTCATGAAGAAGCCAAGAATAGTTAACTTTAGCTAATTTACTTATAGGTTTATCTAGGTAGATAAAGCAGAAAAAAACAGGTGAATCATTATGTTCCAAAACATGGGATTCAAAAGACTCAAAATCTATGTGTTATGTTGCAATGCCTCTGCTGCTTTTCCTTCTCTGTCCCACCCCCCTTCACTTTCTTCTTATTCTTTTTGTTCTGATGATGATAATTATGATTGTGATTATGATTATCAAAAGAAGATGATGAGAGAGAAGTCATTTATTCATTCCGAAAATATGCATTTACTATTCCAGGCTAGATTCTCTAGATCCTGGGGATTGTGAATAAGACAACATCCCTCTCAGGGGAGCTTAAATTCCAATGGAGCAGACAATAGCAGCACAAAGAGCTGCTGTAATTTCAGAGGTTGGCAGATGCTATAAGAGAAATTAATATACTGAGATGACTAAGAACAACATAATCGAACTGAAATTTTAAAGAAGGGCCATCCATATAAAGTTGAAGGAAGAACATTCCAGAGGGATGGTAAGTACAAAGTTGCCAAAGCAGCAAAGATCCCGGTGGGTCTGAAGCACAGGGACATGTCACCACCAGTGAGACAGTTCTTACAGTGTTAACAATTTCCTAAATGAATCAAGAGAAACTTTTCAGGATGGTCTCACAGCAGCATTAGGCCCAAGCAAGCAGGCCCTTGGGAGCTTATCTTTGGAAGCCTTCCCACATCCTTTGGAAACACAAAGGAAATGTTTATCCAGGTTCATGGGCTTGGTGGTGGTGTACAGCCTGCTTCTCTCCCTGAGAGTTATGTGAGGTCTTCCTTGAAATACCCAAAAGTCTCTCCCAAGAAGATCAGTTGATGGACTGTGCTGTCCAGGCTGTCTTAACTGGGACGGCCAAATCTGATGACCCAGCAGTCAACTCTGTCAGCCTTCTCTACTCACTGATGGAGTCAGAGACAGCCCCTCCCTGTCTCATAATGTTACTTGCTTTTCCTCATCATCTTGATTGAGCTTGTAAGATTCAGAAACAACTTTCAAAGACTCAGTGAAGGGGTATGTATGATAAGGAAAGAAGCTAGCTAGAGTTCTAAGTATGGGACCTAATTTTGCTGTTAAAGTGGATTTTTGTTTTCATCTCCTGTTTCATTTTAGATTTTCTATTCTTTCTGTCACCAAAAAGAGCTCCGTACAGAAATCCACTGTAGATAAGGTGATTCATATCTCCCCAAGGTGTTGCTGCAAGAGATAACCAGCTCTTGCTCCAGAAGTTACCAGCAGCAGCACTCCAGACACTCTCAATGACCGTGTCTCTTTCTTCATTATCCCAGGTTGTTGGCAAAAAGGAACCTGCTGTCCAGGCCCTTCAAGTAAGCCCGTGTTCCTCCACCACACAACCCCCAGTCCTGCCTTCCAAGGCTGCTCAGTCCATTCTCTTGTTTCATGATCACATTTGCAATGCTCTCTTTAATTTCTTTAAGATAATTTATAAACTGTGTCTAATAATTGCAGATCTTCAGCCCTTGTAGTTCTGGTCTACAATTGGTTGTTTGTGCCAACTGTCAATCATAGTGGCCTGTTTCATTTTGCTTTCAGTGACTCTAGAATGCTAATTTCTGTTCCTTGTAACTTTATCTGTGGAAGTTCTTTGAGGCCTGTGTTTAAAGTATATTCCTCTAGAGAGGACTGGTCTTTGCTTCTGCCAGGTACCTAGCAACCCACCACCTAGAATGACTTAAAATGAAATTTTGAATAAACTTTAGGTCACCCTCAAATATAGATTCTGAGCCCAAAACTGAGTGATTTTGAGATTGTGGTTAGAAATTCTTGGTGGCAGAGGAGAGATTCTTTTCTCCTGCTTTTTAAAAGCCAAGACAGCCTGTATTTCCATTGCTTCTCTCTACGTGGAAGTTTTATTTTCTTAGCTCATGCCCTCGTAGTGACACCATCTGAGAATCCAGGCTTTACACTGAGGTCCTTAATCTGCCTGGCCATCGAGCTGGGTCTCAGACTTTGCCTCCTGTTCTTTGCATATTGTACCATTTAAAAACAAAGTCTAGGCCAGGAGGAATCTTCAGATCTATCTCTAGTCTATTTTCTTGTCATTTCTTACCTCTGAGTAACTCCCTTACATTCTTGTGAGTTCATCCATGCACTGAAAAGAATTTTAAGAAATTCTATCAGGCACAAAGGTGGTAGGGTGAAGAAAAGGGAGGGAGGGAAGAAGAAAGAGAGGGAAGGGGGGAAGAGAGGGAGGGAGAGAGAGAGTGAGTAATTGATTGCTCTGAACTGCTTTTCCTCCATAAAGAAGTCACCAGTGAGCTCCTGGAGTTATGATTTCCATTGCTGAGACTTAATTCATTATAGAACTAGACTTGGAGCCCCATCTTGATGGTAAGACTACCTGTCTGTAAGGCTACCTGTCTGCTAAACTATCCACAGTGGGGAACAAAGGAGGGTTTCATGTAGGAAGTACTTTTCGTGGCCAAGGAGATAGTGTGTGAGACCACACTGCGAATTGACCTTGATGATCCAAGTAAAACAAGTCTGGTTAGACTCATCTGTCCTGGGATCCTGTGAGTCATTTAACTGTATGTCATGAGCTGATGATAAGTAATAGCAAACATGTGTATGGCATGCTGTACTTTTCAAAGGGTCTAAATCCTCACTGGAATAACTTCCCACACCTGGGGTCCTTTGAGACCAAAGAGACCTGCCATGTCCCCACAGGGAATGGAGGTTACCTACACCTGTGCTCCATAGCTACTGTGGGACTGTGCCCAGATCACTCTAGTGTCAACCAACCACCTGCCAGTCTGCATCTCCTCCTGAAGCCTCTCGGAACATTCTCATGCTCTGTAGGATGCTTGGTTCTGGCACAAGATCTCTTACACTCTCACCTATATTATTTATTTCCGAGGAACATGTCCCACCAGCATGGCTGGACATTCTCCCACCACCTGTGCCTGAGTGATTTCCGCCTGCATGCCCCCCATGACACTCCCTTGGCTTTTTGAGATCCAACTACAGCAAAGGAATACAATATTAATATAAGAAGATGGAAGGAAAGGAAAATATTAAAAATTTGGAAGATCCTGTACTAGTCTCAGGGTACCTCTAGGAGTCACACTGAAAACTGCCTGGAAATAGAGGCAAATAGGATTGCAAATGCCCTAATTCAAGAATGGAGGCCTCATGCACTATCCAGATGACTTCCCACCCCAACCATATTCCACTGGAAGAGTAGATTCAAAGGATAATTTTAGACCTCAGAGAACAGGCTGGTAAACTAATTGTACTCTTTCAATAACTGAGCCAGAACCTCCAACTCAAAAGGAATTTTAAAACTGTCTCTTCATGGAAGCAAACATTTTACATGAAAAGCATAATTGCACAGATGAATTTCAACCTCAAAATTAATAGAGATGTGGGCACTGAACATATTTGAAGGCAGAGAGTAGAAAGGGGGAAAAGAAAAGTTTCAAGTAAGGAAAAGGCAAGGAAAACCTCACCATAGGTACCAAATTTGGGATATTAGAACTCTTTCCCTTAAATGAAGCAACCAATCCCATTAAGATACCCCTTAAAATGGAGGGCTGTTATGGGGTGGGGGGAGGGTATCGGTAATATTAGGTCATAAACAGCCCACGGGTGGGGGGAGGGTATGGGCAACATTAGGTCATAAATGGCCCACAAGCATTTTTAAATATTACTTTCTACTCTATTTTAAGCCAAACCTTTAGTAGAGAAACTCAGAATTGGCCAAAGTGGCTTTTGTGTTTCATCCCCTTTTTTACATGATTACAGAAGGGAGAGAAGTGAGAAGGCCTAGATAATACTGAAAACAAATTTAATGTTTAATCAACAATTACCCTTATTCTTATGTGATAACAACTACTCCATCTTTTTCCTGCCTTCCCATTTGGAGAAATCTAACATTATAACAATTTCTATGACAAAGTTATCCTTCTGATGACACTCCCTTCAGAAGATTTCAATGCCTTCTCTGGGATCTGGGTCAAATCTAACTATTGAACGTATCCTCTAGATGTTCTGAGCCCCTTTTGGCAGTACTACACATAGGCAACTTACAGAAATTCTGATAAATGAAAATCAAATTTATACAGAAAATCGATAAAGTACAGAAAAATATACTTAAGACAATTTTAAATAGAACCTCAGAGGCATTTAAATTTTCTTTACCTACAAAATGTTCCTTGCACAAAATTTTCAGGGAGCCCCTTGAGCACAGAAACTGGGAAGCCGTGTTCTCCCCACCGTCTCACTCTGTTCCTCAGTCTTGCTTGGGATCTCAAACACTCTTCACTACTGCCAGCCCCAGAAGTCTTGCCTACTTATCTTTTCCAATACGCTATATAAAAATACTCTCAAAATGAATTGCTTCTAAATGAATTATTGCATATTTATATAATAAAATGCTATTCAGCTAGTCAACATAAGGTTTGAGAATGTTTATTGATATGGTAAAATATTCACAATATATTAAGTAAAGAAAATAGATGACAAGTCATCATTTACAATGAGTCCATTTTTTACAACTCCAGGCATAACCTATGTGTGTCTCTGTGTGTGTATAAATATATCACTCATAGAAGTTTACAAATATTGGAAAGACACGTACAAAATTATCAAAGATGATTATCTTTAGGGAGTGAGATTGTGAATAAACTTTTTCTTCCATCTTTGTTTTTCACCCTTTACAATGAACATATATTTCTTTTGCACCATTAAAAAAAAAAAAAAAAAAAAACATTGTGAAGCCCACTCTTTTCAGAGCTCCCCAGGCCCTGGATATCACTTTACATGTTCCTCATGTACTGTTGTATGCTGGAGCCTTGGTGGGGTATGGGCCCCAAACCAGGCTGGAAGTGACCCTTTGAGATCTCATTTTAGACCTTAACCCCTCACTGGTAGGTTCCATCAGGAACACCCTTTACATTAAATTCCAGCCTAAAGCAAAGGCTATGACAATGACCCTTCAGGCACTTGTAATATGTTCCCACATCAATTTGTCCCCATGTGCTTTTAATGCATGCATTACATTAGTGGTTTACACACTGTCCCCAGGCATTCACTTAGATGCTTCAAGAGGTTTGAAAAAAAAGTTAGATTCAAATATTTTGTAAAAATATATAATTTTAATTATTCATAAAAAGAAAACTAAAAAATAACCTGCCACACTTTAACACAGATGAGACCAGAAAATCATTCCTCTATGCCACCCGAGTCTCTGCCATCAGTGTGCATACAATCTTTAACTGTGCAACTGTTTAAGAAAACTGTAGCTGTGCATTACTCTTTAAAGAACAATCTAGAGCAACACAGAGTGTTTTTGTCTATGAAACTGAACCAGCACCAAAACGCAAAAGGTGCAGGCCTATCTGCTCATCACATTTCCTCACCAAAGCCTAACAGTGAATTGTGTACAAGGCAGTAATGGTTTAACACATCTCTATATTGTTCAGCATTTGCTTTCAGTACTTAGAATAAGCATCATATCTTTTTAGTCTTTTATATTTATAAGAATGTGAACCATACTTGGGTATTTTTGAAACACATTTTTTCTATTGAACTCCCTTTTCAAATGTAATCTGTCTAGCAGAGTAGCTAGGCATTGCAAAGTGAGCTGTTTACAAAGTGTTACTACATCTGAGTAAATCAGAATTTTTTGTGCAACCAAAACGAAATGAAGGTATCAGAACTGAAGATACCACATTAGGGCGGCTGATACAGCTGCAGCTGCCATTCACACTGCCCAATGTCCATTCCATGTTCATGAATAGTCAGAATTTGAGCACTTTACACTACTGCTACCTCTTGGCACAAGCCACCGTCCTTTCATGAATTATTCCAGGGGCTCCTCCTCTGTCCTGTTTTTTTTTTGTTTTGTTTTGTTTTGTTTTTACCTTTTGAACTCCTATGGCCTGTCCTCAATACCTAAATTATGGCATTTTCTCCCCAGCACTCTCCAATGGCCTCCCATTTCATTAAAGTAAAAGTGTAATTCTGAATTATGGTGCACAAGGCCCTACATAGTCTGACACCTTGTCTCCTTGCAGACCCCATCACCTGCTACCTTCCACTCACTTGGAACAGTCCGTGAGCCTCCCCAAGAAGGTTCCTCAAGAGCTCAGGCACCTTCTCACACAAGGTCAAGGAGCACTAGACCTCGCCGCTCCTTCCACCTCAAGCGCTCAGGCACCTTCTCACACAAGGTCAAGGAGCACTAGACCTCGCCGCTCCTTCCACCTCAAGCGCTCTCTGCTCCCTCATCTCTGAAAGATCTTTAACCAAGTGTCATCTTCTCAGTGAACCTTTGCCAGGTCATCCTTACAACTACACTCCACGCTGCTGTCTCACAGGTTTTATATTTCCCTGTTTCACTTATGACCATCTGAGATAACTCTTACTCAAATTATTGATTGATTGATTGTCTGTCTCCCCCACCTAGAGTGTAAACTCCATGAGAGCAGAGAAGTTTGTCTATTTTGTTCCCTTCTGTATCCCCAGAATCCTAGAACAGTGTCAGGCACAAAGTAGGCAGGCACACAATACATATCCATTAAATAAATACAATATTCTAAATTCAAATCCATCACAAAATGTTTATCAATAAAATACCATGTTTACTTGTTTCCTGTCATGAAGCCACTTTTAAGATTTTTTTTTGATGAAAAAGTAGTTTTACTGCCAATGAAAGAAAGGTGTATAAAATTGTAAGTTCCAGATACACGTTTATGTCTTCATTATAATTTGGATCTATTTATAGTACTCAGCATAATACTGCAAAATCCACTCTGATGGCACTAATCCAAAGGTCACACATCCTTTTGAAAAAGAGTCTCTCTCTACCCATTAGTCTCCACATATGTACAATAATGATGTTTGATTTAAAGGAGGATTATTTTTAAGAATCTTCTCTGGATTACATCATTATCTTGATAAAAAATAATTAAGGCCATCGAAGGCTTTCCCAAAACCATTCCAACCATCTAACGCTGTCACATTCTGGAATCATAAATTTTGCCACATGCATCCGTTCACTCAGCCCTTTTTCCTCAAACCACAGTTTCTTTTACATGTATGATTTTGTTAAATCTTCAAATCACACACACATTCATTAATTTGAATATACCTTTGTGGAAATATCCAACAAACAACTGACACCCTATTGAGCTCAGTGTATCCATGTGGCTAAAACATGGCTCATGCCCCATGCAGACAACTTTCTCCTAATCGTTTAGTTTATAGCTCTTTTCCCCAATGTCCATCTTCCTCCATTTCATACCACTTGGCATGGATGTGTATGATTTTAGAACAGCTTCACCTACAAGTGAGCATGAAAAGTTGAATCTTCATCAGGAACTGATCAGGTGATTTTTAGAATCCAGAAATGTCAGTTTTGTCTATGGCCATACCACTCTGAATGCACCCAATCTCATCAGAAGTGTCAGTTATTCCAATTTCAAAATCTTTTCTTCTTAATCTAATAATTTCTTTATCCTAATGATATTGCCTAACATATTAATATGAAAATCTGAAGAGTGATAACTTGATAAAACCTTCATGTCCAGAGCTTACAAAATTGAAAAAGAAATATCTTATAACAGCCTAGTCATAATTGACTGATTTTTTGGTTGCCATTAACTACAACAGACATTTTAGTAAGGCACAGATGCTATATCAAAATAAATATAAATTGATATTGTGGCAATAGTAATGAGTGCACTAGACAGAGATTATGGAGCCGGTCTAGCTGCATCCAATTCTACCTTGAAATCACCAAAGAAGTGTGAAGTCCAAGTAAATTTTATACACTTTATAAAAAAGTCAGTAGGAGGTGTTTTATTTCAGCCTTTGATCCTGGTGGTTCAAAGTGAACAGAATTTTCACACTTTAAAATGTAAGCACTATACCCACCTATGTATTATCTGTAACTGTGTCAAAGTAGAAGCCACATTTTCAATAAAAATACAAAAGATTCCTGCATCACAAGGTTGTGAACAGAAAAACAAGCACCTGGAATCAATAAAACACAAAAAGCCATCCGCTCTGCTGATCTCTATGAGTTTATACTGAAACAAAAACTTCTACTTGACCGGATTCTAGACAACAAACTGAAAATTACATGTCACATCTCGATCAATTCTTCTTTAATCACATTCTGTGATTAAAAGAACACAGGACCATCCTTCTTTTTCTGATTTATTTATATTGAGATCTTAACCATCACTCTGATCTCCGCAGTTTCTACTTCCTTCTTTGGCAGTAATTCTTCACTGCTAGAAATACCAGCATGCCTTCATATAAAATCAAATTCCACATATAAATCATTAGCCTGTTGCCATTCTGTTAAAAACAAACACACAGAATCCCAGACTTTATAAGCCCTTTTTCTGTTAAATCCATTATTCAAAAATATTTACACAGGATGGGAGGCACTGGCGATGGACATTTCTAGCCGTACCCTGCATAGCACCCATAGACCAAAATCACAGAAAGTGTTGGCCATCCAGATCCTACAGAGAAGTCCTCATAAGCAGATGAATACCACGTGAGACAACCACACCTTATTCTTTGTGTGCTGAAAATGGGCAAATCTTGCAAAATCAAAGAATCTGAAGGTGTATGGAAAGGAAACAGATTTGGGCTTTTAAATAGGGCATTCTACATCTTTCTGTTTTCTAGATCAAAGTTCTCTGGAGGGTGTGGCAGGAGGAGCTCTGTGCCTGGCACTGCTGACTCCTGGCTTGACCTGAGGACCTACATGTCAGTTAGGGATGGGCGTGGTAAGAAGAACCAGGCTGGAGGGAAAGACATGTGTTGGCTGCTTTGTCTCAGCTTTGCCTCAGGGTGTTCCAGCAGGACCCAGGGTGGGCTTCAAAAGCTGGGAGCAGATTTTCAGAGTCCCCATTCCCTACCTGACAACTACACAGGGCATTCCTTCAACATGTAATGCCAAGACCTCACTACATTTTCCCACTTTATGTTGAATTCTCTCAAATCCAGGAGTCCAGGGCAGGAGGAACTCAGATCATTCATGGGTGCAAGCCCCGGGCATCAACAACATCACCTCTGCTGAATGAATATAGCAAATCAATACAAACATAATTCAGTGCCTTTCAAAACAAAGAATATGGCTTCATCTCCTTCATCTAGTTTTCAGGTACACAAGACGTATCACATTTTATACCTGTAGGAGAGAACAGCTGGCGTTTGTGCTGCCATTTCACTAGATATTATTAACACCCATTTGAAAACTTGGAGACATTCTCTAATTTCTAAATGCACAGTGAATCAATAGAGTTTTCCCAAGGTTTACTGCAGTTAGAAGTTTCCACCTTAACCAACTCCGTCCAAACTTTTGAAAACCTATTATAATTCCTAATGCCTCTTTGGGATGAAGATTAGCCATCTACAGCTGTCCTTAGCTTTGAAATTGCTCTGTGTAGAGGATTTCAGTGTGACCTCAGTTATTTCCATCCACCATCTACTTTTGCCGACTGAAATCTTACCTAAATAAAGGCCAGCCACTAAAACGACCCAGCAATCACTCAAGTAAAAAGCCAAAGTTTTCCTATGAAACCACTTCCACCAATCTCTTCCCTGCTACCAATGCACTCCGACACGCAATCCAGACAGGCCTCTCCCGAAGCAGCTCTTGGATTTCACCGGACCGACTCTCTTAGGAGATCACCTGTCCTGTTTCCAAACTGTGCCTGCTTTCCTTGGAACCACGAGATCGCGCACTGGAATCCCCCGAGGGCGGCGCGGGCCTGAGAGCCCGGGACTTACGTTGTTCATGTACTCGCTGAGCAGGTCCTGGAGCGCCTGGCGCACAGCATTGCACTCGGCCACGATCCGCTCGCGCCGGTCATCGCGGGTGCACGAGGAGTCAGCCATGAGAGCCGCGCCGCTGATGATGCTCTCCAGGCGCTCCTCTAGGGACGGCCGGAACCGGGCCTCGCTGAAGGTCATGGGGTCCAGGATGATCTTGTTCTGAAAGGAGGACAGTGCAGACACAATCAGCAGAGAAGAGGCGGCTGCCCTGGCAGCCTGTTTTCTAAACCAGAAATTTCTGAGGCCAGGACAAGACTGTGTGGAGAAGAAGCTGGCTCCTTGTATAAATTCTAAAGTGGCCTTGACAAAGTCTCAACTTTCTGGAAGATACTTTGTCCTGAATCTAATCTTCAGGGAGAGAACACCGTGTTGTGTTTCAACAATGTGTTCTCGGCAAAGGCTATCTCAATGGAAGGGTTTTCGAACGCGATTGTGGCACTGGCTTGACATTTCTTAAAAATTGGTAGCCTTCAAGGAAAACACATTTCAGTGTAGCACTTTGCGGGGCTAATGGAAAGAGGTTACAGCCCCAGACTAGACCATAATGTGTAACCAACAACAGGACTGGCACACACATAGTGTGCATCCCCTTCAAGAGAAGCAGAGAGTCCCGTGGCAGGATGCCTTTTGAAACTTGAGTAAATAGCATCCAAAAGGCACATACAGTACAGGTTACTTCCCAATTAGGAACTAATATATTTTGTACGAAAACTAGCATTCTAGAAAAGGACTCATAATGTGTGTGCATGTATGTGTGTGTGACTTGTCACAATGAACCGACAGTATCCTGATAAAGGTGCTAACACATTCCAAAACAGCTTAGATAAGGAGAAAACAGAGGCGTTTCCCAAAGGGAAGGTGTCACAGAGCGTTTATGCTTAGTTTTGCCTCTGCTAAGCCTGAGGATCCTGGAAACACATAGGTAGTGATGTCCAGAGGTGTACAGAAATATGCATCCAGAATGCAACAGATAGATCAGCCTGTATGAGGATCTGGGAATCATCAAGGCTATGTGGACACAAGGTAGTGAATGGTATACTAGCAAAGTGAATAGAATAAGAACAGACCAAAGAAGACCCAGTTAATCCCAATTTCCAAAGGTTTACAGAAAAATAAGAATCAAAAGGAAGATCGGAAACATAGAGCAGAGCCTGGAGAATAGTATTTCCAGCAAGTCAAGGAAGTGGAGAGACTGAGGAAGTGTATGCGAACTAACGGAAGGAAATAGAGAGGCAACGCCAACTTTGCCCAGTTGCTGGTTTCCATTAGGGACCCCTTTTCTGCTCGAAACAAGGAAGATCATTCCAACAACATTAATCACAGTGGAATGATCTGCTGCAAGAATGGTTAGCTCATCTTCACTGGAGGTGCACCCTCAGAGGTCCAAGAACCAGCATGGTAGTGATGGAGGAAATGGTCTTCTGACGCTTCGATCCTTTGATGGGATTGGCATTCCACTGCTCTTTCCTTTGATGTTCATCATATATATGTGTGTGTGTGTGTGTATGTGTGTGTGTGTGCATATACACACACACATACACACATATATATATATATATTTAGAAAACATAATTTACCATATCTACAAATATAATAAGGAAACCAAATGATAGTAGGTAGTCATGCCATTGCCCACCTGCCATCTGCTGAGTACCTACTATGTGCCTACTAGAGTACTTAGTGCTAAAAAGAGGGTGAAGAGCATAAAAGACATTTGTGTGATTTTTTTTTTCCCAGTAGGCTATAAAATAGCTGCTTAATTATTACAAAAGAGGTTCGAGCATGCTCTCTGGGAATAGCGTTCTATAACTCTCCAAAATATCCTAAGGTATTTGCTGAAAGCTATGCTCAAAATATCAGTGGCTCTGATTCTCTGCTTGTTGTTAAAATGCAAATCTCCACAGCAGGGAGATCCCTTCAGCACAAAATGACGATGTCCTAAGGAATGCGTGAAGCAGGTGGTGCCTTCGAAAGAAAAAAAGCACCCAGTAAACACAGACCACGTCTGAGGTCCACTGGAATGGTGGATTTCCTAGAAAATTACTCATTGGTCGAAGCTCTCTCTTCAGTTTAGAGGGCAAATGCGTGAGGTCCTTCCTATGAGCTATTCTGTGGCAGGTTCTGGCATAAAGACTACCTTCACATTTGCACTTTCTTAGATCTTAGGAAAAGGATAATTTTTACTTAACTCGGAATAGCATTACTCAAATCCTGTCCCTTGTGCCTTCCAAACAGATTCAAAAAATCATATGGAGTCCTCAGTACAGTAGATGGCTTTGCAGGGTATATCTTTTTTTTTTTTGTTACGCAGGCCTCTCACTGTTGTGGCCTCTCCCCTTGTGGAGCACAGGCTCCGGACGCACAGGCTCAGCAGCCATGGCTCACGGGCCCAGCCGCTCCGCGGCATGTGGGATCTTCCTGGACCGGGGCACGAACTCGTGTCCCCTGCATCGGCAGGCGGACCCTCAACCACTGCGCCACCAGGGAAGCCCTGCAGGGTATATCACAAGCGAGATTCCCAAAGGAAAGCTGAGAGGGGTCCACAGGAGCCCTGCCCCACCTGCCATCTGTACTAGACCTCTGTCTGCAAGGACTCTTCCCAGTGGGATCCATTTGAATTCTGTCTCTCTTTCTTGCTCTCTTTCTATCTACTGCTTTTCAGATGATGCATTTATAATATATATATATATATATATATATCACGTAACATGCATTAAATACTGATACTCTAATTAAAGAAATACCTGATCAAAGTATAATTAGACTACTTTCTTTTATAAGGATTGCTGATCTTCAAAGCACTCTTTTATAGGAACCCATATTAACAAAAAACAATGAAAAGTATTTGTTCTGCTTTGAGGTTTCAGGAGACTCTTCAAAGTTATATATCGGCTCGCAGATGGATTTTTATTATACTTTTGGACTAAAAAATATAAAGAAATGCCAACTTGATGGAAATATACTGAGGTAAATTTGAACTCAATAAGGGAATTGTAAAACAGTTTCCCTGTAGAACAAGGAAAATGTACTATTGTCATTATAACATTACTTCCTAAATTATTTTCCACGGAACACTGAGCTTAGAGATGTAATGTTTTGATGAAAAAATAAGTTTCCTTAGCCAGATATGTTTTGGAAATGCCGCATGGCACAGGGTACATTAGCACATTAAATGCTTTGGGGAGTTCTGCATTAAACAAGTCCGTCTCCTGCAGCATTCCTCAAACCTATTTGAGCATAGAGGGGTCCCCTTTAAAATGCATGCATTATCTATGAGAACCTAAGGAACACGCTTTGGATAACATGGCAAGAGAGAATTTACAGTGTCAGCCGAATGAGCTCCCCACCTGCCATGGCCCAGGGCTGTCATGAAAGTAAACACACTGCAACATTGAGCTTCAAAATCTCTGCATAAAAGTTACACTGTTCACACATTTTTAATGGAATTATTCATTATTTATAGATCACAGGGGAAAAGCTTTTAAAAAAAACCTCCCTGGAAAAGAAACAATAAATTTACAATATTCCAATCTATATCCGTGGTGGAGATGGGGAGTACTGCAATGATGGATGTGAACGGCTAGCAGGAAGAAGCCACTTAGGGGAGAGAAAAGGTGTAAAGGGCATTGCGCACATGCGTGTGCATCTGTGTGCATGTGTGTATGTGTGTGTGTGTGTGCATGTGTGGGGGTGTGGATTGCCTGTGTGTGCTTACCTATGAGTGTATGGGTTCGAGTTGTGTGTAATGGGTGGAGGGGGGTAAATTGGTGGGAGGGGACATGGGTTGTTTGTGTGTGTGTATGTGTGTGTGTTTTCAGAGGACTGGAGAGCTCTCAAACAGGCTTTAGAAAATCAGAAAAAGATAAGAAAGAAAGAAAAAAAAAAAGAACCAAATGAAGCCAGGGGCTTAAGGACTAGAGGAAAAGACTATCTATCCTTGTTAAAGTGATAGGAAAAAACAAACTCCTGGAGGTGAATCCTGGGCAAAAATACAGAGAGTGAAAGCCAAAGTGGAGTGAAGGAGGAGTATTGCTTCTGCATATTTGGGAGCGACGTAAAAAAAGAAACAACCGGGCAGGCTCTCTTTGCTAGCACACTCCGGGGTCATTTCACACCAGCAAACAGATCTCCTGATTTCCCAGCATCAGCTCATACTGTCCGCGACTCTCTGAGGCTGCCCTCTACTGGCCAGAAAGGGAGCAGCAGCGGCAGCAGCATCCAGCTCGCTCCCTGGTCACGGAGGGAACATTTCATGGGTAACATGCAAGCACCAAACAGAGAAAGTGCAAGGTCAAGGTTTCCTATCTCTCCCTTTATGCCAAAGGTGTGCTCCTGCAAGAGGATTTTATGCTGTTTCCAATTGTACAGGCTTATTTTAGTCCACTGAGGTCTTACATTTTAAATATCTAAGTCTCTCTTTTGCATTCTTAAAGCTCATTTAATCTTTTTATCCTTTTGATATTTTAGTTCATCTCCTATTGTCATTTTAGTTCATTTTAAAATTGTGAGGCTACGTTTCTTACTTTATCTTTTTCTTCTTTTTATTAAGTAAGCCTTACTTTAATTTCTTTTTATCCTGTCTATTCTCAGTCCCTTTATTTCACTAGCATAATATTCTGTGCTTTGTGATTTTTCCTTAACTTATTTTTTTTATTAACATCTTTAAGAATTAATGTTTTCATTCTTACATTTATGGAGTGGCAACTGGAAAGCATTGCCATAAAGAGAGGAGCCCCAATAATTCACCCCCAAGCAAAGGAGGCTAGGATCCTCTTCTGCCATCAAGTTGGTGCTATAAGAGTCTCTCTTGTCCTACATAATTGATGTCCCATTTTTTCCAATGTCGAACTCTATAAAAATTGTAACTTGAAAAAATTCAGGGAACGATATAGTTCAAAACTACTTCCCAGAATAATACATTTTCCAGTACTCACCCCACATTCAATTGTTACAAGAGCACTGTTTTTAAATCGCACCTATCATGCATTCTCTCTACAGGGAGTAATGTGATCTAAAATTTCAGTACTATCCTGGGACACTGAGTTATACTTGTTGCAGGCTCCGATGCCACAGCAGGCAGCAGAGAGACCTCTGTCAAATCAAGAAGTTGAATGCATTACAAATGGTTTGATAGGTCCACAATTCTGTGTCTGTGATATTGCTACCTCCATCTTATTGAAGAGGAAAATGACGCCAGAGATGTTTCCCCATGTTCGTACAGCTGGGAAATGAGGACACCTGGATTTGAACACAGGGCTTTTCACTTTAAGCCCAGCGTTCCTTCCACTGTTTCAGATTGCTCATATTCGGTTGAAATGAGTCTAACAAATCATAATTATACAAATTTATTTCTTATTTTAAAAACCCATGAAATTCTCCTGAACCAAGTATAATGGTATAAGTATAATCTGTCATACTGTCTTCTTTTATGTCATCTGGGTCAACTTGCCCTTCCCATGGATAGTTGAAAGTATAGCCATCCATTCAACAAATGGATGCCAGTTACTGTAGCTGTCTGAGGGCACAGACTGAAGAATCCTTTATTTCAAGAGGTTCACTGTCTAGTAAAAATAAAAACAATGTGTACAACCAAGTGTAATTTGGAAAATATACCGACAATGTTAAGGAACAGCTGAGTGATGGGAATCTGCACAGTTGGGAGGGGGGAGGTAGTCACAGAGATCTTCCTGGAGGAGATTACTCCTCAGCTAAGACTTAAAGAGTGAAAAGCAGTCGACCAAGCAAAGTCGGGGCCAGAAGAGGCAATGCAGACAGAATAAGAAATGGTAACAAATACACGGAGGTGAAAAATATCACAGTATATGAAGAGTATCAAAAGAGGTTTATTGAAGCTGAAGTGTTCAGTGTGAAGTTACAGGTATGGTGCCATGAAGGGGCCCCAAGCAACTTTCCTTTAAGAGAAACTTCTGCATGAACATAGGTAACTGACTGTCTCCACCTGCTACTACTGTAGATCCACCAGTTTCCCAAGGAGCCATACAAGACCCCAGCAGCCCCTGTCAATCACGGAGCCATTCCTGCCCAGTGAGGACTTCTCCAGCAGGCAACCTCTGCCCCCTGCTCTTGTCTCTGCAACGACCGTGCTGAGACCTGCTCGGAACTGTGCTCAGGCTCTTCCTACACTGTCCTCGCTCTCCTGCTCTCCTTTCACGGGTGTTTGACCTGCACTGCAGTCAAAAAGCTCTCTTGGCCTATTTCTACTGGTTCTTTCCCACTATATCCTTCAAAGGCAATTTCTTTTTACACATCTAATCCCATCTATCTTGGGATTTGCTTCTCCAAGGACTTGAACAGACAAAAACAGGAATAGGAGACAAAGTTGGTGAAGAGAGCAACAGCCGTGTTCCGAAGAGCTTTCTATGCCATAAGACACTTTCTCTCTGTAAATGCCCCTTCAGACAATGAAGAGTCATCAAGAATTTAAAACATAGGAGTGATGTAATCCTGTTTGGCTGCAGAAAGTTTTCCCCAGAAGTAGGGAAGTCAGCTTTGGTAGAAAGAGAAGGCGGGAGAGCAATTATCAAGCCTTCAGAGCCCAGAAGAAAGATTGGCTGAGTACAAGATTATGTTTGTATAAAAAAGATTAAGGGCATGTATTGGGACACATTCAGAATGTGAATCTGAAAAATGTGGAGATATACTGGCTATGAGAATGTAGAAGAAGGAGTCAAAGATAAAACCTAAATTTCTGGCATGGGTAACATCAAAATGCACATATCAACCAGTTATATCCTGGGTGTCAGCCTCCTTTTATGCAAATAAAGTTTTATTAGAACACAGGCCGGCCCATTCATTCACACAGTGTCTATGGCTATTTTCACACTGCAATGGCAAGGTTTAAAATTTAGGACAGAAACTGTATGGGTCACAAAGCTTGGGATATTTCCTATTGGTTCTTTAAGAAAACATTCACTGACTTTGAACAACTGTGACAGGTAACAGATAAAGAAGAGCAGGTTTAGAGTGTCTATGATTCATTTAAGTGGAAAAGTCTTGTGGAAAGTTGATTATAAGTGTATGAAAATGGACCAGCTATAAAGATTGAGGATCATCAGAATAAAGGCAGGAGTGGCAGCTTTGAGAATGGATATGCTATCCCAAGAAAAAGAAATAGAATGAGAAGAGCAGTGAGCCCAAGCCACACTGGGAAACCCTCAATGTATAACAGAGAAAGAGCCCACAAATGACACGGTAAAGAATGGTCAGAGAGATCTGACCAGACCCAGGAGATTTTATGGCCATAGTTTATAAGGGAGAACTGTAGGGAATTCTCTAAAGAGGGCAAATAAGATCAAGACCAAAAATGTCCTTTGAAATTGGAAGCTAGGAAGTTATCAGTGATAAACTGTGTGCCTATATGTGTAAATCTGTGTGTATGTACTTATTTATTTATAAATATCTTAATCCAAAAGGCACATCAGCCTCAATGGAAAGTAGCAGAAGCAATCTGACTACTGTTGAGATGAAAGAGAAATATTTTCAAATTCATAAAAAAATTATTTAACATTTTCAGGAAGGTTCTAGAAAACAACTAGAAAAGAGAAAGAACTAAATGGTATTAAATTAGGAAGGAGAAGATAGAACTATGTATGTCCGATTGCAGATGTTATAACTGCTAACTTAGAAAAAAATGAGAATCAACCAAAAATTTATTGCATTTTTTTAAAATTCATGAAAGCACTTGTATTTATATGCAACATCAATTGCCTTCATATATACAAGAACTAACCAATTGGAAGAGCAATATTACAATACCAAGAATTGCAAAACAAAACACACAGAGAAACACACTTTAGATGTCAACTAGATACAACAAGAAATGTGCTAAAGAAAGATGAATCGACCAGGCACACACTCCAAGCACAGGGCAGACCTGGAACTGGGATGCACACCCTCTCACTCCAGAGTCACTGACTTGGCTACTACACTGCATTTCCCACTGGTATCTTTCTGCATGCGTGATGCTGGTCAATGTGAAGTCAATGGAACAGCAAATTCTCCATCTCAGACACTGAAGTAGTAGTAGTACTGTACATGATTCTTTCTACTTTAAGAGGGTATGGAAAACAGTAAACAATGATCAGGAATAGGGACTTCCCTGGTGGCACAGTGGTTGAGAATCCGCCTGCCAATGCAGGGGACATGGGTTCAATCTCTGGTCCAGGAAGATTCCACATGCTGCGGGCCACAACTACTGAAGTCCGTGCACCTAAAGCCCGTGCTCTGAAACAAGAGAAGCCACCGTAATGAGAAGCCCACGCACTGCAACGAAGACTAGCCCCCACTCGCCACAACTAGAGGTAAGCCCGCACACAGCAGCAAAGACTCAATGCAGCCAAAAATAAATAAATAAATTTATTTAAAAAAATGAGCAGGGATAAAAGCTCTTAAAATGCTACTTTATCCTACTTTTAATTTGTTATCTGTCTCAAGTTGGTCAGCAGGCATTATAATATACTTTTTCTACCAAGAAGGAAAACACAAATATCTGTTAATCTTTCTTGAGCTATGAATTAACCATCTTAAAGCTGAACATTGTACCTAGCTATACTAAAAGCAGTAACTGCATGACTGTCATACCTAGTAAGATCAGGAGCATAAAAGTAATATATTGCAATATTTAATTACAGTTATGCCAGTAGAAAGGCTCTAGCACACTCATAATGCCTAATGGAGTGGTTTCATACCCACAGATTAAGTTCCCAAGATTTTCAGTGCACAGCTGAGGAAGGTGAAGTGTTTTTCTTTAGCAGCCAAGAAACCGCTTGTTAAAGACTGGGAGAAAGTCTTATTTATTATCTTTAGATCTTCTGGCTTTCAGTGTTAATTAAACTCTTTAGAGAACTACTTAGTCATCTCAAATATACACACAATTTTCAAAATGCCAGAAAAGATAACAAAGAAAACTGATTTAATCAATTGTTTTCCCAAATCTAATCTTATAAACATGGAAAAAACAAACGCTAGTGGTATGAGCAAGTCCTGTGGTTTTCTTTGTTCTTTGTGACAGCCCTGTAAGATAAAAGTGTCCTGGGTTTTTACTACCTTCATAGTTCAAGGTGGCAACTAAGGAAAATAATAAAGTGTGCTGTTGTACCTCATAAACAACCAGACCCTCACCACCTGCTGTCCAACATAGCTATTTTGAATCAAACAAGCAGAAGAAAGAATAAATGTCAACATTCCCTTCTGAAGCCATTCACTTTCATTTTTTAAAGATGGCAAAAAAAAATTCTCAAAGAGGCAGGTAACAGTTAAAGTCATTCTTCTAAAGGAATATGTCATTGTGATCTGGAGTAACTAAAGCAATGCAAACCAGAAAACCAAAATGATGTGCATGTTTAAGCGAGGGAATATTTCTCTTTAATTATTCTGAGATTTTCCTAGAACAGGCAACAATGTACCTGTCTTTACTTCCTTTCTTTTGCACCTTTATCATCACCCCATCCTCCTATTTACCTCTGCGTATTTAAATTGTGTACTTTGTTTTGTCTTGGGGTATAACTGGATAAGTTTTATGTTTCACTGATAAAATAGCTCTTCCTTCCTTCCTCTTTCTCCCAGGTACAGAGTTCAGAAGTCCTTCTGTTTCTTGCTGCATGAAGAAGTACAAAGACATGTGGTCTGGAGAGAACAGTGCCCCACCCTGAGTGAAACTTGAAAATGACTGAGCCTGCCCAGAGAACGGTAAGCTTTGGTCCAGCTCAGAGCGTCCTGCTGCCTTGGAATTGTCCAAACGGTCACAGAGGTCACAGAGAGTTCCAAGGGCCCAAGATTTGTAAAGTCATTTAATTGTATTCATTATATTATTTTGCTGCACTGATAAAATTCAAAACAAAGCAAACAAATGAACAAGTCCAGGCAGTACCTATTGATTAACTATTCACCAGTGTTATTTTTAAAATGTCTGTTATCCAGTTTAAAATATTTGACTAGTAACACCTGAGGCAGTCTCTCCCAGTCTCCCATTAAAATACCTGTAGATAGAGAGGGGAGAAGGGAATTTTATAACCCTGAAAATTGAGAATGAAAGACATCTACTGACAATGAAGGATGATCATAATTCTGGCTCTGAATGCTTTAAACACTTCTTTTAAAGATTGAAGTCTGAGATAAAAGCATAAATCAAGCCCATTTTAATAAATTAACTGAGGTGTCTAAATCAAAAGTGTGTTATTTGTTGGGTTTTAAACATTTATTCTCCCTGTAGTGTATCAAAAATTAACACAGATGCTTATTCTCCCTGTAGTGTATCAAAAATTAACACAGATACATTTTCATCTTTTTCATTCTTTGCCAAGCTCTTTCCAGTGAGAATCTTTCTATCTGTACCTAAAAAGTTTTTCATGGGCTAATTGGGGTAACATTTGAAATGGAAAATACTAAAGGCATTAAGTTTTAATCATCTATTTTTTTGTTAAGCTACAGAGAAACTCTAACCTGCATTTTTGGATTTGCCTTAATTTTTTTAATTGCATTCTAAAATCGATTGCTTACTCTTTCTTCTCAGGCTTGTACTTAAAGATAATTATACCATTTATAATATATTAAGATATTATTTGTATTTAAACAGTTCAGTTTAATTGGAAATAAATGACAAAGATAATGACTTGATAATTATACAGCACTTTTTATTCTTAGATATTTGATTTTTTTAAGAGAAATCTATCTAAGCCCACATTAATTTCAGTTGAGAAGAGAATCTGATATTTAGCAAGACAGAGTTATTTATTTGCAAAGTAATGGATAAAAAAACTGAGTGAGGAAGTCCAGCTGTGGACTCTTCCTACTGGATGCTTTGATCTAGTGGAAGCTGGTTTCATTTTGCCTAATTCCATCATCTGTGTGTGTTGCTGAGCTTTTGTGGGCATTTCATGGGCACAGCCTCAAGCTCTGACAAGAACACTAGTTAACAACGAATCACAGTAAAGCAGGGCAAAGGTAATTATCCTCAGCTTTACACTGTGGATTGGTCAGAAAGCAAGTGTCCAAACTGCATTTAATCAAACTGAGCCTTAAGAGGGTTGAAGAAAGAAAACTGATTTTACTCTTTGGCTGAAAACACAGCCATATTATCACTTCACGCTCCTTAATTCTCTACCTTGTTGACCCTCTTTTTTATCCAGTCTTCCTCCTCTTTGACCTCTGTGTGGTACTTAATACAATTTACCATCCACTCCTTAAATTAAAGCTCACCTGTGCTTAAGGAAACCCTGCTTTACTGTGGGTCTCCTTAAACCTCTCTGACAGCTCCATCTTTCATTCCTTCTCTAGTTCTTATTCCGTGACTTACACGAGGAGCTGGCATATCTCAAGGTCCAGCTCCTTGGCTTCATAAGTCCTCTTAATACTCTCTTTCTTGGAGACCTCTCCCACCCCATGCCTTAGCCATCACCTAGTCATGAACAAGAACTCAAATTCCACGTCCAGTCTTGACTCTCTTGAGGCCCAGGCCCTTCTCTCTAGCTCTACACCCACCATTGCCAGCTGGACGTCCAATCATCAGCCCAAGTATAACATGTGAAATCTTCTTCCGAAGGCTAAACCCTCATTTCTATGGAGGAAAAACCAGCAGGAGGGAAACGGGAATCTATAATCTCACTTCATCCTCCAAGTGCACTGAGAAATTAGAACCCATGAGAAATCCTCGCTTGACAAAGGAACCAAGTGTTGCTCACACAGGGTAGGTGGCTTGCTAAAGACTACACAGTAAAAAAGCTTGAGGAGTCTTTCTGTCTCCCAAGCCCCTGTGCTTGCAGCCTCATTCTCTCAGGCACTTTTGTTGAAAGATCAAGCATCCTTGTAATCTATAACCAGGTATAAAATGGTACAGAGGTGGACAGCTTGGATTAGAATCCTGGCTCCAACTCCTTCAAGCTGTGACTTCTAGGCTGAGCAGTTGCTTAAATGATGAGGGTCTCAATTTCCTTATTTGTAAAATAGGAATAACAGCAGTATCTATATTATAGAGTTGATGAGAAAATTAAATAAGATAATATATGTAAAGAGCTTAAAATACTATAGGGCACATAGAAGTAATAAATTTTAACAATGAAGTCATTTAAAATAACTCTTTCATGTAATACTTTATATTTCCACTGTTATTCCATCCTCCACCTTTTATTCAGGCCATTATCATCTCCCATTTGCTCAGTAATCAAAACTCTAAATTGACCTTCTTTTTTGTACAACTTATTTTTTCCTAAGAGACCATTCTTAAAACTCTGTTTAATCATTCCACCCACTAGCCCAAAACCTTCAATGGCTAGTAAACTACCTATGATCATCAACTACCTGACAACGTACAGATGTTACTAATCTTAACTGGTGGTTCTCCAATTCCATTTTCATCATTCCTTTTGTAAGATATGTCAAAGTCCCCAATAGAACTAAGCAATCGGTTGCATTTTTCATCCAACCCTCAGAACTGGGATGTCATTTTCGGCAAGTACAACCTAAAGAAATATAAGTTCATATCCATTCACTTCAAGTTTCAGATCCCTGGCCTTCAAGGTTCTCCCCAATCTGACACCAGTATCTGCCTCTCAAATGTCATTTCCCAGGACTCTACTCAGGAACCCTTGGCTCAAGCCAAAGTGGTCCCTGACTGCCTCACCCCACCCCCATATGCTTCGTGGGTACTGTGGTATTAATTCTTCTCCACTGAATATTTCAGTACCTTCCACCCTGCTGCTTCTCTGAAGCCCATGATGACCCTACGCAGGACAGACTATCTTCATCTCTCTGTGTACAAGGCTCTCTCCCTTAAGCCCCATTACAGAACTCCTTGTCATTTATCACCCAGTTTACACATTTAGCTCTTGTCTGATATTACCATGCATCATTAGTGGTGTCTCTGTGTGTGTGTGTGTGAGAGAGAGAGAGAGAGAGAGATGTAGACAGAGAGACAGACAGAGACAGAGATGAGAGAGACAGAGGATTGGAAAGAGATCAGCAATTGGGATGCTTTTCTTTCGTCTTGATATCTTCTACTATGGCACTCAGCTGAGTGCTTTTCACATAAGTAGCTGACAAATACTTGCTGATTAACAGATTGAGGTTTCCTGAACAAATATGTCCTTTTTCCAACTTTTATCAAAAGGCTTCTGGGGAGAACCCTCCATCCTGTTTTCCACAGTGAATGCACCATTTTACATTACTACCAACAGTGTACCAGGGTACCCTTCTCTAAAAATTGTAAATTTTCTTCCTAGTGGTAATTGAGACGATAGTTCAATAATAATATAAGATCAGGTGAAGTCTAAAGAAATTTTAGAAAACCTGCATAAAGAAAACAGGGACGAGGGGAAGATGGCAGAAGAGTAAGACGTGGAGTTCACCTTCCTCCCCACAGATACACCAGAAATACATCTACACGTGGAACAACTCCTACAGAACACATACTGAACGCTGGCAGAAGACCTCAGACCTCCCAAAAGGCAAGAAACTCCCCACGTACCTGGGTAGGGCAAAAGAAAAAAGAAAAAACAGAGACAAAGAATAGGGATGGGACCTGCACCAGTGGGAGGGAGCCGTGAAGGAGGAAAGGTTTCCACACACTAGGAGCCCCTTCGCGGGCGGAGACTGCGGGTGGAGGAGCGGGGAGCTTCGGAGCCGCGGAGGAGAGCGCAGCCACAGGGCTGTGGAGGGCAAAGCGGAGAGATTCCCGCACAGAGGATGGGTGCCGACCGGCACTCACCAGCCCGAGAGGCTTGTCTGTCGGCCGCCGGGGTGGGCAGGGCTGGGAGCTGAGGCTCGGGCTTCGGTCAGAGCGCTGGCGGCGTGAACACAGCCTGAAGGGGTTAGTGCACCACGGCTGGCGGCCGGGAGGGAGTCTGGGAAAAAGTCTGGAGCTGCCAAAGAGGCAAGAGACTTTTTCTTCCCTCTTTGTTTCCTGGTGCGCGAGGAGAGGGGATTAAGAGCGCTGCTTAAAGGAGCTCCAGAGACGGGCACGAGGCGCGGCTGAAAGCGGGGACCCCAGAGACGGATGTGGGATGCTGGGGCTGCTGCTGCCGCAGCCAAGAAGCCTGTGTGCGAGCGCAGGTCACTATCCACACCTACCTTCTGGGGAGCCTGTGCAGCCCGCCACTGCCAGGGTCCCGTAATCCAGGAACAACTTCCCCGGGAGAACTCACAGCGCATCTCAGGCTGGTGCAACATCACGCTGGCCTCTGCCGTGGCAGGCTCGACCCGCACTCCGTGCCCCTCCCTCCCCCCAGGCCTGAGTGAGCCAGAGTCCCCGAAGCCGCTGCTCCTTTAACCCTGTCCTGTCTGAGCGAAGAACAGATGCCTTCCGGCGACATACATGCAGGGGTGGGTCCAAATCCAAGGCTGAGATCCGGGAGCTGTGAGAACAAAGAAGCCAAAGGAAAATCTCTCCCAGCAGCCTCAGAGGCAGCAGATTAAAGCTCCACAATCAACTTGATATACCCTGCACCTGTGGAATATCTGAATAGACAACAAATCATCGCAAATTGAGGAGCCGTGTGGATGAAAGGTTCTTGGTGCTGCAGCCAGGAGTCAGTGCTGTGCCTCTGAGGTGGGAGAGCCAACTTCAGGACACTGGTCCACAAGAGACCTCCCAGCTCCACATAATATCAAATGGCGAAAATCTCCCAGAGATCCCCATCTCAACACCAGCACCCAGCTTCACTCAACGACCAGCAAGATACAGTGCTGGACACCCTACGCCAAACAACTAGCAAGACAGGAACGCAACCCCATCCATTAGCAGAGAGGCTGCCTAAAATCATAAGTCCACAGACACCCCAAAACACACCACCAGACTTGGACCTGCCCACCAGAAAGACAAGATCCAGCCCCATCCACCAGAACACAGGAAATAGTCCCCTCCACCAGGAAGCCTACACAACCCACTGAACGAACTTTAGCCACGGGGGACAGACACCAAAAACAATGGGAACTAAGAACCTGAAGCATGCAAAAAGGAGACCCCAAACACAGTAAGATAAGCAAAATGAGAAGACAGAAAAACACACATCAGATGAAGGAGCAAGATAAAAATCCACCAGACATAACAAATGAAGAGGAAATAGGCAGTCTACCTGAAAAAAGAATTCACAATAATGATAGTAAAGATGATCCAAAATCTTGGAAATAGAATAGACAAAATGCAAGAAACATTTCACGAGGACCTAGAGGAGCAAAAGATGAAACAAGCAACAATGAGCAACACAATAAATGAAATTAAAAATAATCTAGATGGGATCAATAGCAGAATAACTGAGGCAGAAGAACGGATAAGTGACATGGAAGATAAAATAGTGGAAATTACTGCAGACCAGAATAAAGAAAAAAGAATGAAAAGAACTGAGGACAGTCTCAGAGACCTCTGGGAAAACATGAAATGCACCAACATTCAAATTATAGGGGTTCCAGAAGAAGAAGAGAAAAAGAAAGGGACTGAGAAAATATTTGAAGAGATTATAGTTGAAAACTTCCCTAATATGGGAAGGGAAATAGTTAATCATGTCCAGGAAGCACAGAGAGTTCCATACAGGATAAATCCAAGGAGAAATATGCCAAACACATATTAATCAAACTGTCAAAAATTAAATACAAAGAAAACATAGTAAAAGCAGCAAGGGAAAAACAGCAATTAACACACAAGGGAATCCCCATAAGGTTAACAGCTGATCTTTCAGCAGAAACTCTGCAAGCCAGAAGGGACGGGTAGGACATATTTAAAGTGATGAAGGAGAAAAACCTGCAACCATGACTACTCTACACAGCAAGGATCTCATTCAGATTTGATGGAGAAATTAAAACCTCTACAGACAAGCAAAAGCTGAGAGAGTTCAGCACCACCAAACCAGCTTTACAACAAATGCTAAAGGAACTTCTCTAGTCAAGAAACACAACAGAAGGAAAACACCTACAATAACGAACCCAAAACAATTAAGAAAATGGGAATAGGAACATATGTATCGATAGTTACCTTAAATATAAATGGACTAAATGCTCCCACCAAAAGGCACAGATTGACTGAATGGATACAAAAACAAGACCCATATATATGCTGTCTAAAAGAGACACACTTCAGGGTCTTCCCTGGTGGCGAAGTGGTTGAGAGTCCGCCTGCCAATTCAGGACAGCCCTTGTTTGGAAGGATCCCACATGCCACGGAGCAGCTGGCCCCGTGAGCCACAGTTACTGAGCCTGCACGTCTGGAGCCTGTGCTCCACAACAAGAGAGGCCGCGATAGTGAGAGGCCTGCACACCACAATGAGGAGCGGTCCCCACTTGTCACAACTGGAGAAGGCTCTCACGCAGAAATGAAGATCCAACACAGCCATAAAAAAATAAATAAATAAATGTGAAAGAGACACACTTCAGACGTAGAGACACATACAGATTGAAAGTAAGGGGATGGAAAAAGATATTCCATGCAAATGGAAATGAAAAGAAAGCTGGAGTAACAATTCTCATATCAGACAAAATAGACTTTAAAACAAAGACTATTAGAAGAGACAAAGAAGGACACTACATAATGATCAAGGGATAGATCCAAGAAGAAGATATAACAATTGTAAATATTTATGCACCCAACATAGGAGCACTTCAATACGTAAGGCAAATACTAACAGCCATAAAAGGGGAAATCGACAGTAACATATTCATAGTGGGGGACTTTAACATCCCACTTTATCCAATGGACAGATCATCCAAAATGAAAATAAATAAACACAAGCTTTAAATGATACATTAAACAAGATGGATTTAATTGATATTTATAGGACATTCCATCCAAAAACAACAGAATACACATTTTTCTCAAGTGCTCATGGAACATTCCCCAGGATAGACCATATCATGGGTCACAAATCAAACCTTGGTAAATTTAAGAAAATTGAAATTGTATCAAGTACCTATTCTGACCACAATGCTATGAGACTAGATTTCAATTACAGGAAAAGATCTGTAAAAAATACAAACACATGGAGGCTAAACAATACAGTACTTAATAACGAAGTGATCAATGAAGAAATCAAAGAGGAAATCAAAAAATACCTAGAAACAAATGGCAATGGAGGCATGACGAACCAAAACCTATGAGATGCAGCAAAAGCAGTTCTAAGAGGGAAGTTTATAGGGATACAATCCTACCTCGGGAAACAGGAAACATCTTGAATAAACAACCTAACCTTGCACCTAAAGCAATTAGAGAAAGAAGAACAAAAAAACACAAAGTTAGCAGAAGCAAAAAAATCATAAGAATCAGATCAGAAATAAAAGAAAAAGAAATGAAGGAAATGATAGCAAAGATCAATAAAACTAAAAGCTGGTTCATTGAGGAGATAAACAAAATTGATAGACCATTAACCAGACTCATCAAGAAAAAAACGGAGAAGACTCAAATCAATAGAATTAGAAATGAAACAGGAGAAGTAACAACTGACACTGCAGAAATACAAAAGATCATGAGAGATTACTACAAGCAACTCTATGCCAATAAAATGGACAACCTGGAAGAAATGGACAAATTCTTAGATATGCACAACCTGTCAAGACTGAATCAGGAAGAAATAGAAAATATGAACAGACCAATCACAAGCACTGAAATTGAAACTGTGATTAAAAATCTTCCAGCAATCAAAAGCCCAGGACCAGATGGCTTCACAGGCGAATTCTATCAAACATTTAGAGAAGAGCTAACACCTATCCTTCTCAAACTCTTCCAAAATATAGCAGAGGGAGAAACACTCCCAAACTCATTCTACGAGGCCACCATCACCTTGATACCAAAACCAGGCAAGGATGTCACAAAGAAAGAAAACTACAGGCCAATATCACTGATGAACACAGATGCAAAAATCCTCAACAAAATTCTAGCAAACAGAATCCAACAGCACATTAAAAGGATCATACACCATGATCAAGTGGGGTTTATTCCAGGAATGCAAAGATTCTTCAATATACACAAATCAATCAACGTGATACACCGTATTAACAAATTGAAGGAGAAAAACTATATGATCATCTCAATAGATGCAGAGAAAGCTTTCAACAAAATTCAACACCCATTTATGATAAAATCCCTGAGGAAAATAGGCGTAGAGGGAACCTTCCTCAACATAATAAAGGCCATATATGAAAAACCCAAAGCCAACATCCTCCTCAATGGTGAAAAACTGAAACCATTTCCACTACGATCAGGAACAAGACAAGGTTGCCAACTCTCACCACTCTTATTCAACATAGTTTTGGAAGTTTTAGCCACAGCGCTCAGAGAAGAATAAGAAATAAAAGGAATCCAAATCGGAAAAGAAGTAAAGCTGTTACTTTTTGCAGATGACATGATACTATACATAGAGAATCTTAAAGATGCTACCAGAAAACTACAAGAATTAATCAATGCATTTGGTAAAGTAGCAGGATACAAAATTAATGCACAGAGATCTCTGGCATTCTTATACACTAATGATGAAAAATCTGAAAGTGATATCAAAAAACCCTCCCATTTACCACTGCAACAGAAAGAATAAAATATCTAGGAATAAACCTCCCTAAGGAGACAAAAGACATCTATGCAGAAAATTATAAGACACTGTTGAAAGAAATTAAAGAATGATACAAATAGATGAGGAGATATACCATGTTCTTGGATTGGAAGAATCAACATTGTGAAAATGAATCTACTACCCAAAGCAATCTATAGATTCAATGCAATCCCTATCAAACTTCCACTGGCATTTTTCACAGAACGAGAACAAAAAAAAATTCACAATTTGTATGGAAACACAAAAGACTCCAAATAGCCAAAGCAATCTTGAGAATGAAAAACGGAGCTGGAGGAATCAGGCTCCCTGACTTCAGACAATACTACAAAGCTACAGTATTCAAGACAATATGGTACTGGCACAAAAACAGAAAGATAGATCAATGGAACGGATAGAAAGCCCAGAGATAAACCCACGCACATATGGTCACCTTATCTTTGATAAAGGAGGCAGGAATGTACAGTGGAGAAAGGACAGCCTCTTCAGTAAATGGTGCTGGGAAAACTGGACAGGTACATGTAAAAGTATGAGATTAGATCACTCCCTAACACCATACACAAAAATAAGCTCAAAATGGATTAAAGACCTAAATGTAAGGACAGAAACTATCAAACTCTTGGAGGCAAACATGGCAGAACACTCTATGACATAAATCATAGCAAGATCCTTTTTTACCCACGTCCTAGAGAAATGGAAATAAAAACAAAAATAAACAAATGGGACCTAATGAAACTTCAAATCTTTTGCACAGCAAAGGGAACCATAAACAAGACCAAAAGACAACCCTCAGAATGGGAGAATATATTTTCAAATGAATCAACGGACAAAGGATTAATCTCCAAAATTTATAAGCAGCTCATGCAGCTCAATAACAAAAAAAAACAAACAACCCAATCGAAAAATAGGCAGAAGATCTAAATAGAGATTTCTCTAAAGAAGATATACAGACTGCCAACAAACACATGAAAGAAGGCTCAACATCATTAATCATTAGAGAAATGCAAATCAAAACTACAATGAGATATCATCTCACACCAGTCAGCAGGGCCATCATCAAAAAATCAAGAAACAATAAATGCTGGAGAGGGTGTTGAGAAAGGGGAACACTCTTGCACTGCTGGTGGGAATGTGAATTGGTACAGCCACTATGGAGAACAGTATGGAGGTTCCTTAAAAAACTACAAATAGAACTACCATATGACCCTGCAATCCCACCACTGGGCATATACCCTGAGAAAACCATAATTCACAGAGTCATGTACCAAAATATTCATTGCAGCTCTATTTACAATAGCCCGGAGATGGAAACAACCTAAGTGTCCATCATCAGATGAATGGATAAAGAAGATGTGGCACATATATACAATGGAATATTACTCAGCCATATAAAGAAACGAAACTGAGCTATTTGTAATGAGGTGGATGGACCTAGAGTCTGTCATACAGAGTGAAGTAAGTCAGAAAGAGAAAGACAAATACCGTATGCTAACACATATATATGGAATTTAAGAAAAAAAAAATGTCATGAAGAACCTAGGGGTAAGACAGGAATAAAGACACAGACCTACTAGAGAATGGACTTGAGGATATGGGGAGGGGGAAGGGTAAGCTGTGACAAAGTGAGAGAGTGGCATGGACATATATACACTATCAAACGTAAAACAGATAGCTAGTGGGAAGCAGCCGCATAGCACAGGGAGATCAGTGCGGTGCTTTGTGACCACCTAGAGGTGTGGGATAGGGAGGGTGGGAAGGAGGGAGACACAAGAGGGAAGAGATATGGGAACATATGTATATGTATAACTGATTCACTTTGTTATAAAGCAAAAACTAACACACCATTGTAAAGCAATTATCTCCAATAAAGATGTAAAAGAAAAAAAAAAGCCTTCTGGAACACAATAGGGCACCCGAGTTAATCTAGTATTTGGAGGTGAATACATGTGGGGGGCCCTTCAGTTAGGTATGCATATTTTGGTCTACCTCATTATTTGATGTGGCTCAGTGAACTTGAGATTCAGAATTATTGGGGGAGGGGCATATCACCTATCATGATGACAAATGTTAGTTCTGCTTTCAGTGTGAGGCAGACTAGCTGAGGCTGCCAAATCTTTTGCTTGGCAAACTGCTACTGTAAAATCCTTGATCCTGATCCATCAAAAAAGGAAGTATTTTAAGTTTCCATACAGTGTAAACTAAACCAGCAGGTATTCACAATGTGTGCATGTACGTATGGGGTACATATATATGTAAACAGGAGAGTCATACTGAAAACAGCTGTGTCATAGGAATAAGCATTCCACAAACATTTGAAAGTCTCATATGAATATTTGATTAAACCAGGGTCAGTAAACAATGGCTCATGAGCCAAATTCCGCCTGCTCTCCATTTTTGTATGGTTTACAAGCTAAGAATGATGTTCTTAAATAGTTGAAAAAACCATGAGCCTACCAACATGCTACATTTCTGTCTAAAATCCTCTCCTTAATTATATCCTTAAATAGTAAAAAAGATAAGCAACCACAGAAAAAAAATCAAGACATGACATGAGCCCAATAATTTCACAACTGAATAATTAGTTACTGGATCATCAATGCTTTAAATTTTTCTAAGTTTAATAATAGGAGGAACAAACTTCTTATCCTCCAAATTAGTTACATTCTATGTCTGTGGTTTGGAATGCTAAATTATCCATTTGAAACAGAAAGTCAATTTATATTTCTCAGAAGCAATTATGACTTAATTGCCGTTATCAACCTAATAAATTACTAGGTGATTTCCACAAACTGGTTATACACTCAAATTTCATGTCTGATGAAAGAATAATTATATCAATATTCTGCAAATATGAAAAGGAAATTGGTTCATTGGCCACAAGGGAAATGCATATACCTTGAGTGTAAACTCATCTATCTTTTTCTGTCTATTTTTAAGCAGGCAAATTAAGATGGGAAAGAAACAGTTTGTGTCTCACAGGAATAATGTGTAATATGTTAATTGCTTTTCAAGAAACAGCATGGCTTGAAAAATATTCTTTGCGCTAAATGAGGATGTCATGTTCTCCTCTGAACTCTGCATTTTGATGTACATCTGTTGATGATAATTTAAATCATATAGAGTCTTTGTATGACATTGGAACACAGACACCTGAAAAGGGTTAACCCAACCAAGAAGATAATGGATGCCCACTGGAACAGAATAGAATGTTTATGAAGGCATGCCACGTCTCCTGTGGGGAAGTTGATATGACATCAGTCCGGAAGGCTGGGAAGACATTATGGGTGGATATTAGAGAGCCACTAAGATCAAAACAGTGAGCATATTCACTTTTGTATCCATTGAACAAACATTGTTTTGCTCACCATATGGATGAAAGTATGAATGAGAGAGACCTGGTCTCTGTCCTTCTAGTGTTCACATTTGTAGACACAGAACTGGAAACAGAATAATACACTTACTATTAATATACACAGAGTATAATAGTAACATAAAAGGAATAGTGGTTTAGTTATTGGGAGAATTAGGGACCGTTTCAAAAATAAGTCACCTTGCTAAGAATTAATATAAATTTATTACGTTAAAAAAAGGCAAGAAGTTCAGACAGAGAAAATATCATGAGAGGGACTGTGTGAATGAAAAAGCAATCATACATCTGAAGAATAATACATAGTTAATTATGACAGAACTTAGAATGGAAGGTAAGAAAAAGAGGGATCTGAGATGAAAGAGGTAGTCAGGGTTCTACTGAAATGAACTGATGCCATGCTAAGAACTTTAAAGTTTATCCTGAAGATGGAATTTCACTGGTGAAAAAACCCCACAGTACCTGATTTCCATTTTGGAAAAGGTACAACAGCAGAGGTGATGGAATGTAGGGGGAAATGAGGAAGTTATTTCAATGATTCAGACACAATATGGGCCTGAATAAACCGTGGTCATAAAAACGAAGGCGAGAGGGCCGAGTCAAGAGTTGTAAAAGGAACTGAATTCATAGGATTTCAAGATTAACTGGAGAGGAAAGTGGAGAAGACTCTCAGTTTTCTGGATTGAATGACCACATTCATAAAAGTCATGCCTTTATCTAAAACAAGAACTACAAAAAGAAAGGTTAGGCTTGACAGAGGAAAAACGCTAGATTTAGTTTGATAACATTTTAGGTGTTTAGAAATCATCCCAATTAACATGTCATATATCCAGATGGACACAGGTCTAGAGCTCCGGAGAGAAGCTGAGACCAGAGAAACAGACGTGCGGTACATGGGATCCCAACCATCAGGCTCTCTAAGCCCTTTAGTGAGAATTAAACAGGGTAAAGAATACAACTTTAGGGAAAAACCTCACATAGGTGGCTGGAAAGAGAAGCAAGCTCAGGAGATGGAGATGTAATGAATGGTCAAAGAGGCAAGAAAAAAATAAAGCAAAATAGAGTCATTCTTGAAACTTAAAGGATGTAACCTTGAGGAAGAAGCAGTTTAAGGAAAGAGATGCCTTAGCATGACAACAGTTACCTGGAAAGTTAAACCTCCACAAGTGACAGCTTTTTAAGGCAGATGGCTTGATGACTTGATGACTTTTATTTAAGTAAACCAAAATCCAAGATATATTGATTTAAACCTAAGAGGTAAAGCACAGTGCAATGACACACTATTACTGTTGTCACTGTTATCAACAATTTTGCACCATCAATACCCTTCCACCTTCCTGAATGTAAATAGGTTTCAACAGTAATTATAACCCTTTAACTAAACTGACTGATTCATTTTGCCTCTTCTGCTCTCCAGCAGATACTGTCACTCATTTCTTCTTTCTTCCATTCAACAAATGTTTCTTGAGGGCTTACTATGTACCAGACCGTATTAAGCACCAAAGTAAAATTACTACTACATTTCTTTTGAATGGGACACATTTCAAAAAAATATGAATTAAAACACATGAAACACATGGGCATTTGCTTCTTTTTACTGTTCATGATAACTCCATGTGGAAAGTCATGGACTTCTTGAAAGACAGAAGTCCTGTTACTTCTGAGCAAACTGCCATCTAAGAAGGTGCAGCCCTGTTAGCTTTCTTGCCTCAATAAGTGCTATCTACCTATGTTTGCAGTCCTAGTGGTTAGTATGTTTCTCTTGGTCTCAATTCATTTAGGCTCTTGCACTTTATCTATATCGCTATGTTCTTTTCACCACTGAGACTCCTAGTTCTACCGTTTACCTCCCAATCTCCACCCGCTCCAGCATCCAGCAATATAAAAATTACTGGCCCACCTCTCCTACCACTTATCTCTGTTCTGCACATGCAGCCTGTGCAAAGCCTGCATTACACGTCAGCAGGTCTCAAAGCCATGAGTTTAAACTAGTAACACTGTACGTGGTTTCGCCATAGTTATTTATCTCTTAGAGTCCTCTATTCTACTCTAGCCTGGCAGCAGTTAAGTGATAAGAAAATTAACCTTGGGAGGAGCTTCAGGGTGGCGGAAGTGTAAGATGTGGAGATCACCTTCTTCCCCACAGATACATCAGAAATACATCTACATGTGGAACAACTCCTACAGAACACCTACTGAACGCTGGCAGAAGACCTCAGACCTCCCAAAAGGCAAGAAACTCCCCACGTACCTGGGTAGGGCAAAAGAAAAAAGAAACAACAGAGACAAAAGAATAGGGACGGGACCTGCACCAGTGGGAGGGAGCCGTGAAGGAGGAAAGGTTTCCACACACTAGGAGCCCCTTCGCGGGCGGAGACTGCGGGTGGAGGAGGGGGGAGCTTCGGAGCCGCGGAGGAGAGCGCAGCCACAGGGCTGCGGAGGGCAAAGCAGAGAGATTCCCGCACAGAGGACGGGTGCCGACAAGCACTCACCAGCCCGAGAAGCTTGTCTGCTCACCTGCCGGGAGGGGTGTGGGCTGGGAGCTGAGGCTCTGGCTTCGGTCGGATCCTAGGGAGAGGACTGGGGTTGGCGGCCTGAACACAGCCTGAAGGGGTTAGTGCACCACGGCTAGCCGGGAGGGAGTCCGGGAAAAAGTCTGCAGCTGCCGAAGAGGCAAGAGACTTTTTCTTGCCTCTTTGTTTCCTGGTGCGCGAGGAGAGGGGATTCAGAGCGCTGCTTAAAGGAGCTCCAGAGACGGGCGTGAGCTGCGGCTGAAACCGCGGACCCCAGAGACGGGCATGAGACGTTAAGGCCTCTGCTCCCGCCACCAAGAAGCCTCTGTGCGAACACAGGTCACTATCCATACCTCCCTTCCCGGGAGCTTCTGCAGCCCGCCACTGCCAGGGTCCCGGGATCCAGGGACAACTTCCCAGGGAGAACGCACGGCGCACCTCAGGCTGGTGCAACGTCACGCCAGCCTCTGCCGCCGCACGCTCGCCCCGCCTCCGTGCCCCTCCCTCCCCTCGGCCTGAGTGAGACAGCCCCCGAACCAGCGGCTCCTTTAACACCATCCTGTCTGAGCAAAGAACAGGCGCCCTCAGGCGACCTACACGGAGAGGCGGGTCCAAATCCAAAGCTGAGCCCCGGGAGCTGTGCGAACAAAGAGAAAGGGAAATTTCTCCAGCAGCGGCAGGAGCACAGAATTAAATCTCCACAATCAACTGGATGTAGCCCGCATCTGTGGAATACCTGAATAGACAATGAATCATCCCAAATTGAGGAGGTGGACTTTGGGAGCAATGATATATATATATATATATATATTTTTTTTTTTCCTTTTTCTCTTTTTGTGAGTGTGTATGTGTATGCTTCTGTGTGTTGTTTTGTCTGTATAGCTTTGCTTTTACCATTTGTCCTAGGGTTCTGTCTGTCCATTTTTTGTTTTTTTGTTTTTAGTATAGGTTTTAGCACTTGTTATCATTGGTGGATTTGTTTTTTGGCTTGGTTGCTCTCTTCTTTCTTTCTTTCTTCTTTTTTCTTCCTTTTATTCTGAGCCATGTGGATGACAGGCTCTTGGTGCACCAGCCAGGCATCAGGGCTGTGCCTCTGAGGTGGGAGAGCCAAGTTCAGGACATAGGTCCACAAGAGACCTCCCAGCTCCATGTAATATCAAACGGCGAAAATCTCCCAGAGATCTGCATCTCAACGCCAAGACCCAGCTTCACTCAATGACAAGCAAGCTACAGTGCAGGACACCCTATGCCAAACAACTAGCAAGACAGGAACACAACCCCACCCATTAACAGAGAGGCTTCCGAAAATCATAATAAGGTCACAGACACCCCAAAACACACCATCAGATGTGGACCTGCCCACCAGAAAGACAAGATCCAGCCTCACCCACCAGAACACAGGCACTAGTCCCCTACACCAGAAAGCCTACACAACCCACTGAACCAACCTTAGCCACTGGGGACAAACACCAAAACAACAGGAACTACGAACCTTGAAAAAAGGAGACCCCAAACACAGTAAGTTAAGCAAAATGAGAAGACAGAGAAACACACAGCAGATGAAGGAGCAAGGCAAAAACCCACCAGATCTAATAAATGAAGAGTAAATAGGCAGTCTACCTGAAAAAGAATTCAGAGTAATGAGTGTAAAGATGATCCAAAATCTTGGAAATAGAATGGAGAAAATATAATAAATGTTTTACAAGGACCTAGAAGAACTAAAGAGTAAACAAACAGTGATGAACAACACAATAAATGAAATTAAAAATTCTCTAGAAGTGATCAATAGCACAATAACTGAGGCAGAAGAACGGATAAGTGACCTTGAAGATAAAATAGTGGAAATAACTACTGCAGAGCAGAATAAAGGAAAAAGAATGAAAAGAATTGAGAACACTCTCAGAGAATTTTGGGACAACATTAAAGGCACCAACATTTGAATTATAGGGGTCCCAGAAGGAGAAGAGAAAAAGAAAGGGACTGAGAAAATATTTGAAGAGATTATAGTTGAAAACGTCCCTAATATGGGAAAGCAAATAGTTAAGTCCAGGATGCACGGAGAGTCCCATACAGGATAAATCCAAGGAGAAACATGCCAAGACACATATTAATCAAAATATCCAAAATTAAATACAAAGAACAAATATTAAAAGCAGCAAGGGAAAAACAACAAATAACATACAAGGGAATCCCCATAAGGTTAACAGCTGATCTTTCAGCAGAAACTCTGAAAGCCAGAAGGGAGTGGCAGGACATATTTAAAGTGATGAAGGAGAAAAACCTGCAACCAAGACTACTCTACCCAGCAAGGATCTCATTCAGATTTGATGGAGAAATTAAAACCTTTACAGAAAGCAAAAGCTAAGAGAATTCAGCACCACCAAACCAGCTTTACAACAAATGCTAAAGCAACTTCTCTAGGCAGGAAACACAAGAAAAGGAAAAGACCTACAATAACGAACCCAAAACAATTAAGAAAATGGTAATAGGAACATACATATCAATAATTACCTTAAAAGTAAATGGATTGGTTGCTCCAGCCAAAAGACATAGACTGGCTGAATGGATACAAAAACAAGACCCGTATATATGCTTCTACAAGAGACCCACTTCAGACCTAGGGCCACATACAGACTGAAAGTGAGGGGATGGAAAAAGATATTCCATGCAATTGGAAATCAAAAGAAAGCTGGAGTAGCAATTCTCATATCAGACAAAATATACTTTAAAACAAAGACTATTACAAGAGACAAAGAAGGATACTACATAATGATCAAGGGATTGATCCAAGTGGAAGATATAACAATTGTAAATATTTATGCACCCGACATAGGAGCCTCAACACATAAGGCAAATTCTACCAGACATAAAAGGGGAAATCGACAGTAACACAATAATAGTAGGGGATTTTAACACCCCACTTTCACCAATGGACAGATCACCCAAAATGAAAATAAATAAGGAAACACAAGCTTTAAATGATGCATTAAACAAGATGGACTTAACTGATATTTATAGGACATTCCACCCAAAAATAACAGAATACACATTCTTCTCAAGCACTCATGCAACATTCTCCAGGATAGATCATAACTTTGGTCACAAATCTGGTTGGGAAACTGGTTGGGAGTAAGACAGGACCTGCCTGGAGGCTGCATTTGCACAGTGAGCATATTTTTCTACTTTAGATTGTGTGATTGTTGGGGTATATTTAGGGAGTTGATGGAGATGGTAATGATAAGAGCTCCCACCCCATTCTCCACCAATACAGCTGAAATTAAAAGACTTGTATTCCTCCTTTGGTTATGAGAATAATTACTTGTGTTGAGTTTGAGCAAAATGTTTGATCTCTCTGGAAATCACTTTTTACATTATAAATTGGCTTATATGGACTAGACCAGAACAAGGGGACTTTTAATACTATTAATCTTTGATTTTCTGAATTAGAAATCCCTGTATTTGAAATTTCTATATTAGAAATTCTCTCTGACCTGTAAGTGTATGTTCTAGTCTGGGAAATATAGGTCCATCCTCAATCTAGAACATGGGGAAGTCCTACTCCTCATCACAACTGAAAATCCTGGAAATTTTCAAGAGAATATTAGTGATAGAAAAGCTGAACATTAATCAAAGGTAGGATTCAATGCTGTCTTTTCACACTGCTTTATTTTTCCCTGGTTTTTGTATTACATCTTTAAAACAAGTAGCATGTCTTGCTAATTAATTGTGCTGAAAAGATATCATGTTGTTAAAAGAACATGTTAAAAAAGTGATAAATTCCTTTACACTGTGGTCCCTGGGTAGAGCAGGAACCATCATTTCATCCTCTCTCCCCACCCCTTTCTCTCAGTCTCCCCTCTTCCTTCCAGGTGTATGATGAGCATCTCAGAGACCCCCAAACCTGAAGAAATCTGATGCTTAATGTGAAGCTAAAGGTGGCTTTCACTACATCAGAAACCAGTAAAGCAAAGAGAATTTCCAAATAAACACAATAAGAAAGCTTATACACTCAGTGTTAACACTAGACTTACAAGTTCTCACTTTAAGACTCATCCTTCAGCCAGGTGGTTATTTAATCTCTGCTTGGGTTTTTCCCCTGTGATGCAGAATTGCCCACCTTTCAAGATTGCTTTGGTTTGGCAACATGGATGCAACTAGAGATGATCATACTAAGTGAAGTCAGAAAGAGAAAGACAAATGTCATATATCACTTATATGTGGAATCTAAAATATGACACAAATGAACTTATCTATGAAGCAAAAACAGACTCACTGATATAGACCTAAAGAACCGATTTGTGTAGGGCTTCCTGGGGGCGCAGTGGTCAAGAGTCCACCTGCCGATGCAGGGGGCACGGGTTCGTGTCCTGGACCAGGAATATCCCACACGTCACAGAGCGGCTGGGCCCGTGAGCCATGGCTGCTGAGCCTGCGCGTCCGGAGCCTGTGCTCTGCAACGGGAGAGGCCACAACAGTGAGAGGCCCGCGTACTACACACACAGAAAAAAGAAAAAAAAAAAAAAAGAACGGATTTGTGGTTGCCAAGGGGGAAGGGGGTGAGGGAGGGATGGACTGGGAGGTTGAGGTTAGCAGACACAAACTATTATATATAGAATGGAGAAAAAATAAGGTCCTACTGTAGAGCACAGGGAACTATATTCTATATCCTATGATACACCATAATAGAAAAGAATCTAAAAAGAATATATATATATACACACACACACACACACACACACACACATATATATATGAATGACTTTGCTGTACAGCAGAAATTAACACAACACTACTAAACAACAATACATCAATAAAAATACTAATATATATATATTTTTAAAGATTGCTTGGGCTTCTCTGGTGGCTCAGTGGTTGAGAGTCCGCCTGCCGATGCAGGGGACAAGCGTTCGTGCCCCGGTCCAGGAGGATCCCACATGCCGCAGAGTGGCTGGACCCGTGAGCCATGGCCACTGAGCCTGCGCGTCCGGAGCCTGTGCTCCGCAACGGGAGAGGCCACAACAGTAAGAGGCCCGTGTACCGCAAAAAAAAAACAAAAAAAAAAAAGAGAAAAGATTGCTTATGCTTTGGTCAAACCTTCTTTGGAGGCTGTTGTGCATGATGGTGTAGATATGGCCGCAGGAGAGTGAATGGTATTACTGTATCTATAACTACTGTTAAGTGACATTAACAACTTTTCAATCAGGTACTGATCCCTAAGACTTTTCTAGGGAACAGCTTTAACACTGACTTTGTGTAGAGGATGTCTGGCTGACATTTCTGTTAAGAGAGGAAGGAGAAAAAGATAACTAGCTTACCGTGGGTTAGGCACTTATGAATGTTCATCCCATAAAATTACTCTCACAATCTTGAGGAGTCAACATTATTACCCCACTTTATAGATTCAGAAGCAGAGAAACAGAAGGAAGAGTTCTGTGGCTGGATTCAGACACGAGCTTGTTTTGTTTGCCGTACACCATGATGTCGCATTGTCCACCAGCGTGACTAGCATAACCAGGAAGATGAGCACGGGACTAGTGCCCTCAGTTACATCAGCTGCCTGCAAAGTTTTCTGCCACACATGCATCTGTGGGTAACCATTTCCCTACCACCTTAGCTCAATGAATGTGTGTAATAAGAACAAGACAGGGTATCCGAGAACATTTGGAGAAATGAACAATGGGACTCAATAGGTTATAGTAAAGTTTCCTGAACACGCTGCTGGAGAAGTTCGGGAAGTATGTTAAGGAATTTGTTTGATGAGAAATCAAAGGAGTGTTCTAGGAGGAGTTGTGTGTGTGTGAGTGTGTAGTTCACCACAAAATCAAACTGAATCTTATAAATGAGTACCAAATACATCCTCATTACTGTACCATAGGAAACACACAAGAAGGAGAAGGTATAATTCTGGAGGACTAAGTACAGACAAGCACTCTAACACAAAAAATCATTAAAAAATAAGACCAAGGAGGTAAGCATTTTAAATAAATCACACGTTTCACCACTAAACAGTTTACTAGATAAAAGGACTTGTTTGGTTCCCAAATTTTATAGTATGTCTAATAAATAAATGATAATCAAAATGATATTTGTCATCACACATTTAGACAGTTTAGAATATGATAATCAATTATGTCAATATTCACTGTTAGATTTAGTACTAATTATTTGAAATAAAGGTGAACTGAGATCCACAGAATCAGTCAATATTCTTAAAGGAGAAAATTATTATCTTGGGGAAAATATAGATTCTTACATTTTCTCTTGTGAAAAGAAGTAAAACTTGATTGGAAATATAATACTTTTGATTAAAGATATCAGGGAGGCAAATAAGTGAGATTTGAACCACAATTTTCAAGAAGGATTTTTCAAATATCATTCTGTTATTTTATGCAATGACTTTTTGTAGCTCCATGTTTGCTAATGGAAATGTAGAAGAGAAATTAAATTGTCTTGGGATATTTCCTTGTTGTAATTATAATAACACATGACACAAAAGTAAATGATGCTATCAGGAAATATTCCTAGGCTTAGAACACCTTAAAAAGCTAAAGTTTCTTGGAAGCAAGCAGACATGGGAGGCATCAATGTTCTAGAATAAGATTTCTCAGCAATAAATGATGATACTGGATAAATGGGTCCCTGCTTCCTGGCTCAGGAAGATACCTTGTCCCAGATGTTGGCTGACTGTCTCACACTCAGCCAGTAGAACCACCCAAAACTCCACCCTGCCTTGAGCATCTCTTGCTATAAACTCATCTGCATCTGTATCCATCTTTACCACCTTCCCAGGGCTACAAACTTTTCCAAAAGGGATGAATGCAACATCTACTGTATAACATTAGTGTACAGAAGCTGTCATAAGCAGCCTAACAGTTCTCTGAAGGCAGGCTACACCCTCTCTATATTTACATCCCCTGAGTTTGGCCGCATAGTGTGTATTTAGGTTGTGCTATGTTTACAGGTAGACAGAAACCCACTGGAGTATGGTTTAATGTTCTATTTGGCCACCAGATGTCAGTGTGTGATAAAGAATGCTAAACACCACCGAATGTTTCTAGCTAGGAAGGATTAAAAGTACATTTTGGTGAGTTTAATTTGCCAGCGTAAAAAAGGGCAGATAGATTCAGAGAAGATATGAGAATTGCTGAAACCTACTAATCCTGTTATTACTATTACGTCCTACCACATGCGAAAATGTCTCCACTTTTTTAAAGTGTGTGTCAAAGTTTGTTGTTTTTTTAAAAGTAAAATAAACATTAGTAAGCACACACTAATTGGAGCTCAATTAAACATAAATAGCTTAAACTAAATTAGAAAAATCTTAGATATTGTAGAATTTGGAATAAAATGTTCAAAATATATATCTATAAATTACTAGGCATTTCATAATTAGATTGGGAGGAATGTAAGTTTAGTAAATTAAGAGCCAGAAAAAAGAAATCAATGCAAGAAAGTTATATTACATAAAAAAAACAAATATCCCACAAAAGACTGAAAATTCTCAAGACTTCACAACAGGACCTGTAAAAATGTTTGTTTTTTTTACATAATTAAAGCTTACTACACAAAGCATTAACTCTTTTGATAAATGAAAATACGAAGTACAGTCCTCAAGGCCCGATGATTCTCCTCCTTCAACGTGGTTCAGATCCATCCACTTCTTCCCATTCCTGTTCCCACAATGTCCTCAGACATTCTTAACCTCTCACCCTAATCACTCTCGCTGCCCTGCAGCCTTGCCCTTTTCCAATCCATTTCCAACCCTGCAGCCAAAGAGATATTTAAAAACACAAATCTGACCATGCATACATTCCCCTACTTAGATCACCAGCAACTCCCTAATGCCTTCAGGTTGAAGCCCAGCCCCTTGCAAGACCTACAAGCCTCTAGAAGCTTCCTCCAGCTCACCGACTTAGACAGATTTCTCCCTGGGCTCCAGAACCAAATAGCTTATGATTCCTCTACCCACCACACCTCTGCATGCAAGGATGTTCTTTCTGTCTGAGAAACAGTCTCATTCACACTCATCATGTTAATTCCTACTCGTGCACCATGCCCTCCAGGAATTCTTCTCTGATTTCACCCTCTCTAATCTCACCCCTGCCACACACACACAGAAGGTTAGGTGCATACTATGTATATAGGTGCATACCACAGCATCTAAGCACTGCAGTAACTAAACCTGTCCAGTAAGCATTTCTCCTTTACACCTTTATGAATGATCTTAGCTCTCCTGTGCCTAAACCTTATTCCAAGGCTTAGAGATGCTATCTCAGTAACTTAAGGTCACACATCCTTTGTTACTTACAGGGCTTTAAGTAGTAGCCAGACATTTGAATCCAATGAATTGAATTGAATTGAATCTGGGCTCTTCCTAATGTCTTAGGCTACTTCTAAAAGCCATTAAGTGGGAACCGCTTCATAGGAATAGAGCAGAGAGCATTACTAAGAAGTACTAATAAATGTATTAAAGAATAACAGACATAATAACTGTACAGATATTAAGCCTTCAAAAATATTGGCATGAACTCAGACAGGCAGAAGATGGCTGAGCTTGCCTGCTCCATCTTTTTAGCACCTGAATTAGAAATCTGAAATTGCTTTTCAAAAGTTAAATGGTCCTGCTTACTGGCTTTTATTTTTATGCATTTGTCCTCCACTTTGCTAGTTGCTTTAGAACATGAGCTACATCTTACATTTTCCTTACCAGTGTGTTTACAGTATTTGGATGGGGCCCTCTCCTCTCCTCTCTCCATCCTCACTCTAATGTAAACAAATACATAGAAAACTTATGATCTTCTTAACCCAATATGGGGGCTACCAGATGTCTGCAGTCAGAATAACTTTACAGAACATCAGAGAAGGAGATGAGGCCTGGAGTGAGCCTCTCTGATAAATAACTATGTTGATTTCCACAGCAAAAGGGAGGGTTAGAACTGGGAAAGGACTGAACAAGATGATCTGTGAGATGTACTTCTCCAAGGAGACCCTCCTCCTTGCCTGCTGTTGTAGAGACCGTGAATAAATAAAACCCTTTAAGAATCCCTGAGCCAGCCAGAATTCTGGTTCATGGCTCCTTTAGGGACTAGTGTTTCCCCAGGGGCATCTATCTGGGCCTGGTAACAAGAATAAGAAATAATTATTTCCTATTCAAAAATATGAAGAGTAGTATCTGGAGAAGGGGGTCAACAGAAAAACTCTACTTCTTCAGATTCCTTCAGCATAGATCTCTGAGGTCATGTATTTGGGTCTGTGACCTAAGTGATCTACATAGCCCTCCAGCTCTCTACTGGAGCTATATGCCAACCCTGGATCCCAAACCCTAGTTCAGGGTTTTTATTACTATCAGGTACCCAGAAACCTCTTTTCATGTCCCAGCAATGAGCTGGGGTCCTGCTGTGAAGTGATTGCTGTCACCTGGACTCCTGTTCCTTCACCTCTTTCTTTGGACTAAATCTCCTAGAATCTGAGTACACCCCCTGATGACAGCACACAGTTGGAATAACCCTATAGGGAATAAACACTGGAGCACGAAGTTGCTCCCTGGGGTGTGACAATTCTCTCCCACTGCAGTTAGCCTCAATCCCTTAACCGTGTCAGATTACAGATCCTTGCCAACCTCATCCACCTGTGATACAGATGTTTCATCATTCCTCATACTCACACTCCAACATTTCCACCCACTGAACGCCAGATCAGTGAGAGAATTAGCACTGGATCAAGAAATGAAAATGCATTTTAAAAGAAGGAGAAAAAAGGAAGAAAACCTAAAAGGTAGAGGGGAGGTATGAAAAATTAGGCAGAAATAAAAATGGCAACTTACACAGAGTTGGTATGTCATGGTGACATTTCAGCTCAATGTGGTTGAGACCAGGCTGTCCTACTTCTCAAGCACAGATATTTAAACCTTGCAAGTGAGAAGTAATACAGTGAAAGAGAAAGTATAGTTAATACTATTCAATGCCCCCCTCTTTCCAAAGGTGAAACAGTCAAGAACTAGAAAATAAGAGCACAAAGATTTCATGAGTGAACGTTCCCTAGAGACCGTCAGACATAGTATCACAGAGGAGGGGCAGGAGTAGAGGGTAGACGACAAGGCTGAAAGAGGTAAGAGCTAGTCAGTGACCGAGTAGATTAGAATCTAGTTCTTAACTTCGTAAGGAAAAAAAAAAAAGAGTGAAATATGAGAAGATGGTAAATATGGTAGTCTAGCATTTTATTACATTTTCTTTTTAGGTTGTAGAATACAAATACATTTTTTTCTATAGGTCGAGGGAACCAAACAAGCAGAGTAGGAGAAATTAAATGTAAAAGCAAAAGAGAATTATGAGTCAAGCCAATTCTCAGGGAAATGGGAAAAGAAAGAAGCAAAACCACAAGTAGAATGCTTAAGATTAGAGGAATTTGAGATTAAGGTTAGAGGAATTGTCTGATTTAAAAAATAATAACTGTAAAAGGAAAACAGCTATCAATTATGAAGACTGGATCATGAATGGTGTTAATTTCCATCTTTCTAAAGTAGCTTCATCTACAAAAGAAAGCTTCAAAAAACAAAAAAAAAACTCTCTTTTCTTTAAAATAATAAAGAAATTCTTTAGGAATAACTTCTCATTTTCCTTTCTCCCACTCTTGGAAGTTTTCTAGCAGTCAAAATTGACATTATAACATGATTTACTTCTGAGCAGTCACCACATTTTTCTAAATTCTTTTCAGTATCCCTTAGCAGATAGCTTCACTAGATAAAATTACCTACCTCAAGTTGCCACACTTTAAACAGAGGTTGATTTTTCCATTGATTAGCAATCATTTTACATTTTGCTGTTGTATCATTAGAGACTCTCTTGACAGTTTCAAGTTGTTAAAATACTGAGTTTTTTCTTTCAGTCTTTTACTTCATAAATCACTACATGTAGGCAGGATAGTAATGCCAGAAAATAGGTCACTGAGCACTGAGCCATAATTATAACTATATAATTATATAACTATAACTAGGTAGAAATCAATCCTATAATTTTAGACAAATGAATGCAAAATACTAATTTTTGCCTTGTTCTTAATCAACTAAGAAACTCGAAGCCACTTCTGCATCCTACCTCCCAGTAAAACTGGGTTTAACACAATGATGACAATTATTATGAAAGGGACTGAACTTCAAATTCAACATTAGGGGATGACTGAAAATATATTTTGTATTTGTACGGTTCTTTTCACTTCAGAATCTCAAAGTTGCTTGACTTTTTCAAATCCCTATTACATTGGCAAGCCACCAAACCAAGCACCGGTAAGGGATATTACCAGAAAAGTAAATCACCGGAAGTGTCAGTGAGTTTCCCACCCAATGTAATATCAATTTGTTTAATATCTGTGAATAGCATTTAGGATTTAAGACAAATGCCTGTGAATTCTAAATCAACTTCAAGTCAATACGCCTGGGAAATAAAAAATACCGAGGTATTAATTATGCAAATATAGAACAGAAATGTATAATTCTGTTACAAAGAGAAATGGAACATTATTTTAGTGAGAGATTTTCAAATATCATTAAGGACTGTCTAGGTTTGCTGGCGTCAGAAATGATAAAAAATCTACAACTGATTAATTATATTATATCTTTAAATAATAATATTTTACTAACATTACTACTTTTGAGAAAGTACTGAAATTAATTTCATTTACTAAATAACTGTTTTTTTGAAAACAGAATAATACAATATTACTTGGTTAATATACTTAGCTAATATACAATTAGTTAACATATAAGATACTGAGTTAATATAAGTAATAAACATCACTTAGTTAATATTTATAATGACACATAGCAATATATAAAGTTAATAAAATATAATTAGTGAATTAGTTAATATGCCACTTTAAAAAAAAAAAGTCTTTGACTATTACATTCATATGCTAACCTCCCAAAGCCTATTTGTCCATAATGAGAAGATACCAACCTATTAGAACAGTTGGAATGTATGCCAACATACTTTGCTAGTAGACTAGCAAAGTGGCTTAGTGGCCTAAGTTTTATTTTATGAATCCAAAGCCATAATAACCCAATGATGCCTCAATTGTTAAATTCACTGCAGGTAAAAGCTCCTTTTAATGAAAATGGTTGAGATACAAAGAGAATGGGAAGCTGCAGTCACCACGCTCTCGGGCAGAAGGCGGCAGCAGCTGAAGAGTCTGGGCTATCCTTCAAGAGAGTCCTCTGTATACTGCATACCTACTCTCTTACCAGGTCCTCACTTAGGCTTTATTGTTTACTTTTTGATTATAAAATAAACTATGATTATAAAAGTGTAATTGTGTCAAAATCTAAATATTCTTTAATTTTAAAAAGCACCATTTCAAAAAAAGAAAGCATCATTCATAAAATAATTTAGTATTTGATGTTGTAATTTTCTATTCTGTTTAACTGATGAGACAATTTTATTCTAATGCACTCAGTAAAAATTAGTGTGGCACTGTAATGTGTTAATATCTGAGTGCATGACCTGCTCATTTTTGCTTTCTTAAATTATGGGCTCATTCATTCTTAACCCAGAAATAAAAAAAAAAGGAAAAAAAATTGTATCATCACTCTGTCAAGTTCCCAAACCGCACCCCTAGAATTTTTATACAGATTGTCTGAATATTATAAAAACTGATAGGGTCAGTAGTTTTTCCTACCTGGGATCATGATATTATTTACCAAAAAGTAAAACTTACTCCTCAGTGAAGTAATATAATTTTCTATCTTAGATCCTCTACATTTGTATCGGGATTATTTCTAACATAATAAAAAAATAAAATTAAGTTAAGTAGTGAAATAAAGCCAACAAATTATTTTTATTGTTTATTTTGTGAACAGGATCTCTTTTCCATTATTCTAATTTTTTTACATTATGGAAATCTAATAACTTCTATATCTTTATTTTAAAATCAATAACCTTACTGAAGTTTCTTATTAGTTCCAATGAATTTTCTGTTGTCTCCTAAAACTTTGTGAATACACTACATGTTAAGGCCTAATATCTGTGGTAAATACTTGAAATTTATTGTATTTAATCTTTATTTTAGAAACTTTGGAAATAATATATATATATGGTCTGAGTTCAATATATGTATATTTTTTGACTAACTGAAAAAATAAAAGAAAGAAGAGAGATGCCTGTGAAAACTGGAAAGAATTATCTGTGTATAAAGTGTTATAATTATCCTTCCTCTATATCATCCATCTCCATACCTTTAACAATCATTTGCTCCTGGTTCTCTTTTCTAGCAGGCAGACAGTCATCTCCTGCCAAAAATTCATGTCAACATATCCAAAAGCAAGCTCATCATCCTTCTCCACAGCTGTTAAGTAACCAATTTTTCTCCTATGAATTTCTGTTACATTGTATTTTATCACTTAAAGGGTTTCAGTACATTCTGCATCCTTCATCTCCTCTAAGGGAAAATATAATTCTTAAAAGCAGATACTAATTATTTATAAATGTTTTTAGCTCACAACACATGTAGGCTCTCACTGAACATGGGATGAACTCAACTGAATTCCACCTTCTCACATGTGGGCTGTATCCTGGCCCAGGGGCAGTGAGAGCTGTCATCCCGGGCTGTTGATGACATGCGTCCTTCCCACTCATTCGGTTGCCATGACTATGGCACAGTGAGCCATCCTTCTACTACTTCCCTCATTGGGACACACCCCTAAAAATAGTAGGTTCAGAATGTGGGTCATTCACGGGATGAGCAGAGGTGCCACCCAGTGGGGCTGATGCGAGGAAGACCGGGATCCCGGATGGGATGAGAAGGCAGTGGAGTCTGCTTGCCACTGATTGAAAATGAAGAAATTGAGAGCAGTTCTTCACCCAAACACAACATCGAGGCAATCCACATCTACACTGCCTATGACATTTGCCTCTTTAATAATAAAGATAATCCTGCAAATGATAAACTGTCCCTAAAATAGCCTGTGGTGTAGGAAAGTTACAGTGTTCAAGGTTTCTACCTGCATGGGATCAGGTCCTCTTTAACACAGTTGTTAGTTCCTTTAAAGACCAGTAAACTAGGTGCTACCAAGATGTCGGATTCCTAGTAACAGTCACATCAGGTAGTTTAACTTACTATCAAAAGCCTCAAGAGAGGTCAATCAATGTATATTATCTTGGTGACCCTTCATCCCAAAACATTTTTTCAGTGAAAACACACACCCTTCTGGGTATATCACCCAGATGCTTACGTCAAATTCATTCAGAGCCGCAGCCAGCTCCCCGATGCCCGTGTGGCCTTTGGCTTCGTCGGTGGGCGAGGTAGCTTGAGCAGCATTGGAGATGCCGGCAATGGCCTCCTGCACTTGTTTGAACACGTAATCTCGGTTGGCTCTGGTGGCAGCAACATCTGGGTGGCGGAGAAAGGCTTGGGAGGCTGTGTACAGCATTGTGGCGTTCTTCTTTAGAGCCCCTCGGGCGGCTGCCATCTCATCCCGACAATGAGGGTCCTTCAGCTCCTGTGTGTGCAAACCACAAACCCGTCACTTCCATGAAACTTGCCATGGAAGTGTCTGTAATAGGGCTTAAAGTCACAGATATCTAGGACCACTGAATTTTAGAAACCATCTCCTCTCTCTTCTCTCTAGCTGCCAAGACTTTGCACATACTGTTCTTTCTATGTGAAATATCTGAGCATCCCTCTTCCACCCTATCCTTTCCCCTGATGGGGCCCATCCTTTGAGAACCTACTGTCCATACAACTCTTTAAGCTACATCCCCTTCTATCTGCTCCCACAAGACCCTCTTCTCTCCTATCATTAACACTCATCAATGCTTTATTGTATTTCCTTATTTAAGTATATGTCTTTCTCTTAAACTGTATGTCTAATGAGAGCAGAGAGCCCTAGCTATCTTGCTCAGTGGTTCTTTAGGCAACAGCACAGTATCTGGCCCATGAAATGCATTTAATAAATATTGCTGCAAGAATGTAAAAACTGAGCCACCAACAAGGTAAGTGGCTTGAATGGATCAGAGTTAGTTACCAGCAGATGGAAAACCCAAACTTCAGTTTTCTGATACTGTGCCTGACTCCACATTCAATTACAATCACAAAGATGGGAAATAGAACTCCTCTGATTTTGCTTAGTGCATCACTGCCACTTCATTATCATTTTCAGCATAGGGTTCATTTTTTTTTAAACTACTTTTGATGGCAGATCACTCATTTGAGTTTAGGGAATAATAAAAAAAAGTAGATCAGAGATGATTTGCTTTCTTAGTTTTGGATGTCAAAATAGTAGCACTGGAGAGTCTCTTTATTTTCAGCTTTAAAGGGTATTGTTAAGAAAATGTTCACAGCATTTTTGGAAATGTTAAAGGCAGTGCTGTTCTCTGAGAACCATGTAGGACTGCCAGCTGAGTACCTCTGGGAGAAAATTTCTCTAGCTTCAAAATCTATCATTAGAGGGTATTTGAACCACTGGGGTTCTATTCCTATTTGTTCACTTGGTACGTGATAGATGGATGACCTGGAAACAGTGAATTACATCTCTCTTCCATGGGTCAAAATAATTCTGAGACAAGCACATTATATTTGATATCTAAGATTGTCAAGACAAACTGACATTAAGTAGTAAGTAACTAACTGAGCCATCTAACCCCCTTTGCTTAAGCACTAACAGATCTATGCCAGCCAACACAATTTCTAAATTGGGATGACTTCTTTTTAGCCCTAAAGATCAACACAGATAAATGGGGAACCAACATGTGAGGCTATCCTCTACACTGGTCAATAATCTCGGCGGTGCAGGTAGAAGTTTCCTCCCAACTAGTCAGGAAGGGTCTTATTAACCTCCAGAACACCTGGTCCAGAAATCTTAGATTCCATTCTGGTATATATCTATACTAAAAAAAAAATCTAAATATGAAAGTGAGAAATAGGGGGTGGGAAATTCTTTCCATAAAGATATTTTTAGAAACATTTTAATCACATGAAAAAAAAACTGTAAACAATGTAAATGCTGAGTTATGAAGAATTGGTTAATTAGACTATTGAAGTTTTTTTCATTTGATGGACTCTTTATGTGGATATTAAAAGAAGTTTCTATAAAAATAATAAAATGGGTAATATTTATAAGATAAATAAAGAACATTTTATGCCTATTTGTATGCATGGTATGATTGTAAATATGTTACAATATGAAGATAAACAACTGAAAAGCAATATACCAAAATATTAGTATGATGCTTCTGTGGCTGGTGGAGTGTTATACAATTTTTTTTCTTCTTGTAATTCTACCTTTTTTCCTAAATTTTCTTGAAAGAGTGTGATATAGCAATTAGTTAAAACAAGGTTAATGAGATAAAAATAAATTATATTTATGAGCATTCTCAGATGAATATCTCATATATTACTGTGGATTTTAATACCAGCTACATGCTGATGACTTGTTTCCATCTCCAACCCACATCTCTCTCCTTTTGACATTTCTACATGGATTTTACAATCATCTCAAAATCAATGCATCTAAGTATGAAATCTTGATCTCGAACCCTCACTGGTCCCTTTCCAGTCTTCACCCATAGTAAATTCCTCACCATCTACCCATTTGCTCAAACAGAACCTCAGATGTGAACTGGTTGCTGGCACTCCCTAAACTCCCACAGCCAATTGCACAGCAGGTCCTGAGTGTTCTATTTTCAAAATAAACGTGGACTTCCCATGCTTTTCTCCACTGGTACTGCTGCTAAGCTATTTGAGACCACCACTGAGGCAGAAAAGACACAGCCGGGCCCCAGGACAGCCTCCTCATGTACAGGCATTAGTCAGAAGGCAAAGCTACCTCCTTGTTTTACCCTTACTGAGGCCATGATGGACAGAGGAATAGCATCTAAAACAGAAACTTTGTAGCATCTGAGCAAGAAACTCTGACCATGAAAAGCCATGGAGCATGTGCAATAAAAATGCACAGGTTGCTGATGACCCTATAGGACCTTCCACGTGTGGCACTCAACTAGTAAGGGACAATTTAAGGGAAAACAGCTCCTAGAGCGCATGTAGGGTGGCTTCAGGAGACAAACGCACAGGACCAGAAGCTGATGAAACCTGGTGCAATCCAGGCCACACCTCAAACTTCTGCTCAAAGAATATTCCCCCCTAGTCAAAAAGACCCCCAACTATTCAAAGTGCTAAAAATAAGACAAAAAGGGGATCAACAACCCTGGGTGGCACCCCTCACTCCAGAGGACGCTGACGCTCCACTCTGAGTGTGTACCTTTTGCTTCTGTCCTGAATAAACTGTGTCTTTGTTCTCTTTGCGCCTCAGACTCAATGTGTGTATTTATTTTTTCCTCTGTGTTTTGTGCTCCTCACCAAATTCTTTTGGACAAATTGAACGAGAGCCTGAACTTTTGATAAAGATTTTCCAGAATCACCAGCATCGTTCACCTAGATGACTTCAGCCCCCTCTCAACTACAACTAGTCTCTCCTCTTCCATGCTACCCCCTCTTTGCAACGTACCTAGAATAACATTAAACTCTAAATCTGAGACTTTGATACCAAACTCTGAACTATTCAACTACTACCCATTCACTTACAATAAAATCCAAACACTTTTCAAGACTCTGAGTGTCCTGGCACCCACCGTTCTCCCCAGCCTCCCCGTCCGTTGTTTCACTGAAATCAAGATTCAATGTTTTTTTTTTTTTTTTTTTTTTTCCCAGTTGTTTAAACAAGCTAAGTGGCTTTGTGGCATCAAACCTGTGCTTCAGAGTAACTTCGGTCCTAACCACATTACATTGTGGGCTACCACACAAGATTCCACTTGAACAAAGGATTCTGCTGATAACAAAATACTTAAAAATAATCGCCTGAACTAAAATCATGACTGTGTGCCCACCACAAAGGACACTGGAAGCTCTTTAGGGGAAGGGACTAGATCTTGGTCAAGTTTGTAATACGGGTGTCACTTCAGTCTGGCACAGATGAACACTCAACAAATGTTCACTAGAATTCTCCTGTTGGTCACAGAGAACCTTAGAAAAAGTCACTAGGAAGTGCTCAAAATGTCAAAGAATCCTGAGAATAGTCAAGAAGATGGGTGAATAGGATCTTAACTAACCTCTCCACATTTAAAGATGTTTTTTCTAAGGAGAAAGGAAAAGACACACTCATTGGAAACAAAATCCTAATGGTACCTACTGAACAAATAGAGCTGGCTAAATGGAGAGGGTCATCTTCAGACAAAAGGGAGGCAAAGAAAACCCCAGGTCAACCACCTTCATCAAAGTGACTCACTACCTGTGCTCTCCCTCCCCTGTCCATTCCCTTCTCTCTCTCTCTCTCTCTCTCTCTCTCTCTCTCTGCCTTTTCTCTATTTTTCTTCGTGCTTACTTAATCTCTTTGATAAAAGTTTCACTGTACATACTACACAGTTGGGGTGTGTATATGCATGGTGCTGTCCACAGGGCTGGGAGATAAAAAGTGAGGGTTAAGCACAGTGCCCAGGGAGTGGCCACAGCATCACATCACAGTTTGATATTCTTTATATTTCAATCGGGAGCTTTTCCAAGTGTGAACAAAAGGTTAGAGTGTGGTCAGACACAGAGAATAGGCTTGTGGTCGTGAAGGGGGAGGGTGGGGGGCAGTGACGGAGTTTGGGGTTAGCAGATGCAAACAGTTACACATGGAGTGCATAGAAACAGGGTCTTGCTGTATAGCACAGGGAACTATGTTCAATATCCTGAGATAAACCATGATGGAAGAGAATATTAAAAAATGTATATATCAATATATATATAACTGAATCACCTTGCTGTACAGCCAAAATTAACACAACATTGTAAATCAACTATACTTCCATAAAAAAATACATGTAAGGGCTTCCCTGGTGGCGCAGTGGTTGAGAATCTGCCTGCTAATGCAGGGGACACGGGTTCGAGCCCTGGTCTGGGAGGATCCCACATGCCGCGGAGCAACTAGGCCCGTGAGCCACAACTACTGAGCCTGCGCGTCTGGAGCCTGTGCTCCGCAACAAGAGAGGCCGTGACAGTGAGAGGACCGCGCACCGCGATGAAGAGTGGCCCCCGCTTGTCACAACTAGAGAAAACCCTCGCACAGAAACGAAGACCCAACACAGCAAAAATAAATAAATTAATTAATAAACTCCTACCCCCAACATCTTCTTAAAAAAAAAAAAATTCCAAAAAAAAATACATATAAAAGTCAAAAGAGAGAAAGGTTCGAGTGTGGTAGGGCTGGCGTGGTTGTTCCCACCAGTGAAGCAGGTGGCCTGTGACCTACTGTAAGTACGCAGGGGCCTGAGAGTACCCAGGGAGTACCAGCGCTGTATGGTAGGGCCAGAACAGGCCCGAGTAGGAAGATGCCTTTGTGATCACAGGTTCCTAAGGCATCTGATGATCTGATAGCCAGCAGATGCAGCTGATTCACTGTCCAGGCCTACAAAACTACAAGGTTACTTAAACCCACTTTCTCCCCTATATTTCCAAAATCTTTCCCACCTGTTGTCTTCTTGCAGCTACATAGTTAAGTTTCACCATCTCTTTTCCAAATTCTTTAAAGCGATTTGCAAGGTCTTGCTCATTTGTAGCATTTTTGACAGCTTCCAAGGCCTCCTCCACCTGAAACGATAAAAAAAAAAAATCCAATATATTTATAACTGGATAGTATTGCAATATTATTAAACATGCTAGAAATGCTAGTTTGTTAAAAAGAAAACATTTATGCATTAACATTTAAGTAAAATAATGGGGAAAAGTACCCCAAGAAGCATTTATAATCAGAATAAATATTTGTTCAACATTTATATATTTTGTATATAAAAGATAATAATTGCTGAACTCCTGAAGCATATAAAATACTACATTGATTGTATTTTGAGTTATGGTTTTGATAAGGGATATGGACTTGTAATTTCAAGTAGAAAAATAAAGGAAAATGTACTTAAGAAATATGAAATTGAAAAACAAACTTTAGAAATCTTCAGAGGAGGAAATGTTTTGCAAACAAAAACTGGAGGAACTCCTGGGCTGCAAAAAGTTCGCGATAGCTTAAATCTGCAACCAATCTTCTTGGCATCACCTCTAAATCTAGGACTAAAGGGATTGTAATTTTAAACTGAGTTTACACCTTGCCATCCAATAGAAGAGAAAATATTGAGCCTCAAGAAGTAAGTGAATTTGAAGTTTTGTTGCCCTGTAAGGTGGCATCAACTAGGGTGAACAGAATAACGATCAGTGGAAGTAGCCAAGAACATAATCGAGAGTGAATAAGGCACAAGACAGAACTATGTTTGCAAAATCAAACATTCTTAGTTTTGAAGGGAGTCTGGTAGAGAGGCTTCAACTAGTACAGGCTTCTGAGAGTGGCAGTAGAAAAAGAGAAATAGTAGCTCTGAAAGAGTAATGAGAAATACAGAGATTGTATGGGTCTACTGCAGAATTCCAATTGGCTCTTGTAGTTTAGACCAAATCAAACGACAATATACAGACAGTTCATTGTTTGACAAGGTGGAAATCCAAATTACCATTAAAATGGCTAGAAAAACTCATAGATTAACATAGTACTATAGAGATACACCTTTGTTTAACCTGACACAATCACAAACGTGGCTAATCCAACTTCCTCACCAAGTTCCACTGAGTGCAGGAAGAGAATAGTGTCTATAAACCAGTGATCATGGATATCATCAAATCTTTTCCTCCACAGAAATGACAGTACCATTAAATGTACTAAATAGGCTAACATTTCATTAAGGAAAGAGTTGCAGCAAGCAAGGGAAGTTATTTTGAATTATGGTGATGGGGGGTTCAATCTAGACTCCAGATAAAAGTAGGTTTCCATTCTCATCTTTTATGGAAGATAAAAGATCTTTCTTTCGTACCTATTTGCATTGTTCCTGAATGACTGTGAAGAGGAAAGGCTACATCTTGCTCTTGGAATGTCTGCAGGTCACAGGGACCTGGGAAGAGTGGAAGAACACAGACGGCAGGCTGTGTGATGGTTCTGAGAAGAAGAGTGGTGCTTATGGGGGAGGTGTTATAAGGGGAGGTTTGGGGGACTCTGTGTGCTGGATTGGGAAGTCATTTCCAACAAGCTGATAAAGGGGGCCCTTAGAGGCAGCTGCCATGTCCTTCCTTGTAATAAATGCCCTCCTGATCTTGGACCCTACAGATAGTTATTCTCCTCCCATGGCCAGCCTGGGCTGATGAACACCAACATGAGAACCCTCATCTCTGGCAGGTCTTCCTGTCCTTAATAATGGAGCCTGAGTTCTGGGGATGGGGATAGCTGAAAAGGGTGAACTTCTAGACAGGATATTACAATTTCCTCCCTATTTGGTGGATTTAGATATTATTTTTAGAGCTTGTCCCTTAAAACTCTTAAAATCTTGAGTCTTCTCAGAGTTTGTCTGAAATAGTCCTTACCCCCATTTCCAAAGCAAGCCTACTTGTCACTATTATTTAGTCGACAGCTCTGTCAAATTGTTTGAGACAGACTCTTTAAATCAATCTCTGGAGCTTCCCTTGTGGTCCAGTGGTTAAGACTCTGTGCTCCCAATGCAGCGGACACAGGTTTGATCCCTGGTTGGGGAACTAAGATCCCACATGCTGCACAGCGTGGCCAAAAACAATAAATTAATTACATTAAATCAAATCAGTCTCCAATTTTCCTGACTGAAACTGCACTTACTTATTTTGATGTAAAAAAAGTAGTCTGAGAATTCATACTTCTTAAGTATGAATACGTTTTAAGCACCTCCTAGGAGCTAGGCAGGCATACAGGGATGGGGACAGCAGGAACAGAGGAGTCTGATTCACCTCCTGGATCGTGTGATCCTGTTCTCCTGTCCACAGTCACTGCCCATTCCAGTGTTATAAATCATTGTTATGATCATTTCCGTTTGGACAGACTGACCTCATTCCAGAGTCCTTCAGCCGATATCCAGTTGATTGGATTTTAAGTGACACTAATGAGACTAATAAGTCATACAAAGCTCTCTTGTTAGGATCTGGATTTATAGCTAAATTTAAAAGATGTTATCTTGGAAATAGGAGTTGGCCAAGTAAATGAATGAATGAAGACAAGATTCTATATATAACTACTTTACTTGTTGAGCCATATACACTGGTTTGACCGTGGATATCTCAGCAACATCATACTTTATCTTTCTGCCTCCTAAAGATAAGCTGGGCTTCTTGATTCAATTTTCTGTTTCCTTGTTCAAAAGTGAAGAAAATGATTTCATCAGAAAGCAAGAATGATTAAATGCTAGCATCATTTATTCATAAAGTGCCATGCTTTATAAAGTACAATAATACAGCTTGATACATTTCCAAAGTTACTTTCAGCTTGTACAAGAAAAATGACAATAACCAATGTCCCTGACTACTTATGATGTAGCAGACATTGGTCCAAATGTTTTCCATATATCTAATTTAGTCCCCCAAAACAGCTCTTTGAAGCTGATAGTTTTCTTGTTTCTCCTTTACAGAGGAAAGACTGCAGCCAGAGGGGTGACACAGCCAGCCTGAGAGGTCTCACAGCAAGAGAGTGCAGGAACCAGAGCTCATACTTTTAACTTCCGGGCTGTGCTGCCTCAGTTTCCTAAAAAGGATGGTTTTGTAAAGCTGCTGGAGTCCAGTTTGGATTGTACTGATCAGCTGATAATGAAGATTCATTTTCACTGGCCTGGATCATTTTAATCATCTCTCATCTCTCAATCTGTCTCTTTGCTTGGGCTCACCCCTCTTCTAATTCCTTCTCCATATTGCTACCAAAATTATTTGGCTAAATCACAAAGCTGATTCTAATGCTTAGGACTACTCAGCAGTCCCCCATAATCTATACAGAGTCTAAACAAATGGGTAGAGTCCAAACTAATTCTCATGATAACGGAGACACTCCACACCCTGTATCTCTCTGACTCTGTGACTGCCCCTCCCAACCTCACCCTCTGCTCCAACAACAGAATCAATCAACCATATTACTGTGAAGCCCCAAGTCCCTCCCTCACTCTCATGCCTTTGTTATTTCCTCCCTCTGTGAAGCTCTCAGTAGGTGAAATCTCTTGTCCCACCTGGAACCATCTCCCTTCTTATGGCAAGAGCATCCCAGTTGGGAGCAGTGAACCACTCTCTCCCTAGGCTCGTTATCAAATCTAAATTTCATACTTTCTGCCTGCTCTGTGAACACGTAGCTGGGCCCTTTATGTCTTTTTTCTTTTTTTCTTTTTTTTTTCTTAATATTGGCTATATTTCCTGTGTTGTGCAATATATTCTTTTTTTTCTTTTATTTTTTTTTGAAGATGTTGGGGGTAGGAGTTTATTAATTTATTTATGTATGTTTGCTGTGTTGGGTCTTAGTTTCTGTGTGAGGGCTTTCTCTAGTTGTGGCAAGTGGGAGCCACTCTTCATCACGGTGCACGGGTCTCTCACTATCGCGGCCTCTCTTGTTGCGGAGCCCAGGCTCCAGACAGGCAGGATCAGTAGTTGTGGCTCACGGGCCTAGTTGCTCCATGGCATGTGGGATCTTCCCAGACCAGGGGTCGAACCTGTGTCCCCTGCATTGGCAGGCAGATTCTCAACCACTGAGCCACCAGGTAAGACCTACATCTTATTCCTATGTTAAGCTTTGTAGGGAGAGAGTGCTTGACAGGCAACAAAGGAGGAAGGGGTTTTGTTTCCTGGTCCTGGAGCACTCCCTGGGCAGGCTTGGCAGCAGAGGTAGCTTCTCCAACACGAGGTGGCCCCCATGGGTGATTCTGTAGTGGAATACCTCTAGTGAGACATGTCTCCATGCATAGTTTTCCTGGACACCCTAAAGGGCAGAGTTATAGCAAGTTCTGTTGGCTTGTGTGGCACTTCAGTGGCCTCTGTCATCCAGTGACCTAGGAACATCTGGATCTTGGCCCTGGTTTGGGGTGGGCTCTCCCTAGTGTGCTCTACCTCAGTCCTGGGGGGAGTGGCTGCTCCTTCCATCTGCCATTCCTAGATTCCCTAGAGCTCTCTTTACGTCTTCCTAGACAATTCCTTGTTACTCTAATCTATTAGAGCTAATAATTCTTTATATTAAGCTTTCCCTGTTCAAATTACTGTGTAGTTTCGTTCTCATTACTGGACAGGACGATACCTCCCTCACTCTTTTGATGGGGCCAACCTCTTTCCAATCACCTTCATCTCTTAGCCCCCAGCTTCAGGCTTGGGCTTGTGACTCCAGCCTGTTCAATCTGTGGTTGAACAATTAGTTCAGGAAAAGGCAAATCTCATTTAGTTCACTGAGTCCCAGTCCTAACACCTCCCTCTCCCAACCACATCACCCATCTTCACATTATCCCAAATCACCCAACAATACAATTTGCTTGAACTGATCCCATCCTTAGCTTGGGGGGTGATGAGGGAAAGGAACAGTGCTGACCAAACTAAGAAATCAGCACATCCTACGCCCCCTCTAAATAATTAACTCAGAGATGTATACCTGATTTAGAGGCCAAAATGACTAACAAAATTGTAAAACTTTTATTTGAGCTGCCTGGGAAGAGAATTTCCTCTTTTTTGCTAACTATAGTCTAGACGCATGTACTCTTGAGAATATTTTGCAGCTACCGTGAGATTGTGAGAAAAGGGCCTACAGAGAAGAGTGTCCTTAGTGAGGAAAATGAGATAGAAACCTGGTCCTTGTCACATGTTTGTACCTTGATCAAGCTTTGCCTGAAGCTACCTGCCTCTGGACTTTTAGTTTGGTGAGCCAATATATTCCCTTTTGGAAAGGCCAACTTGAGTTGGGTTTCTGTTATTTAAAATGGAAAACATCCTAATTATTATGTTTTCCTTCTAGGTGAGACCATAACAATATGCACAATTTTCACAACATGTACTGCACTCTTTCTTAATGTCTCCCCCACTACCAGCCTATAAAGTTGTGAAGGCAGGAGCTGAGTCTTATTTACCTTTGGAGTCATATATCTTGGCACAATGTCTTATACATAGTAGGCATCCAATAAGTATCTCTTGAAAGGATAACTGAATAAATAAATAAATTCCAAATAAATCAGCTGAAGTTAATGCCATGACAGCTCTGATGAAAAACATGTGCTAAAGACCTGGGCAGTAACTTCTCCCTTTATAATCAGAGACAAGGATATTTTATACCTTGATTATGTGCAGCAGAAATTAACAAAATATTGTAAATCAACTATACTTCAATATATATATATTTTTAAAAAGAGCCACATCAGAGTTGCAGGACAAAACAGCAGACTGCTGGGAAATAATGTCACTGGGGACTCACTAAGACCATTCACTGCTAATGTCCCAAAAGCCACAGGCAATATTAAACTCACCCACCAACAATAGGGCAGCAGCATTAGATTTGTCCCCTGGTAGCCTCCAAGATAATCTGAATTTCCTGAGAAGTTGACTAAATGGCTGTGTTTTCTCATTTTGCTATTGACTTTCTAGAGAGAAATTCTGAGATAACCGGGAACATCATTATTCCAGGACTCAGCCTGAGTACAGAAAAAAGTATTGTTTCCTCTGACACATACATGGCTAGGTGAGTTTGTGTGTAATGACATCACCAACGCTAAGAATTGGACAATATACTCTGATTGCATTCATTCAGAGTTTAGGGAAAATAAATATCACTCTTCTTGATCACTGATTGAAATGCAGGAGTCCTTTCAAAGCATGAAGTGTCACATCTCCATCTAATACACTGATAATGTCAACTGATTGCAGGATACACCAGGCGTCTATAGGGAATCACTCACCAGCAACTTCAACAATACAAGTGATTATAATTCAGTCGTTTTTAATAATGTCTGATGTGCAAATGATTCCTTTAGCTTCGCTCAGGAACAACAAATTCCCACTTTGGCGATAACTCGGCTTTGAACTATATGCCACTCACTGTTCCATCACTATCTTCCTGAATTCAAAATAACTACAGTAGCAAAAACCTTCAGCGGTCATATGAATCCTTAATATATTCAAAAGAGAGCTCAACATTAAAACACACACACAAATACTTGCAAAATAGAGCAAGTAGCTTAATACGAGCAGCTAGAATATCTATGTGTTATGTGAAAAGATGGACTCCTCAGCAGGCATATAAACTTAAGTTTGCAAATGTAATTTTAAGGTAGCAGAATGCAAAAACCTACACACTGCCAAATCACACAACCTCTGCAGAATTCCCAGTTCTTTACTCATTTTCAGAGGGTGAATGAGTTTTGCTCAGGATTACTCAATTTGCCAACAATTACCTAGAGGGTGCAGGGCACAAAATGAAGATGGGCATTTTAGGAGAATAAATTGACTCTCCTTCATCTGCTCAGTGAATTATTGATGGAAAAACATGAAAATAAGTTTCTGATAAGAAGGCAATTCCCTCCATATTCCTGTAAGTTACTCAGAAATGAGAAAAATCAATATCTGGAAAGACGGCAATAGAGTTTTGGCATATGGCCTAAAAGATGAAAAGTAAAATATTATCTGAAACGCTTAAAGGTAAAATACCTTTGCAGTGGTTAACACGGCAGGAAGCTACAGGACTCCTTATACTGTGTTAATCAACGTTCCGACCCCAAATCAAGTCACTGCTTTATTATCGTTAGAAAGAGCCTGCCACTCTCTTTCTCTTCTATGTTCTATCATCAATTTGGTAAAGAAACTCATTTTATTTGGAAGAAGTCTTGATAAAAGGATAGATGATTATTTCTAACCTGCTCCATCAAAATACATAAAGGTATTTCCTTCATTTTGAGTTAAAAACAAGTAAGTAGATGCTGGCAGACAACACTTGTTTATGAGAGGATGTGCTTCTTTAGAAAAGAACAAAAATGCTAAGCAGAATTATATACCATGTTCATTGGCAAAGAATTGTTGACACATTGTCTTTTTTAGGGGATTGGAATAGTCCCATCGTTTGAAACCCTGATTGATCTGAACCCAAGTATGACACATGCCACCTGAGTAATTCAGAGCTAGCACCAGAAGCTGCAGTTCCCCACTTTCTCTAAAAGAGGGCAGCATTCCACCACCGCTGTACCCTGCAGAGGCTGTGCTTTCAGCAGAACAAATGTGTTATTCAGTCTACAATCATTTTTAATTTTACTACTGACAGTCTGACAGGACTACTTAATATTGCTGGGTTGACCTTTCCATATTTTGTGCTAAATCCTTTTTTTTTAAACCTCTCTTAATCTGCTATGTCCGGAAGAGGATATAATTGACACCACATGAAGACAGGCTGCAGTGTGATATCATCAGCTGACAGCACTGGTCAAAACAGGTGGGTAGAGGCAGGATTGCAGGCAGCAACTGGTGCCGTACATCACACTACAGGCCCCGATTGCACGAGCACCCTCCACGTGTGGGCCATTCGGGGAGAATATTTAGCCTTCATCACTCCTCAAGAGAGGCTTGAAATGGCCTTCCACGGCACAGAGAACATATAAGATGTAAAGTCAGTTTCCTTAGGTTCAGTCCTATTCTCCTGGTAAAGGAAGACTGTCCATCTGTGGAAAGATCTTTCTTAAAATGTTGCCTTTGAAGACTAAGCAGGCTGGAAGAGAAAGGTAACAAAACTTTTTCTCCAACACACTTGAGAACAAAGTCATCTGTAGCCTAAAAGACGGGGCTGCAGAAATAACACCCAGCACTGCAGTTCCGGGATCTGACAATGGTGACATAGCCGCCATTTACCAAACACTTACTTTGCACCAGACTCCGTGATGAATGCTTCATAACGAATTCCCCCAGTTTAAACCTCCCCACAACTCTAAGGGCTGCACAATCATTAGCCCCCTACTAACAGATGAGGTGTAAGACCTAAGGAAGTTTCATTTATTATTATCATTTTAAATTTATTTGTTTATTTATTTATTATTGGCTGTGTTGGGTCTTCGTTTCTGTGCGAGGGCTTTCTCCAGTTGCGGCGAGAGGGGGCCACTCTTCATCGCGGTGCGTGAGCCTCTCACTGCCGCGGCCTCTCGTTGTGGAGCACAGGCTCCAGACGTGCAGGCTCAGTAGTTGTGGCTCGCGGGCCCGGTTGATCCGCGGCATGTGGGATCCTCCAAGACCAGGGCTCGAACCCGTGTCCCCTGCATTGGCAGGCAGACTCTCAACCACTGCGCCACCAGGGAAGCCCTATTATTTTTTATACATATATTTTATTGAAGTATAGTTGATTTACAATGTTGTGTTAATTACTGCTGTACAGCAAAAGTGACTCAGTTGTATGTATGTATAGATTCTCTTTTTTAAGGCTCTTTTCCATTCTGGTTCATCATAGGTTATTGAATCTAGTTCTCTGGGCTCTACAGGAGGACCTTGTTGTTTATCCATTCTCTGGATAATAGCTTCCATCTGCTAACCCCAGCCTCCCATCCCATCCCTCCCCCACCCCCAGCCCCACCCCCCTTAGGCTACCACCCCTCTGTTCTCTATGCTGTGGAGGCTTTATGTGGTGGGTTAGGACAGGCTGGCAAGTGGACCCCAAACCAAGACTAGACGTAGGCTGTCTTACTCCAGTGGCCATAAGGTTATTCATAAAGTTACACTGCCCCTCAGTATCCTGTGAAATAGGTAGTCTCTCCTCATACTGCTCACCTCATCCAACTTGCAAGAGCCTTCCCGGGCTTCTGAGGCCTATTCTCTGAGAAAAGTCTGAGAGAAAAATTCCCAAGCAGGTTCTGCTTTGTGTCCCCTGGTTCCTCAGGAACCTGAACAGAAACCATGAAGACCTACCCCTGCTTTGTGGTTTATGACCATGCAACTCAGGCTGAGGATGTTGGAATTTGAGGCCTTTCATAATATTGCAGAGTTTATACAAAAATTTTGGAAATCTTGGCTCCTTTATTGGGGCCAGCTCAGCTAAGACCCTGCCCAAGATTGTTTGACAGAGAACACCTGTGATTTTGGAAATGTCTTAGTGAACCTCCATATTGGACAAATCTGATATGGAAGGTGAGGCAAGAGCAGGCCGTTATTCATTTTCTAGCTCACCTGCCCCCTCATTGTTCATGTCATGGAAAAAGAAAACAAGGGCATGGAATAGAGACCCTCTAGGAAGAAGCCACGTTCCTAAGCAACTGAGCTACATCATCAAAGGTTGGGTCCACCCAGGCTGCAACTAGATACCAGTGAGCAACTAGGAACACAGAGAAAGGCCTAGCTGTCAAGGGCTGGGAGGGCTGCACGTGACCCAGGAAAATGTGTGACCAGGGCAAGTCTCCACTTCCATTAAGAAGCAAAAGACTTAAAAGGAACCAAGGAATCCTGACAAGCAAGGCACATATCATGGAGTTCTAGGAGTTGGTGGGGCACATATGCGTCCAGAGACCCAATCCAGGAATGTTATATGCCAAGCTTGACGCAACAAGATTGATTCTAAGGCTTCCCTGATGGCACAGTGGTTGGGAGTCCGCCTGCCGATGCAGGGAACACGGGTTCATGCCCCAGTCCGGGAGGATCCCACATGCTGCAGAGCGGCTGGGCCTGTGAGCCATGGCCGCTAAGCCTGTGCCTCCGGAACCTGTGCTCCGCAACGGGAGAGGTCACAACAGTGAGAGACCCGCATACCGCAAAGAAAAAAAAAAAAAAAAAAAAAAAAGATTGATTCTAGCCATCAGTGCTGTGGGCTTCTTTTTATTGCCAGACTAAGGGAGGTTCAAAGTATGTAATTCTACAAAAGGGCAAAGCTGGAGCAGTTAACAAAATACAGTGCAACATGGGATCCATATTAAGCTGGGCAGAGGTGGTCATGTGGCCAGCTACCCAGAAGAGCTGGCCTGGCCTAATTACCACAGGGACCAGCGCTGCTCTGAATCCCAAGACAAAGTCAAGGCAGGCACACCACACACGGCCTCTGCAGCCTGAAAGATGCACTGTTTTGTACACCAAGAACTAAGGGGAAATCCAAACTCTGTGTTTTGAGAGAAGGAAAACAATTCAAGTGAATCTTCTGTAACTTTGAAAGATGTATTATTGAATATAATTTTAGTAGTAGAAAAATTGGGGGCATACCACTTGGGTGAGTATCCAAGTGATCTGGTGAGCAGTGAAACATCTTTGGTCCAGTTCAGTGCCACTGTCAATACTGCTACCCACATAAAGCACATTTTGATAAGTTCTACATACGTACAATTCTCAGATGAGATAAAAGTCTCATGACGTCTGCCATGTCCGCCAGGATGAGCAAGCGTGTTACAGCCGATAGCAGAGCCCGGGCAGCTCGCACCATGGTGCCACGCTTCACCGAGGAGCACGGGTCATCAGCGAACTCTGAAGAGGCGATGCGCATCGTCTCACCTGGAAGACAGACACGGAGACACACGTGGGTAGACGGGAGACTCAGAGGCTGGCGGTCGTAAAGATCTGTGGACGGGACATCATGGCTCTCATTGCAAAACCACTATTACCAGGTGGTACCAGCTCCCTCAGTGCAGCAGAAACTTTCAAGGCAAACGCATAAGTGCACCCAGACAGGTGCTGCAGACAAAACCCAGGTGTAAAATTATGTGTTTAGCATCAATAAGGAATATATTTAATTCAATTTGTCTAAGAACTGAGATGAATTTGCCTGACCATAATCATTCTCACTCTGCACATCCCTTGGAACCAGTGGTATTCACTAGGCTAGTTGGTTTCTAACAGTTGAAGAATAAAGTTAACTGTTCCAGAGAGGAATGAAACTGAAGACCTTGGCCTCATGAGCTCTGTACTCTTAATTGGGCTAATCAGACAATAACAGACTATAGAGTTACCCCAAGTCTGTTCTTTTAATTCTCTGCTAGGAAGCTATTCTCTAATATAGAGAACACTTATGAGACAATTGAAGTGATTCAACAGATGTTTATTAAGCACATACTCATGTCAGATTCTCTTCCAGGCTCTGGAATTGCAAAGGTGACTAAGAACACCCTGGCCCCAAGGAATTCACAATCTAATGAGGACACACGTTATAAATACATACTTACAATAGTGATTACGTGCCATCATAGATATATGATTCAGAATGAAGGCAAAGAAGAGGAGGAAGTGATTTACTCATTTAGTGTGAGGCAGGAGGGAAGCTGTCAACGTTGATAGCCTTTGAAAAACTTAAATGTATTCACCAGGAAGACAAAAGTAGGAAGGAAACCCGAGGCAGCAGGAACACCACAAGGCTCCAGAACTTGGAGCAGGGCACTGAGTATGGGGAAATGCTATCACCTGGAAAGTCACAGCGAGTCAGGGGTGTGGGGAAGAGAGGCACCAGGGCCTGGAACACTGTGGAAGAGATCTGAACTGCGTCCTCAGCTGGGAGGGAAATGACTTCATAGATTTTTATTTTGGCCACATTATATAAAATAAACTAGAAGGGACAAGACTAGTGCAGAGAAAACAGGAAAACACGGTTATAATCTGAGGGAACAGTAATGAGGATGAGGACCAGGGAAATAGGAACGGGATAGAGAGAGGAAGGGAGTATTAATGATATCTGCATGAGAGAAACAATGGATTTGGGGGCTGGTTAGGTATGGAAACCAGAGACGAGGTGGCGATGGTGAATACGGACCCAACACAATGGACAGGTACATATTTGCACCACAGGAGAGGGAAACAAAGGGAGATCATTCACTACATGAGATGGGCCCCATGGGGTGGATATCCACCCGGAGAATGCAGAACTAGGAACTAGAACTAGGAAAAAGTATAATGAAGCTTCACAGAGCAGAACACACACAGGGGTACAAATGCTTCAATGAACCAGAAGAGTAGAGTTAATATGCCCAATTAATTAAATTAGGGTGACACAAGTCATTCAATATTTATTTATAAAATGATACTTCTCATCTATTCATCAAAACCGAGTTGATTTAAATAAAGTCAATTATATCCCTGAAAGGCCATGCATCCTATAACGTATCCTAAGATATAAGGGAAAATAAAAAACTCTTCTCATCATTTTACAGGCAGATCAAAATATAATGTAATTCCCTCAGTGTTGTAGTTATTTAAACCCTCACAGTGATCCTTTTTATACTTAAGAAATGTGGGTGTGTAAGGAAATATATTGTGCTGTTGGACTTTTAAAAGAGGCTACCATCTATGACACAGCCAACCAGCTTAGTCTTTACCCCTAGGCACAAACGAGTGGCTTAATATATAACAACAGCATGGGAGAAGTTTAAATATTCATTATCATACTGGTGAATTTTTAAGATGTATGGCTCTAGAGGCCTAAATATACTTTAAGGTAGAGGCTGGCAGTTAGGAGGTACATATTCAACCCCAGTGTTCTTCTATCCTTGCCACAGGCTTGCATAAATCTCCTCTCTGCCCACCCCCTGTCCCCCAGAAAAAGACAGTAGCAGATATCTGAGTGGTGGGGAGAAGTCTACTTCATTCTCACTCTGTAGAGTGCAGCAAGGAAGAACATTATACACCAAGGTGAATCTAATGAAATATCAAGAGGGTCACCCTAGGTAAAGAATGGACACATTTGTATATGGTATTAATGGGTAAGTCAGCTGCTGTTGGAAGGGATCCACTTATTCAAGGAAGGGGGAGATTTATTCTGCATGTGAACCGAGGGAGCTACATGGTTGGTCCCAAATTTTCAGGTTAAATTGGTATGAGTCATAGCTCGGGTAAGAATGGACCTTTCAGGCAGGGCTCTTCTCAGAAAAAAAGGGCCCTAAGAGGAGAGTCCAGTCACACCCCCTTCCAGCTTGTGGAGAAATCATGCCTAATGAAACGGATTTTCAAGATCACATTTTCATATAGGGGGTCAGTATAATGGCACTTCATCCAGATGCTGACTATTTGATCAGCAATACTGCTTCAAAGCCAGGGGATGGCAGAGAGCAGGATGGAGCTGTCAGGTGGAGCTTGGGGACCACACCAGGCATTCCTGGAAGGCGCTCGGGAGATGTCCGTGAGAAAGAGAATGAGACCCAGAGAGAGAGAGAGATAGAGACAGAGAGAGATCCACATTAGCAAACGTGACTCTGCAAAAGCAAGTGTCACACTAAATTCTGAGATTATCCTCCAATAAATAAAAGACGATTTAATCCAATTTAAATTAAAACTAAAGGGGCTTCCCTGGTGGCGTAGTGGTTGAGAGTCCGCCTGCCTATTCAGGGTACACGGGTTCATGCCCCGGTCCGGGAAGATCCCATGTACCGCGGAGTGGCTGGGCCCGTGAACCATGGCCGCTGAGCCTGCGCGTCTGGAGCCTGTGCTCCACAACGGGAGAGGCCACAAGAGTGAGAGGCCCGTGTACCGCAAAAAAAAAAAAAAAAGAAAAAAGAAAAAAAGAAAATGAAAACTAAAATCTCACTTTAAGCAGATACAAATGATTTCATGTTGTTAAAGTTTTTAAAGGAAAGGCACTCTGGCATCGGCTATAACTTTAATGTGTTTTACATCCCTGTAGTTTTAGGATTACTAAAAGAAAAAGGAAATCTATATTACAAAATGATAAGAGAGTTTATCAGAATAAAATTAGCTATTTTCCCAGGGAACTGCTTTTTCTATAAGACTAAAATATTTAGCTAAGATATAGCATGCGTGTGTAGGAGCTGGAAGACAGCAATAAAGAGGACACCAGAGCTGCCTGTTTCTTTTATATACACTCTTGTATTCAAGTTCATAAACTTGATTACAGACCTAAGCTCAGAGCAGGGTTTCTATGATAAAACCTTTGATCCTCTTAAGCCACTACCACCTGCTGGAAAGAAGAAAAAATTAACATCTCCAAATAAGTGACTAAGGGGAAATAATACTAATTAATCTCTATACAGCACTTCTGTATAAAGGTTTAGTTTGTAAGTATTGTTCTAAAAGCTTTACATATATTAACTCGTGGATTAACAGAGAATATACATCTTTAACAAAGATCAAGTGTCACACCTGACTCCTTCCAACTATTATTAAACTATGAGATCAGCGATTATTCCACTTCTGTGTTTTAGTCCCCTCAACTATAAAATAGGGGTGGTAATAATAACAGCTACTTCGTAGGCTGTCATTAGAGTTAAATATCAAAGATAATGCATTCAAAGCACCCAGCACAAGGCCTTGCCAGTAATGGGAGCTTACTCATTACTTACCATTAATACCGCAGCTAACACTATCACTGTGATCCTCTCCAATACGACAAGAATAATTGGTGAACTCCCAGATAAAGGTTTGGAAGTGCATTTTGTGGCTGACTTCACTGCTTGTGTACACAATAATTAAGAAGCAAGGAAATATCTGCCTGATAAAAACGTATCACTTTAAGGCAGAATATAACCCACACCCCCAAAAAAATGGTGTTAGTGCTTGGTTTTCAATTTGATGCTTGTTTTGGTTCTTATGCTACCCTGGAGGAATTGGAACCTTTGCAAGGACTTGATAAATGTAACAAGAGCCACATTCCATAAAATGGTGATTACTGTCTTGCTTAAGTGCAGTAGAAGACCGCAGACTTGGAAACAGTAAACAGCGATGTGCTAAGCGTAAAAGAAAAATGGAGTGCAGAAGATCAATCCTGAATCCGATGTCACTTAATATTTTTATAAAAATAAAGAGAAAAGAAATTGATAAACATGGTAACTTTAAATTTAATTGTGCAGTGGAAGTGTTTCTGAAATAATTGCACTGTATCAAACATATAATTAAACAAAACCTATTGTAAGTTACTTTGTAAAGCAAGTAAGCACCCAATAAATTATCTTTGTTTATAAATCCAAAATTTCAATAACCCTGTATATGTAAGACAAGTCTCTCTATAAAAACATGCTGTTGACTTTATACTCTTAAGTCAATAAATGTTTGTATTGATTAGTATCTTTATTCTTCTATAACCATGACTACAAATCAAAACCAACTGAAATGTCAGTAGACTGATATATAGTACTTGATAGTTGAAATGTGATTTCAAAAAATCTTTTAATGTGATGAGGAAAGAAAAGCAATGCCATAAGTGGCATCTTGACTGAACAGCAGAGAAAATATGATCATCAAAAATGCTATCATCTAATTCTGAATGAAAAAGTCAGGCTCACCATCTCAACATGCAAATAGAGAGGATGTTGGCTTCCTCTTGCTAATTAAGATACTGTGTTAAAAAAAAAAAAAAGGGCAAATAGGAAGGTAGTGGTGGGGTGGGGAGTTAATGTCTAAATTCCAGAATTTAAGAATATGTCAGAGGACATCATGAAGCCTAAATCTTAGCAGATGCAGAACGCAGGTGTGATCTCTGCCTCCTTAGGAAATTATTCCAGTTTGAGAGACCTCTAATTGTTAAAATATTTTTCTTCAATTATTTTGGTCTTCCATGTGTTCTTCTGAACCACACATAAAAATCTAGTCCCCTTTTCAAATCAATAAATCTTGAGAGAATTTTTTTAAATGTCCTTCAGGGAGAAGGAAAATGCTAAAACAAACACACATCAGCCATTGCCTGAGAACTAATGCTGCATCCAGATTATGAAAAGACAACTCACATAGAGAAATGAACAAACAACTCCCCTTAGTTTTCTAAATGTTAAATACCTCCTAACTAGTCATTAAAGTCGGGATGATTAGTTTGCTTGTACACCAACTTTTAAGCAAATTTATAGTGTAAACATAAAAGGTGTTGCCAATTAGCTTTTGAGGGAAAAAATCTGGTTTCTGGCATGTTCTGAAGACAAATGATAAGATAGATAACAATTGATATCAAGTCACTATGACCTATTTCAGGATCTAAATTACTACCTATGTTTGAAAGATATCAAATATGAGCTCATAGGTGGAGTCCAACTCCTTAATTTCAGAGGAGAAAAGCCAAGTATCATGAACCTTATATGGCTCACTCAAGGTCACACAGCCAACTTAATGGCAGAGTTCAGACCAGAAGCTGGGTCTCTTGACTCTGAGTTTAAATTTGCTGCAATTTACTACTGTAGCATATTTCTTTGGAAACCTTCTGTTTTTGTGTGGTTTCACAAATTCACAACTGACTGTACCCAAGTTAGTCCACATAACTTAAGCCTTTTTATACCAGTTTGGATGTCTTGATACTATGCTTAGGTGCAAATATACTTACAAGTTCCTATGGTATCTCATAATTGTCATTAGTAAAACTAATTAATACTTGCACCATTGATTTCAATCAGCTTAGATATAAATACAAAGAAAAGCAAATAGGAAGTATAAAGAAAGCACATTATATGATTTGCATCTTACAGGCTGCAGATGAATAAACTACACTTGAAATTGTTATACTGTAAAATAACAAGTCAACTTAACTTTTTCTAAAGTAGTCTTTGGCTAAACAAAGCACAGGAACAATTCTTATGTTGAGAAAAGTGGATTAAGGATAGAAAACTCTACCACACATTTCAAAATTAGAAACAAAAAAAAATGTTCCAAGTAATTGGTATCATGATCATGGTAAATGGTGCTATAAAATTACAGCTTAATTAAGCTATATTTTAAAATATCACATGGAGAAAACTGATTTTCTTCACTAGTTTGAGGGTGAAAAAAACAGAATGATCAGATTCTAGGATTTAAATGGCACAGTCTATTCTTTATTTTCTGAACTGCCATTGATTTCCAAGTCATCACAGAGAAATGGCAGTTTCTTAAATGTGATTATAGCCATGAGTCTTCTTTACTGAACTGACTGGAGGCATCCATGTCACCATCATTCTGGCTCCTATATTAAGAGAGATCACAGAAGGACCACATCTAAATCAACATCAGGATATCAATTGTACAAAACAACGTAGAGCTGCCATATGATCCAACAACTCTGCTGCTACCTACACAGAACATCTAAAAGAGCTGAAAGGGCTTCCCTAGTGGCGCAGTGATTGAGAGTCTGCCTGCTGATGCAGGGGACACAGGTTCATGCCCTGGTCCGGGAAGATCCCACATGCCGTGGAGCGGCTGGGCCCGTGAGCCATGGCCACTGAGCCTGCATATCTGGAGCCTGTGCTCTGCAACGGGAGAGGCCACAACAGTGAGAGGCCCGTGTACCGCAAAAATAAATAAATAAATAAATAAATAAATAAACAAACTGAAAGCAGGGATTTGAACAAATATTTGTACACCAATGATCACAGCATCATGATTCACAATAGCTACAAGGTGGAAACAACCCAAGTGTCAATCAACTGATGAATAACAAAATATGGTATATATACACACAGTGGGATTTATTAAGCCAAAAAAGAAATGGCATTTTGTTACATGCTATAACATGTATGAACCTTGAAAACACTAGGTTTAGTGAAATAAGCCAGACATAGAGGGATAAATATTGTAGATTCCACTTACACGAGGTACCTAGAATAGGCAAATTCACAGAGACAGAAAATAGAATAGAGGTTACTAAGGGCTGGTGGGAGGGAAAATGGGGTTGTTACTGTTGGATGGTTACAGAGTTTTTGTTGTGGATGATGAAAAAGTTTTGGTTACAGACAGTGGTGATAGTTACACAACACTGTGACTGTATTTAATGCCACTGAACTGCATATTTATAAATGGTTAAAATAAATATGGCTTATGTATACTTTACCACAATAAAAATAAAGAGGAATAAAAAAAAGTATTTTTTTTTTCTGGTGGGAGGATCTGGCAATAGGTAATGAACAAAATTGATTGAAGATAACTCAAAACCCTAAATTCAAAAAGACAAACTGCCAAAATGTGCTAATCAAACTTTCTTCAGTTCTGTGATCAATAGCTTGTCATGAGGGTCATGATGGATCTAGACAGTCTTCTCTCCTTCCAACTCAAAAGTACATTCTTAAAATAAGTGAAGTAAGGTTATAACAAACATCAACCTTGAGAGGAAAACATGTCCCAACAGGGTGACATGCAGTCTTATGGCTGAGGGAAATTTGGAGGGTTAGAGAGTAACGGTCCTGTCTACACTGCCTTAAGTTTGTAGGGTTGACTGTATGATCATATCTATAAATGGGTGCTAAGTATATAAGGAGTTATATATCATTTTGTTCAACCTTTTATTCATTCAATAAGCATTTATTAAGCACCTGCTATGTGGTAGATACTTGTTAAGTTCTGGATATTCAAGGTGAAGTCACGATTCCTGCCCTCTACTTACCAGCATCCTGACCTTTCTGAATGACTCATTAAAAAGGATCATCTGAAGAACATCTGTATAGAAACACCCACTGATCAGGTATTTGGAAATTCAAGAAAGAGGAAGGTGCATTTTGGGGAGCTGGGACTCATGAGTATGTAGAGGATGCTTAGTCAGCTACAATAATAAGTAATTGTGGCCAAAAAGTGTGTGTATGTGTATGTGTTTCTATATATCCTATATGTCTATATCTATATCTGTATCTGAATCTAGAGAGAGAGACAAAGTTTTTCATTCTTTAGCCCTGCAATGTATAGCTTTTAGCCCTGATTCTGAGAGAAGGCAGAGACCAGCCACACACTGCTGACCTCTCTTCTCCAATTCCCTGCTAGATTTCTAAAAACAAAGAGTGTGGATGAGAATGTCCCAGACAAATACACCCTTCATTATTAATTAGTTCCTCAGCCCCATATTGAGCAGGTCTGGGTCAACAGAGAGATTTCAGGGCCCCTCTAACTTCTTAACATCAAACCCTAAAGGAAAAGTGGGCCTGAGGGGTCTAGGACCCCTTTCCTGTGGACTAATTCAGTTTTCGACTAATATTTCCAAAGGAAACAGATGCCATCTGATCATACTAGTTTCATGAAATTAAAGAGAAGTATAGAAAGAGAGATGAAAGCATGAAGATTACAGAAAGTCAATGAATTTTAACGTTTTCTCTCCTTCCACTGGAAGGGAGATCTACTACCACAGTCAAAATAATGTAGGGTATCCAGAATGTCAGGAAACATGACAAAATTACTTTTTTAATTTGCTAGTTAAAATTTCAAATATTATCAATATATTTCTTAAACCTCCAGAACGTTGTTTCTTATAAAGTACATAAAAGCTTAAAGCAAGGATCCAATTGTTATACTGAAAAAAAAAAAAAAAGTCAAATAAATGTGCTCTTTTCCCTGTATTCCGAGACTTTGTGGATACTGTTTTGATGAGGAGCCATTTTCAGATTCACTTGCCAGTCCACGGTCCTCCTGCCTTTGCAGGCTGCTCTCAAGCAGAGGGATCCCCATTCTGTGCTCCTTAGCAGTCATTTCCTTCAGAGTTAGTGGAAACTGAGTGATAAATGACTTGAAAATTACACTGTATGTACTTGCCAGTGAAAGTAGGCGCCCAGTTCCTTGGCAAATAGAATTCTCACTACAAATTAATAAACTCACATTGGGAATATAATTTAACCTCCTAGGTAGGTCTGCCTATAGGGAGAGAATATTCTGGTCATGCTGACATTAGTATTTCACTCTGTATGGCAGCATAATAAGTATTAATACAGTAACATGAATTTTTTTTTTTAAGATTTAGTTTTATTTATTTTTGGCTGCATTGGGTCTTCGTTGCTGCGCACGGACTTTCTCTAGTTGTGACGAGCTGGGGTAACTCTTCGTTGCGGTGTGTGGGCTTCTCATGGCGTAGCTTCTCTTGTTGCGGAGCACGGACTCTAGGCACGCAGGCTCAGTAGTTGTGGCACATGGGCTTAGTTGCTCCGCAGCATGTGGGATATTCCCAGACCAGGGATCAAACCTCTGTCCCCTGCATTGGCAGGCAGATTCTTATCCACTGTGCCACCAGGGAAGTCCCCCATGGATTTTTAAAGCAAATACACATGGTTGTTTAATTCTTACTTCACTCACATACTATAAAGATGGAATGACTGGCAAGCAATTGCCCTGGGGCACCGTTGGGAGGTGTCTGATTTGTGGTAAATATGGGAACTGGTTTTGAACAGCGAAGGGGAATTCATTTTCAATTCCTTCTCTGAACAGCAAGTAGCTTTTCCTACCAAAAATGAATTTGCAGAAGAAGTTGGGGAAGAAAATGCAGATGTCAAAAAAACCTATCGATGTGGAGAACTTATTTAAGAGACACAGAACAGAAGCATGACTGAGCAAACTTGGACTTAACAAGCAAAGTTCTAAGCCACTGCCAGATGGTATTCAGGACCATGAAGTACGAAGCAGGCATCCTGGCACATTGGGGAGAGGACAATGGCAGCCGAGGCTGATTCAGTCCAAGCCCACACAGAGGTCACCATCTATTCACACTAACCCAACGCTGTTACTTGGATGGAATAAAAGGCCTGTATGAATCCACTGTGCATCCTTTATGAGACCCTATATAAACAAAGGGTAAGCAACTATATTTAATAATCACAGCAGATTGTGGGTTCAGTGATTTTTAACAGACCCATTCGTTACCTTCACACAATTCCAAGCTAAAGAACCTTTTCAGGTATAAATGAATGAGCACGCACACAGATAAACACCCACCAAGTGTGACCTATTTAAATACTCCAGTCAAGGCTTCGGCACAAAGAGCTGGCAAAACCAGGAAATGCAACCATTTATAGAATTTAGCCTAAAGGCTTCTTCTGCTTCATGTGCTACACATTATAATTACATTTGAGAATCCCCAAATCTAATAATTTAAATAATCAACAGATGCAGCTAGAGATCATGGCCAAAAATGGAAGCATTGCTAAAATCTATTCTGCCCGATTGTGTGGATCTCTTCAATGTTAATTATTGTTGCCTCCTCACTTCTGCTTACCTTTAGCTCATCTCCCTCTTCTCCAGAAACTAAGAACACATGCCTAAATGATCTCAAGAACTCCTTCCATGTATACCATGATGCAAGAAGTAATAATAGCTATTTATAAAGTACTATGTACCAGGCACAATGTTCAGCACTTTACATTTATGATCTCACAATGAGGTGAACAACATTACCTTCACTTAAAGATTAAAAAAAAATATGGCTTAGCTTAGAAAGGTTTATTAATTTGTCCAAGGTCAGCTTAACACTGGGAATTGAATCTAAGGCTAATGGACTTAAAAGTCTGTGATCCATCCGGGCTTCCCTGGTGGCGCAGTGGTTGAGAGTCCGCCTGCCGATGTGGGGGACACGGGTTTGATCCTTTTCCGGGAAGATCCTACAGGCCATGGAGCAAAGAAGCCCGTGCACCACAACTACTGAGCCCATACACCACAACTACTGAAGCCTTCACACCCTAGAGCCTGCACGCTGCAACTACTGAGCCCACATGCTGCAACTACTGAGCCCATGTGTTGCAACTACTGAAGCCCATGCACATAGAGCCCATGATCCACAAAAAGCCACTGCAATGAGAAGCCCACACGCCGCAGTGAAGAGTAGGCCCTGCTCCCTGAACTAGAGAAAGCCCATGCACAGCAACAAAAGAAAGCTGAAATATAGCTGAAAGAAAGAAAGGGAAAAAAAATGTTCTTAACACCAATCACAATCAGTGATAAATTATTTTGTGGCAATATTTTTTAAACTGATCTTTTAAATAAAATCTAGGCACAAAAGTGACGTCCTCATGCACTCTAATTTTAAGGAGCTAGGTCAATACTTAAACAAATAAAATCACAAGGGGATATATAAAATAGGAACTGCAATGGAGGAAGGTCCTTGTCTCTCTCTGTAAAATCAGACATCTGATATGCTTATCTTGATTCATAGATGTCCAACTAACAATGCTATTGTGTTGTGATGAGACTCAGCTTCCTTTTTTTTCTTAGAGACAACTTTAGAACCTTCCTTAACTTGAAAATAGAACTGTCCAAGAGTAAGCAAAAACGTTGCAGTTTTCTTTTAGATTGTAGAGTGTAACACTATGCATTGTGATGCCCAGTCAATGTTTCTGCATTAAGGCTAGAGACATATTTAAAGTACAGCTGATTGTGCATGCAAAAATTACATATGTTTTTGTTTTTTTTTTCAAATGCAACCCACCTTACAGTAGAATGAGAAACCCACAATCATCTATGGAAATTAGTCTGCTTTCCACCTATTATGCATATGTATGCCAAATAATTCTAGACTAAAAGAAGGAACAAAAAAGGACTAACTCTTTATCACATGACAGATTTTGCTAATCATTTTGAATTTCCACCACCTTGAAAAGTAAAGATTTAATATTTCTCACTTTTAATTGGATATCACTTACTAGCTCTTTTCAGTTAGAATTTGGGGCTCCTCTAAATCTTAGGCTTATTAACCTTCACATATGGAAACTAAGAATCAAGTAAAAATGTTAATATTATTAATATTCTTCTAGCAAAATATTAAGTAACAAAATTATCAGTAGGATAAGCTCTTAAAATAATTGTGCTTTGTCTCTGAGAATATACCAGTGAAGAAACTGGGCTCAGATTTCTTGATCTTAAGTCCTGGTTCTCACATTTTTTTCCATGTGTGACCTTAGGAAAATTACTTAAACTTTCTAGGACTCAACAGTAAAATGAATAAAATACCACCTCACGTCACTGATTTACATAAAACTTAAATGAGAGGAGGTAAGAGACTGAATACGAAGAAATATATCTCCAAGACACTTGGGAATGCATGTGAAATACAGCAAACAACTTTACAAATGGCCGGGCAATCCCTGAGCTAAAAAAAAAAAAAAAAAAAAAAAAAAAAAGAAAGAAAGAAAAAGAAATTAGCAACCTTGAAATAAAAATGGTAAATTGATTCTGAAGCATTGACAATCTTAGAGTTATTAATAGTTATTAGAAGCTAGACTTTTAATTGCTACAGATGGGACAGGAGAATGTCTTGACCCTCACAAGGAAGAGCTCTGTAATGTTTTTTACCCAGAATAAAATTGAGAAACTTAAAGTGCTATATCAGTGAAAATATTAACTAGAAAATAAATGTGTCCTCTGGCAAAGAGGAGTGATAAAGAAACATGTCTGTCCCTATCCAGAAAAAAAATCATACAGTTTCATTTATATTTGGCAATGATAGTTTATAATCAGAGTACTAATCTCATGTGTTTGTAAGAAACTCAGTTATAGTATCTGCATAGACTAGAAGCAGAGAAGTTATTTTAAAATTTAGTTTCAGGTTGGTGTTTTTTGGGGATTCTTGTCAGAAACAATATCAAATGCTTTTTGGAAGGATGCATAGGAATCTCTCAAATAAGGCTTCCAAAATATGAGTATACAGTTCAAAATTATAGAACACTGTAGTTGCACTGAGTGGCAGGATGAATGCTCTTAAAGAACTTAATAATTAAACTAAAAAAAAATAATGAGTAAAGAACTTCAGATAATAGAAGTATAAGGAATACAATATATAACAAACATTTTAAAATATTTATAGTAGTAGAACAAGAATTTGAAAGCATGAATTAAGAACCATGATACTTTGAACCAAACAGATTGTGTATGTGTGTGTGTGTGTGTGTGTGTGTTTGGCTGTGCTGTGTGGCTTGTGGGATCCTACTTCTCCAACCAGGATGGAACCCAGGCCCCCTGCAGTGGAAGTGCAGGGTCCTAACCACTGGATTGCCAAGGAATTCCCCAAATAGATTTTTAATAACAGATATTGAATCTGAAAAGAAAGAATAAATTAAAAAATTAGATACAACTAAAAAGAAAATCTGTGAAATAGAAGACAACTAAAAATACTTAACCAAAAAAGGGCACAAATAGTTAAAGAAATGAAAGATAAGAAAAAGACATATGTAGAGAATATAGAGAAAATTTCTAAGATAAGGCTACTTGGGATTGCAAAGAAGGGGATAAATAGAATGGAAAAGAGCCAGTATTTGTGAGACAATGGATGAGAATTTTCCAGAGTTGAATAAATACATTAATATTCTGATTCAGGAAGCCCAACATACACCAACCAAGATAAACAAAAAGAAGTCCACACTTGGTAACTTCATAGTAAAACTGAAGAAAACAAATGTCAAAGAGAAGATTTTAGTTTAGCTACAAAGAAAAAACAGACCAGCTACAACATGACAAATTATACAGACAGCATCCTTCTCAATGGCAAAATGGAAACCAAAAGACAGTAGCATAATATCTCCAACATGCTGAGAAAACCTAATAGGCAAACCAGAATTTTATGCCTAGCTAAAATATTATTTAAAATGAGAGCAAAATAAAGACGGTTCCAGAAAAATATGAGACAGCTTACTGTCAAGCACCTTCACTACTGAAGAAACCATTAAATTTACATATCATGAAGAACTGGGATTCACAATAGAATAAATTTAAAAGATTAATAAAATAATGTGCATAAATAATTTAAAATAACCCGGTTTGTAACTAGCCCATAGGAATTTTTTTTTAAATGGTATCCAATAGTAATACTAACCAGTGGTAGTTGTAATAGTATATTTTCTAATAAAGATGTCTAATAGTGTTTTTATAACCTCTAGTCCTTAACTTTCATCTTTTAGTATAATATCAGTGATAACCCATCCTATCAACGTATAATACATTTGATTTAAATACCTCACTTTGTGTCTTCATCTAAATGTAATTCATGGCAAAGTACTACTAATTTGATCAGTATTTTAAATAATTACATAGTCCTCTCCATTGCCAGAGCCACTATGTTAACCAAACTCTCAGCATACCACCTAAGATCTTACAAGAGTGCCCAGTTAGTTCCCCAATTTCTAGGCACATCCTCTTCTTTTTATTCATCCCATGCTCATCAGCAAAAGCTGTCAAGTTAGTCAAATCATGAGAATCAAGACCTATAATGATAGCTAATCAGAGTATGTTATTGTATTATATTAAATCATGAACTCTAATATATAGTTGTTTTTTGTTTGTTTGTTTGTTTTTGTTTGTTTGTTTTTTTGTGGTACACGGGCCTCTCACTGCTGTGGCCTCTGCCATTGTGGAGCACAGGCTCCGGACGTGCAGGCTCAGCAGCCATGGCTCACGGGCCCAGCTGCTCCGCGGCATGTGGGATCTTCCCAGACCGGGGCACGAACCTGTGTCCCCTGCATCGGCAGGCGGACTCTCAACCACTACGCCACCAGGGAAGCTCTCTAATATATAGTTTTAAAGAATTCTACCAATTATCCCTCCTTTACTTCTTATTCAGACATAGTCTCTTAGTGCTTTAGCTTATACTACACTCTGACATGGAAAATCTAGCTTTTACTAAAAGCACAACACTCTCTTTTCTGCCTATAAACTGTTCTGTTTTCTCTACCCATCACACACCTATATTCTTTCTTCCATGGTCAGTATACACTTCGCTGACCTAAACTGATTTTTCATTTCCTGTAGTTGTAGAAAGTTGGCCTACATAATTCTAGTTATTCTAATTTATACTCAATCTTTTAAATCCTCAATGGAATACCAAACTGAGTTCAATCAGTGTAATTTCAGTATGAAATGTATTTTGTTCTTTTCTAATCTTTTAAAACTAGAAACCAGTTAACAAGTACAGGAAAGCTCTATTAAATGGAATCTCAATTTGTCTCCATTCTGGATAGCAGAGAAAGGACCAATCAATATAGAGCACTTGGTCCACTATTATCATAATAAATATTCACAATCAGCCCTAATCGCGAACATCTTAGAATAACAGCTTGCGTAACACTATTCTTTTTTTTGTTTGTTTGTACGTGGCAATTTTCAAAAAATACAATCAACTACCTATGGAAATTACAAAGGTCTAAATAATAACAGCATAGAGCTCTTGCAAGAGCTGAGTTATTTCCCCATAGACTAAAACTATTTATAGACTGTATTTCCAAAACTTGATTTTTTTAAACACCTCTTCCCACTTTTTCACAATATGTTATGAAGGGAGAGTGTGTTTTGGGGACTGGGGAGTAAGAAGATAATGAATGAGTTACAAAAGAAGAAAGAAAGATTTTCCCTGACATCCCCCCACATACACCCCCAAAAATCACAGAATACAGTTCCATCCTACATTCCTACACCGTCATGCTCACTTAAGAGTCTATTAGTAAATTATGTTATAGGTTAAATTGTGCCCCCCAACCCCAGCCCAAAAGATAAGTTAAAGTTCTAACATCCAGGATCTTGTTTCGACCTTATTGGGAAAGAGAGAGGCTCTTCACAGATATAATCAAGTTAGGATTATGTCATACTGAATTAGAGTGTGCCCTAACCCAACATGACTGATGTCCTTATAAGAAGAGGTGACATACAGACACACAAGAGGAGAAGACCACATGAGGATGATGGCCGAGATTGAAGTACTAAAGCTTCAAGTCAAGGAACACCAAACATTGCCAACAAACCACCAGAAGCCAGGAAAGGACAAGGAAGGACGCTCGTCTTCAGGTTTCAGAGGGACTGTGTCAAACCTTGATTTTGGACAGAACTATAGGAGAATTAATTTCTACTCTCCGAAGTCACCCAGTTTGTGGGACCTCATAACCGCATCCCTAGGAAACTGATACAAAAGAAAACATGTGTACCCACTTTGTGAGATATGTTGTATTTCAATTTTTTTTTATTTTTTATAAATTTATTTATTTAATTTATTTATTTTTGGTTGTGTTGGGTCTTAGATACCGTGCGGGCTTTCTCTAGTTGCAGCGAGAGGGGGCTACTCTTCATTGCGGTGCATGGGTTTCTCGTTGCAGTGACTTCTCTTGTTGCGGAGCACAGGCTCTAGGCGTGTGGGCTTCAGTAGTTGTGGCTCGCAGGCCCTAGGGCACAGGATCAGTACTTTTGGTGCATGGGCTTAGTTGCTCCACAGCATGTGGGATCTTCCCAGACCATGGCTCAAACCCGTCCGCTGCACTGGCAGGAGGATTCTTAACCACTGTGCCACCAGGAAGCCCTAAAAATCTTCTTTAAATGTATTCTACATTTCAACTTTGGTTGTTAGATTACTGAAAAATTATTCAACCACCAAGATTTCCCACAAGAGTTTGAACTGAAGTCATTAAAATTCACACTCACTGTAAAATTTTAGTCATCCAGGGACCAGCCTTCCAGAATCCCAAACTCCTCTAATGACTGTTGACCCAAAAGTAGGCAGGGTTACAATGTTAGCAATATAAGGTGCAAAAAAGAAGCCTTCCATGAGTGTCAAGGAAGAGACACCTATTGCCAAGAGGATCTGATGCTCCAAAGATTGAACCCAGTGTTGAATGGCTGTCATGCTCTGATTGATAGGAATTGTATGTGAAAAATCATCCCTTCCATGCAAGGCTGGGAACTGACCCAGAAGTAGCAGGAAGCAAAAGAAGCAAGAAACAGGAAAACTGGAGATCCTTAATGGCAGCATTTAGAAGTGATGCTGCGGCAGTGAGCAGTAGATCCTGCACTGTACCAGTCAATGATGAGAGAGTCAGAGAGGAGAGGCAGTTCTGCAGTGTGGAAAGTATCAAGATTCCTTATTAGAGGTCTCACCTCTCACAGCCTCATTCTCCCTGGGACACACAGAAAACACAGGTCTGCTCTGCAGCATATGTAGGCTAATACACAGGGAGATATTGCCCTAAAGCTAGTAAAATCTCAGTTGTTCATTGAGCAAACCACCCTAAGGGGATATCAAACTTCCAGCAGCTCACTGTACCTGGTAACTCTGGTAGTCACCCTAAAGACTTAATAATGACTGAAATGTTTGGTAATTTTCCTGCCTACATTAGCTGATTGATTCTATCTACAAATTTCATTGCTATTGCAAATATAAAATTGTATTAGAAAGCTGATTTAATGAAAATAAAACATCCATCATGGATTTGATATGTAAGACTTTTAAACAATTAACTTAAAGACAGAAATTTTAATGTGATTTTGCCTAGAATTCCAGTAAATGTCAAACACTAAAAAGTTCTTCATAAGTAGAGTATGGTCTAGTGTAATGTTTGTAACTTATCTTGAATATTCCAATGATAACATCACTGATATTTGTTGAATGATACTCTCACTGAGCATCCATTATATGTCATGTATTATGCTGGGTGATAATGATAGTGCCAATATTACTAAACTATGTCTACCTCCAAATACCCTAAGGTCTGATGACTACATCATTGAAGTCATCCTTGAGTCCACTGGTAAAACTGAAAAGACAAATAATATTAAAATGTGAAGTCAATTTCAGATGATTGTAAATGTGACCAAGTGATTTTCTAAAGATAGGAAATATTCCTAATGAAGGAGGGTTTCTTTAGTATTTGAATCATTGTCCAGGAAAAACACGTCATTGCATTCTACTTGCAAACTACCTATATGGAAAAAATAATAATAATCTAAAAGCTATTTCCTATCACTCATTGTCCCAGGAAAACAAATTCTAAAGCAACCACCAGAACTATTAGATAAGGTTTTTAGACATGCAAACAAAATCCAAGCAAAACATGATAGCTCGTATTTATGATGATATCCCCGAGGCATTAAGAAAATGTTTAAATAGATATTTAACAGTATAGATAACAATTAAAAACTCTGTAATCATAACAGCCTTTTAAAAATAAAACAAAACAGGGCTTCCCTGGTGGCGCAATGGTTGAGAGTCTGCCTGCAGATGCAGGGGACACGGGTTCATGCCCTGGTCTGGGAAGATCCAACATGCCGTGGAGTGGCTGGGCCCATGAGCCATGGCTGCTGACCTGCGCATCCGGAACCTGTGCTCCGCAACGGGAGAGGCCACAATAGTGAGAGGCCCGCATACCGCAAAAAAAAATAAAAAATAAAAAAATAAAACAAAACAAATAAAAACTGTAAATCCCTAGGAATAAGACTAAGAAAAAGGTTAAATACCTTTAAGGAGGAAATTATAAAACCATTGAAATATATGAAATAAAATATAATGAAATATAGAGATAAGCCCTAATGATAATTAAGACTCAGTATTTAAAGATGGGAATTCTTTCCAGATTGATGTATAAATTCTATGCAACTTTAATCAAGATCCTAACAGAGTTCCCTTGTAGATAAATTAATAAGATGATAATGAAGTTCAGATTGAGGAACAAAGGGCCAGTAAGGAATAGCCAAGATAATTCTGAAGAACTACAAAAAGGAGGTGAGGTTTTTCCCTGCCAGATATCAATATTTATTAATAAGCCATAGTAATTAAGTCAAAGTAGTATGCATTCAAAAACTGACCAATGTAATAACAGAATAAAGTAGCTTGCAACAGCCTAACTTACACATGTAAACATGACCTATGACAAATGAGAGATGGATGGACTGTTTAATAAATGGTGCTAATTACTGGCTATGAATAGGGAAAATAATAAACAAGATCTTAATTCACAAAATAAAAATCAAAGATAAAGACTAGTGTAAAAGTGTAACTTTTAAACATTTAGGAATATATATTTATGGTATTGGGATAGAAAAGAATTTCTTAAGGACACACAAAGCACCTAACAAAGGAAAGATCAATAAAATTACGTTTAAAAAAACTGTATGTAAAAAATAAAGCATGAACAAAATGAAAATATTAGTCACAGACCAGGAGTGTATATTTGCAAACAATACATAAAATACAAAGTTCTTTTTTTTTTTAATTGAAGTATGGTTGATTTACAATGTTGTGTTCATTTCAGGTGTACAGCAAAATGATTCAGTTATACATACTTTTTTCAGATTATTTTCCCTTATAGGTTATTATAAAACATTGAGTATATTTCCCTGTGCTAAACAGTAGGTCCTTGTTGGTTATATATTTTCTGTATAGTAGTGTGTATATATTAATCCCAAACTCCTAATTTATCCCTCTCCCACCCCTTTCCCCTTTGGTAACCATAGTGCATTTTCTATGTCTTATATATAAAGTTTTGTTTACAAAGTTTCTGTTTTGTATATAAAGTTGATCTGTATCATTTTTTTTTAGGTTCCACACATAAGCATTATCACATGATATTTGTTTGAGTATCCAAAATATAAATATAGTTAATTTAGAGGAAGAAGAACAAAGGACCTAATGGAAAAGTAAGCAAAGGAAACAAAAGACCAGCAGGCCCAAATGGCTGATAAATAGATGAAAAGCCCAGCAACTGAAGATATGGAAATTGAAATAAGAGACACAGTTTTGCACCAAAAAGATTGGGAAAAAATACCAAACACTGTGATAAAATTTAGTGAGGATGTTGGAAACAGGAAATCTCACATAATGCCAGGAGCAATGTAAACTGTTACAGTTACTTTAGAGAATATTTTCAAAATACCTAGTGAAGGTGAATGGTAGATACCACAGGACTCTGAAATTCAACTTTCAGTCAGCATAAGAAAAAAAAGACAGACCTAAGAACAAATCACTGTCAGTTATTGTCCCAGGAAAGCAAGTTCCAGGACAACGGTTAGACCTTATACATATTTACGGGCTGCCTTATTTAACAATTCTACTTGTAGCTATATTCCCACAAGACACTCTTGTACTTGTTCACAAGAAGTGGCTCAGAAAGATTTGTTTACTGCAGCTCTGTGTGTTACAGGCAGACACTGGAAATGCTCCAAATGCCCAACAGTAAGAAAATAGTTAATCTCTGCATCCAATAGAATAATACAAGAAATCAACTAGGTTCATTTAGTTAAGTTAGACAAATGCAATGATAAATGATATTTGCAATATAGTATTACTAATGTAAATATTAAAGAAATTACAAGTAATCGTATATATTATTTATAAATGAATATATGTATTGCAAGAGGAATTCATTAAAAAGATTTCAAAAAGGAAATCAAAGAAAGGATTCTTCACAGCAAGGCTGCTCTGTGGGAGATATTAAGACAGAGAAAAGGATCTCTTCCAAAAATATCTGTTTGTATTGTTTTAATGGCTCATACTTGACAGTTAAAGGATGATACAGGACACCCCAATTCGAATACACTGTTTTTTTCAGGGTGACATGCAGTAAAGAGCCAGAAATCGAGACTTAACTAAATGGAAGGATTTTTCCCACCAGCCTTTGGGATGGCTACAAATCCACTGTTTTGGTTGAAGGATGTATTGTCTGGAAGAGGTAACTATTACTGGCATGAGTTCTTAACTGACAATTTTCACTAAAATTCGCTCTCTCTGAAGAGAGAGCAGGGAGGCGACAGCATTGCTTTTAATCGGGCAAGGAGTCTGACAAAGGTAGGCATTTCAGTTTCGTTAAGAAAAGAAAAAAGGCCCTGAGCTCCTAGGCTAGTCCCCAGAGGAATCAGAGGCCAGGAGTAGAGCTGAGGGCAATGACGCTGGAAGACATTTTCTGCTTCACAGTTTTGCCCAGGGCCAGCCCACCTTTCTAATGTAACTCCATTTTCAGCCACAGCGTAAACCCTCTTGAGAGCCATGGAATTGGGTTCTACATATTCAGCTTTTGAGTAAATTCTCCAAATCTAATGCCAGAAGAGAGTCCAGCTGATCACATACCTTAAATCCTTTCTTTCTGTTTGGTGAGCTTTCCAATTTATACATAGATTAATATGTTTACAAATTTACCTTTCCTAAGGGTTTAATGTTGGCTCATATTTAAATCGGTTTCATTTCCTATGAACAAAACTAGTAAAAAGGGATAACTGCAATCAGCAGCGATAGAAGACAGAATAATATTTTACAGTTTCCAAGAATAGTGAAAACAATGGTAGATGGAGGAACGGTTGGATACACTGCTGATACTGCCACATCTGGTGCTAGCACTGCTGAATAACCACCTCAAGGCCTTGTGCAGGCACACAAGAAGTCTTCAACAAATGCTCATCCTGATTAGTATCCATCGATTCCGTAACACAAGTACTGTGACTGAATGTCAAAATGAAATAGCGGACCGGCCTGCTTTTGTTTGGATGCATATGAAGACAAAGGACGGAGGCTCTGTCTGGTCTCTTCCAGCAAGACAAAACATGACTAAACTATCTATATGAGCAAAATGGCTAGAAGAGGCACACCAGAACTGCCAAGTTCATGGAGGTAAAGGGAGAAAAAGCCAGGTCGTGTCAAGGTAGATGAAGTAGCATTGACAAGAGAAAGCATATTCAGAATTTAACTGCCACAGAAATAACTTCCTCAGGTGGAAGTCAAGGAAACAGCATAGGCCAACTCTGTGTTAATGGGACAAATCTGCCAGGCAATCAAGAGCCCTTGATTAGCAAATGCTTTATAAAAACCAGGGAGGCCTAGACCCTAGGCAGAACTTTCACCACAAGGGACTAACCATGCATTGTTTCAGATAATAGCAAGGCAACACTGCCCCTAGGTAGTGTAGGAGGGTTTCCTTTCTCAATTTGTTGCATATTGAACATGGCCATATGCGATGCAGGCCATCACTTTTAGAAATGCACCAAGTGTGATAAACGAGATTGAAGTTGGGGGTGTATCATAGGGCAGCGAGTGAAAAGCTTAACAGGAAAATGACTAAGGGTACTTTATTTTAGAGCCAAAACTTGAGGAAAAGCCAAATGCTTTAAGGAATGAGGGAAGTACAGTTTGGTTTCACCTTTCTGAGAAGATTATTGGAAAAAAAAAAAAAAAAGAAAGGTCAAATAGCAAAAAGAAAACAAAACCAAAGAAAATGCAGACATTGTGAATCATCTGCATGAAATTTACTGGAATATTTGTAATGAATTAGAGTCTACAATAAATAAGTAGGGAATGAAAAGAAATATTGGAATGCAAACTTTTTTTAAAATTTGAGGTTAGAAGATTGAAATCACTCTGGTAATGATTTTAAAAATGTGTTTTCTGAGTGAATGAACCAGGAGAACAAAAGAATCCATCTAGTAAAATGACAGTAGGAACTGGAAATGAGGCATGAGGAAATAGCTGAATTACCAATTACCTTGAAACAACCTTTATAGAGGAAAAGCTGGAGTGCCATCCAAATAAGTTATCATATTTCCCAGTATGATTTTGAAGTCAAATTGTATTAAGAGAAAAATGTGGGAAGGATTCAGTGCTTCTCAAGTTATGTGAAGCAACACAGACAGAAAATACCTTGCTTATCTAAAAACACTAAAAAATGGTGATATTTAAAACCATGGACAGCAGATATAAATAGAGAAGAGGATCTAGGACTGAGCTCTAATCTAAAAGAGTAAGAAGTGGACTTCCCTGGTGGTCCAGTGTGTAAGACTCCGAGCTTCCAATGCAGAGGGCCCGGGTTTGATCCCTGGTCGGGGAACTGGATCTCACAGGCATGCCACAACTAAGAGTCCACATGCCGCAACTAAATATCCCACATTGATACAACTAAAGATCCCATGTGCCACAACTAAGACCTGGCACAGCCTAAATAAATAAATTAAATTAATAAACATATAAAAAAGAATCTCTGCATTCATCTTTTTTTTTTTTTTTTTTTTGCGTTATGCGGGCCTCTCACTGTTGTGGCCTCTCCCCTTGCGGAGCGCAGGTTCTGGACGCACAGGCTCAGCGGCCATGGCTCATGGGCCTAGCCGCTCTGCGGCATGTGGGATCTTCCCAGACCGGGGCACGAACCCGTGTCCCCTGCATCGGCAGGCGGACTCTCAACCACTGCGCCACCAGGGAAGCCCTCTGCATTCATCTTTTAAAAAATAAAATAAAATAAAATAGTAAGAAGATCCAGCCACAAAAATGAGAAAGGAACAGCAAATGACAAGGGAAAAACAGATGTTCTCAAAGTCAACTGAAGTCAATACATCAAGAGGTGGAAGTGATCAGTAGTACCAAATGCTAGTGAGACACTGAGTAAAGTTAGAACATGACAAGAGCGATTTCAGTGGGATGATGGAATCGTAGGTTTGAAGTGGACCTCTCAGAAAAGAGAGAGTAGCCAATAAAAACTTGACTGAGGTCTCACCTATCGGACTTCAGCCCTTGCTCAGTCTTGGTCTCATTGCTGTGTTTGGGGGGATGTTGTGCTCTGATTAGCAGGGATGTGTGTCCTCCCCAGGAGCTTCCACTGCTGTGGATTCAGCCCCATGAAACACAAGGATACGATGGGGGTAGAGTGGCTTCCCAAAGAAAATGATAGTATATATTACCATGTGAAGGAGGAATAGAAACTGGACAAAACAGCCAATATCCACCTCTGTATATCATTGGCGTATCATTTAATGGAAAATTTGCAAGCGTGAGTCAAATGTCATAAGTGACCTCTAAGAACTTTTCCGTTCTAATAATCTTGAATTCCCTAGCTTTGAAACTCCCAAATTGGGCACTTTTGGCTGGAAACAGGAATGATCCCACAGTCATATTATTGATGATCATCAATCCTCTGAAATACTCACCAGCTATACCTATTCAATACATAAAAAATAAAATTAAATTTAAAAATAAAAACAGTAAAAAGAGGGGGGGGGTTTGAAAAGGAATTCTGGGCTATTAGCTTTAAGGACCTGAATGACACAAGGCCTTACAAGGAAGACATTGTAAATATGAGTATACTGGAGGTGACTTAAGAGAAGAAAAAATGAAAAACAATTCAAAAGTAACTATGATGTACTTCAATGGGAAAAAAAGTAAATGTTTTTCTTATTTTACTTATTCTCAAATTTATTTAAATACTTTTTAGTCTAAGGACTAAAACCAAAGTTTACAGCTCTTATAAAAATATAATTTACTGTGAGAAACTTGTATATCTGTGTGTAAGGAAAAAACAGGATTATTTTTTTTTGTAAAATGATTAAGCAAAGTATAGTCATTTGGCCCGGTAGTTTGTATGGATCAAAAGGATAGAGTGATTCATGGCTGTCAACATTGTACACTATCAGAGAAAAAAGACGGGGTAGGGATGAAGAGTAGCAATAGGTCACATTTGTAACTAAAAGCATTCACAGAAAAGCCAGTTACTACTAGCACCTTTTTCAATTACCATGAGTTAATAATTCTAATATTTCTAATAAAAATATAAATCCTATGTTATACCAAGCATGGTACGCTGGCAGGGCAGAATATTAAAATACCTTGGAAATTCACAAGGTAACTTTCTGGGAAGTGTCACCACATGGTAATAGGAACAGGCATCAGATCAAACTTGGGCAGGCTACATTTAATATGTAGCCTCTATAAACATCAGGGTCTCCCTTTTTACAGCCTGCATTTGTCATTCTGAACGGAAGCCTGGAGCTCTAGTTTTCTGCTTCCTGCTTCTAGACCATCTTGTCAAACACCTCAGGCCAGGAGCCATATTGCTTTCATTATCTTCCTGGGGTGGATCACAGTGTCAAGTGCAGGTGAACATTAAATAAACACTCCCAGATGATGGGAGCTGGGATCACACCTGGACAGCACTGTGAAGCAGAGAGAGTTTCCCTTTGGGAGTCCCAGGAGTCCTTTTGTTTTTGATTTGGGATTTTTTTGAGAACCTACTCCACTTCCCCTTTTAGGGGACTGGCCTGCCACCTGCCTACTCTCTCACCCACTCTATGTAGCACATGCTGCTGAGCCCAGTCCACATCTTCTCAGAACTCCTCTTTGACCCTGGGGGGTGCTTCCAAGTCAGCACCAGGACTCCTTGCCCCGGGTTTTCTCTGCATTCCAGAGTGGAAGTGGCAGGGGAATAATGACAACCTCTACCAGCCCATAACCAATGACAGACAGGAGTTGATAATAACCTGGATAAATACTCGATTTTCTTTAGACCTTCCAGCAGGATAACTCTGAGATGGGTTTTACACTGAGTCCCACAGGTTACTGGCTCCCTGACCTTGTCTGTCTCTGTCTCCAGTTCCCTATAGACGTTTCCTGGGATTGTCTCCTAAATAAATTACTTGTACTGGAATCAAGTCAACTTCTGAGGGCAATGAAATAGACATATTCTAATTAAAATCTGGTATCATTAAATAGTGTAATAAGGTCAATTATACCCTACCATGCATTGAAGCCAACATATTTTACCTATTTTGGAATAATTTGTATCTTAAGACATCTGCTTACAGGAATGCAAACTGCCCTTTTAAAAAACAGACGTGAGTAAGTAGATGAACGTAAGGCATTTTATAGCAACAAGTTTGTACACAAGGAATAAGCAGTTTCCCATTGTATTCTTCCTACAGAGCCATCTCTGATAATCATCAAACATAAGGTTCAATTACTTAAACTAAGAATAATGTCTTTTGCAGTGGTCAGATCTCAACAATTTCTTCAAGCAGAAACTGGTCCTTTCAAAGAACTCATTGGGGCAGGGGTCCTAAACGTTTCACTTAAGCACATCAATAAGTCCATCAAGGAAAGATTCAACTCAGGTTGAAGGTTTTTGACAGATCTTTAGTCAATCTAATTAATGTGAGCAGTTCATCTGGGCAATTCAGGCAAATATCCTAGTTCAGAACCACAAATATCCCAGTGGTTCTCAATCTTAAGTGTGCATCAGAATCACCTGTGCTTATGAAAACAGATTTCTATTTTACTAGGTCTGGGGTAGGGGAGAGAATTTGCACTTCTGACAAGTTCTCAGGTGATTCAGACACTGTTAGTTGACCACACATTGGAAACCACAGCTGTAGACAATTCTTATATTCTCCTTCCATCTTTAAATTCAATAGGCTCTTCTTCATCTCCTTCAGTAAATACAACCCAATAGCAGACATTTTTTTCCTAGGACTTGTCTCTCTTGCTTTACTGTCTGGCTGAAAGTCAAGGCCATTACTTTACAACTGATCCTTAATATAGTTTTTTTCAGTATTCTTTCTTGCCTGCTAAAGTCACCTTCTCCTTTAAGCCATCACTCTGCACAGTAGAAGGAAATCCTCTACATTCACTCAACAACGAAGGTAATTTTCTGCAAGGCAGTGAATATGAAAGATATGGTCCCCATACAAAGTTGTATTAGCATTATTTTGCACTGCTCTAGCTTATAAATGGGCAAAAGCAAAATACCATGGTAATCATAGTGGTTATATCTCAAAAATGTTGCATCTTAGATTTAGCTGGCAAAGATAGCAATTGGCAATCTGTTGAAAATGCTATCTTTTGAATAAATGAAATGCCAAAAATAAAAGATCTTCAAGTTATTTTAATATAACAACTTGAAGGGGTTTCCCTGGTGGTGCAGTGGTTGAGAGTCCGCCTGCCGATGCAGGGGACACGGTTTGTGCCCTGGTCTGGGAAGATCCCATGTGCCGTGGAGCGGCTAGGCCCGTGAGCCATGGCTGCTGAGCCTGAGCGTCCGGAGCCTGTGCTCCACAACGTGAGAGGCCACAACAGTGAGAGGCCCGCATATCACACACACACACACACACACAAAAAAAAAAAAATATATATATATATATAAAACAACTTGAAGGGAAAAATGATCAAATGCACAAGATCTTTAATAAAAAACTGATGCAGGTGGTTATTACATTCCTATAGCCTACTTTTAACTTAATATTTAACTTATTTAAGTTATTGTAATATAATTTAATATAAAGAACATACTATAACTAAAAAGTAATTACTTAGGAAGAGATAAAGAAATAAAAGGATGCACAAAAAGCCTCTTTTTTAAGATTCAAGAACATAATATGTTTTCCATAGACCACATAAAAGATATAAAAATGTGACTTGGTTTTCAGAAAATACAACAGTAGACCAATACCAATCAGTTTTTATTCAACTCTGATTTTAGATACCTTGCGTAGGATTGTTCGTGTTTACCATGCAATGCATCTGTCATCACTGCATGACAGTGTGGCCATCACTGTCACACATTACAGACCCTATTTTTCCTTTTCTAAAATTTATTTAATTTTATGATATTCCATTTTTATTGAGATATAATTGACATGCGGTACTATGTAAGTTTAAGATGTACAGCATAATGATTTGACTTACATACATCATGAAATGATTACCACAGTAACCTTAGTGAACATCAATCATCTCATATATATACAAAATTAAAGAAACAGAAAAAACTTTCTCCTTGTCATGAGAACTCTTAGGATTTACTCTCATAACAACTTTCATATATAACATACAGCAGTGCTAATTACATTTATCATGATGTACTTTACATCCCTAGTACTTATTTATCTTATAATTGGAAGTTTGTACCTTTTGACCACCTTCATCCAACCCCCCTCTCATCCCCCACCTCTGGTAACCACAAGTCTGATCTCTTTTTCTATGACTCTGTTTTTGAAGACATTTTTCCAAAGAACACATGCAGATGGCCACAGGCACAATCACACTCAAAAGATGCTCAACACCACTAATCATCAGGGAACTACAAGTCAAAACCACGAAGAGATATCACCTCACACCTGTCAGAATGGCTACTATCAAAAAGACAACAAATAACAAGAGTTAGGGAAGATATGTAGGAAAGAGAACACTCCTGCGCTGCTGGTGACAATGTAAATTGGTACAGCCAGTATAGAAAATGGTGTGAAGATACCTTTTTTCCCTTATTCCTTTACTTCTCAAAAGTATTGTTTCTCTTGTTAAAATATAAGACTCAAAAAATCATACAATTATGCCCAAGGGTATAGAATAATATTTCTTTCAGGGGTTATCCACAGAGTTGCTTCTCTAGCAGAAATAGCTATGTGATTGCTGGTGGTAAAGCCTATTTTTAACTCTAGCTGTCTCTTCAGGTACATGGTGCAGCATTCCACCTGGCACAAAACTTGGTCCTCATCCATGTGCCAGTTCACTGCTCCTTGTATGAAAGGTTTGTCAGTTTGTATTTTGGGATCAAAGAAACAGCTCCCCACACTCCTACACCTGCTAATCTCCTGCATGACTCCTTGTTGGTTTTCTGCCTGCAATCCAATTATACTTTGCCCAGCTTTCAGCTGTGTTCAACAAAACATTCTGATTGATTATTTGCCTTTTTTAACAATTAAAATCTAATTGTTTTATGGATAATTTTGTTTTGACTAAATATTTTAAAGCTACCAGAGCAGGCAGAACTTCAGACATTATTCTATCCTCAAAAAATACATAATTTCCTTGAGGAATGTCACGTGGCTTTATGCCATAAGCCTGGATGTCTTTAATAAAGTGAACAGTGCCTCTGAATCCAATTTAAGGACTCCTCATTGTCTTCCCGAGTCTGGATGTGATTTGATTATCTCCTTTCATTGAGTTAGGCCACTCTTTAAGCCCAGTGGAAAGCCTGTCCCAATAAGCCTCTATTCTCTTTCCTTGATGATTGTGTTTAAAGATGATCCGACTTGTGAAATCAGAAAGGAGCCTGTACACAGAGAACTTATTGAAAGGCAATGGAAGCAGCTGACATTTGTCGAATCAATCTCTCATAAAAGCGCACACACACACACATTTTCCTGTTCCTTGGTGTTATGACTTGTGACAGCAAGGGTCACCCTGAGCTCTACTCCTTGCTCGGTCCCTGAAGACACCTGGATAGAAAGATGATGATGGCCCTAGATGGTCCAGGAGGTTTTGAGTACTTAGTTTGGTTGAGGCCAAACTTTCCATTGTCTTAAACCCCTATAACTGCCCCTAGTCTGATTACCAGGACTGTGGAACTGTGGGGGATGTAACACAGAAGGAATGACAAGTACTCACCCTCTTATCACATTGTCTCTGACAAAGTCCAGACACTGGTCTCTAATCCAATGCATCCTTCCTCTTTTTGCATCCAGATAATTTTATCTGGGCATTATCAAATTTTCCTCTGGGCACTAATATCCCTTAGTTTTCAATGCTTTATTTCTCCAAATAGTACTTATGAAAGAAAAAAGAATACACAATGTAAGTGGTCACCTATAGAATCTTAATGTCTCAACTAATTACCATGTTATTTTTCCTTTTAACTTTGTAGTGGGCAATACTAATATTCAGAGTAATATACAGATTGGCATTTCTAACATCTAATTATTGTATTTTCTACCATATATGTCACTTTTTTATATGTGTCTAGGATATATTTCATAATAACTATATTTTTTTATATTTTGGGAAAGTGAGTTCCATCCAGAGACACAAACAAAACAGTGAAAAAGAGGGGGGACAGCATTTATAGTTCTTCCATCTCAGCATAATGTCATAATATCACATAATATACAGTATCATTATATTGTTTAATAATATACTGATATTTACAGCATTACATTGTGATAAAGCAATCATTCATTTATCCAAGGTAATGAGAAATGGATATTTGCATCTTCTTCTAAATGCTGGAGGCACTTAGGCGATGGTCCAAGCGTGTTCATTTCTCTCTCTACATTCTTTTCCTAAATCAACCTGGCCATCCCCCAATGACTCTAAATATCATCTATTTGATATCTCCTAAGTTTCTAACTCCAACCCTTACCTTGTCTATAATTTCAAATTCTTATTTCCAATTATGTTTTTATAGCTCTATTTTTCTGTCATAGAGTCTTAATCTTGATCCCAAACTGAATTCTCCTTTCCATACTCTCCTCTACTGCTCAAATTTAATCTATACCTTGTCTTCCACCTTTTAGTAATGGCACAACCATCTCCCTCAGCTACTCAAGCCAGATAATTGGGAGAAATATTTTTCTTTCCCCTTTCCACTTCCATATTCCACAGATACCAGACATCCCTTAATCGTCACTGCCCACATTTTGACCCATTTTACCTCTCACCTTAGACGATTAAAAAAAAATCCCAACTGGTGCTTCACCATTTCACCCCCAATCCATTTTTCAACATGGCAAGAATAGTCTTCTAGAATTTTAAAGCATCATCACTTTAACGTCCTGTAATGCCTTCCACTGAACTTAGACTGAACCCTTGACTTGCTGAATGCATGATTCCGCTCCTGTTGCCCCCTTCCACCTCACTTTGTTTCTCTTTATCTTGTCCTGTCTCTAACTTCAGCTACAATAGCCCTATTTCATTTATTAGAGCTCAGCAAGTGCCTTCCTCCTTAAGATTCATACTGCTCAGGTTTTTTTTTTTTCTGCCTGAAAAGCAACTCTGTCCCTCTTCTTATCATAATCAGCTCTCTTTCAATCTTGAAATAGCATATGAAAACACACCTCAGACTTGCTGTCCTTGGCCATCCTCTCTGAAATAGTTCTCTCCTCTTATCCACAACCATAGTAACATTTATTTCATTTACTTTAGATATCACCTTATTTTTGTTTACTTGTTTCAAATCTGTCCCTGCTCACTGGATTCATATTCTTGGAGGGTAGAAGCTATTTCTGTAGTTTCTTCACTATCACCTGTTTCCTGCAAACTGGTTAGCATATAGTAGGCATTTAATAAAAACTTAATAAAAATGTTATATATAGTAATGAGTATGATGTTTATAATAATATCAGTATAACAGCTCTTACTAAGATATAGACACTGTTCTAAGCATTTTCTGTGTATTAACTCATTTAAAGAGATAAGTACTATTAACATCCCTCTCTGAAGCACAGAGAGGTTAAATACTGGCTAAATCATAAAGGTAGCAAGTAGAAGAGCGGGGATTCAAATCTTTGTCTTCTGGCCCCACCACCCAAGCTCATAACTATCCTTCTAGGCCAACTGTTAAAATGTGAGGTTGAACAAAGATCAAGGAATCTAAGGGTAGTAAAATATATTTAATAAAATATATAAAAACAAAACACAGAGATTACCAAAGGCCAAGGAATTTAAAGCCAAAATACACTTAATAAAAAAAACTGTACCAAAACAAGGTGAACTTTATTGATGATTTAGAAGGTGTACCTGGGTCATGAAGCATCTCAGCATATCATAATTATTATTGGGCATCTACAGTAGCTGAAGAATGTAGAACACAAGTCCAATCTCACCTGACCCTATACTATATCTTTTATTTTAAAAATATCTTGTTTAAGATCATTCAGGTTGATTTTTACTTAATATAAGTTCAAAAGGCAATGCCAGCTGTTTGACCAAACTAGGCTAAATTTTGAGAAAAGAGGGGCATTATTAATACTGAGTAGTTTGCAGACTCACAAACATTGGGACAGTGGGCCTGTTCCTTGAAAGACAATCTGGAAATATACGACATGGTTTGTAATGTTCTCAAACTGATATCTCATCCTCAGATTCATTGTGATGCTCTCGAAAATTACCATACAACCCCAAAGCAGCCCATGGATACACTCATTTATTGGCTCATGTAGCTACTAAAAGTTATTTCCAACCAGAATGACCCATGCTTGAGGAAGGATAACTGCAAAATAAACTGGAAAAAAGAAGAAAGAAGGATGCTATTTGTCCTCTGGGTAATTCAGAGGAATCATATTTGGCAACAGCAAGTTGTGAAAACAACATTTATCAGCATCAAAACCAGATTCCAGGGGCAATCTGACATAGAGACCATTATTTGGGCTCTCAGATGTTCAAAAGTTGAAGTACAGTAGATTGCTTGAAAAGATAAAGACTGGGCTCTGCCTGTTTTCATTTCTCCCTACGTGCTTTTCAAGATCTTACCTCATTTCCTTTCCCACTTTTACCTGTGGTTTCTGGCTTCTTTCTTGAATAGGCACAAATCCCCTGATTTAGTATTATTTTGGCTTCTTACAAAATCTTTATATTTAATCCTCAGGTGTAAACAAACTTCTTCAATCTCTCTAACTAAGACTAAATATAAAACCAGGTCTTAGGGTTGTTAACCAACCAGAACAATTGGTGGCATTTGGGAGGTGGGGAAGGGGATTTAAAAATGATAAGCAACTTTATTTTCCATGTGATTTTCTATAACTTATAATATCATACACAACAATATCTCAATATCATTATAACAAGGAAACATGATTAATTTGTGATTAAATGACAAAATCCTTTAGGGTTACAATTGAACAGGAGTTTGGCCACAAAATCTATGAACTTTTTAGTCTTCTATCCCTGTTTCTCTGATTGTAAGAGATATACCATCCATATACTCCATGACATGGGTTAGTTCTGTCTTTTAAATAGTTCATACTCATAAGATTTAAAATGTAAAGCCTTTTTATTATTCACAGACTTATATGTATTTATTGACTGCCTATTATTCTTCTTCATACAGCCATGGCTCAGGCCCTGACTACTGAAACGTTTCAATGAGTATAAGCCACCCTGCTCTGATGCTGTAATGGGAGACCTGACTGGGGTCAAGTCATCAAGTAAGTCACCTCTGAGGAAATGATATTTTACTGACATCTAAAACATGAGGAGGAGAAAACCGGAACAGGCAAAAAGACCAGCATATAATAGGAGAGAGCCTTTCAAGGTCAAGGGATTGAAGGTGTGTACGACTGCAATCCTCTGAGCAGGGATGGTGGTGGGCAGAGTGGAGAGGGAGGGTATAAAATGTGTCCTAAGGAACTGGGAGGAGACAGATCACACGTGGCTTTACAGGCCACACTCAGGAGTTCTGTCTTTACCCTAAAAGTACAGAGAGCCCCCGACATGTTTTAAATCGGGAGCCCAGGTAACGAGGAATGTGCCCTGGAAAGGGCCCTCTACAGAGTACAGAAGAGACTACAGGGGCCCAAGTGGAGGTGGGCAGCCCTGTGAGGAGCCATTGCAGTGACCAGAGAGCAAACGATGATTTGGACCAGGAGGTACAGGGGTGGAAAAGCAAAATGAGTTAAGGGATATTAGGAGGCAAAGTGAGCCAGACTTGGGAGTGAACTGGATATCAAGGTAGAGGGAGAGGAGTGGAGAATGACTGCTGTGTTATTATGTTCTTCATATCATTTAACATGAATTCCACTTCAATAACAGACAAAGGTGGTTAACACAGTGCTATACTATGAGACGTTTATACTAAATATAAATGTTTATATTATGTTTATTGGGATGAAGTACTTCCTTAGGCTTAAATTCATTTCCCCTAAATAAAGAAGAGTTTTCAATTAATAAAAAATTGTCAGGGCTTCCCTGGTGGCACAGTGGTTGAGAGTCCACCTACCGACGCAGGGGACACGGGTTCATGCCCCGGTCCGGGAAGATCCCACATGTCGCGGAGCTGCTGGACCCGTGAGCCATGGCCGCTGGGCCTGTGCGTCCGGAGCCTGTGCTCCGCAATGGGAGAGGCCACAACAGTGAGAGGCCCACATACTGCAAAAAAAAAAAAAAAAAAAAAAAAAAAAAAAAAAAATTGTCCACTAAGCTAAATTAGCAGCAAAAATATATAGTGAGTTCATTGTAATAACTCTGGGAGAAACAAAAAGCACTGAATTTCTATTACATGTAGGGAATTGATTAATATAATATTAGTTTCCTAAACATGAATTTTTAAAAAATTAATCACTGATCATGATGAAGAAACACTGGACTCAAATATCAACACCCAAGTAATAGACAACAAAATTTTCATTAGTGTAATTGTAACTTTCAGAAATAAAGCTACCAAAGGATAGGCAGATAATTTGTTTTGAAGTGTAATATCTGAGCAGTTATACTAGCAAAGTCATCACATTCTTTTATGCAGAATAAATTATAACAAATGATTACGGAAAAGTCTAAAAGAAAGCATTCTATCTCAAGATTTTAGTAAACTAGTGTTATACTTTTCTTAAGTTTTATCAGTAATTTGTAAAGTACATATAAGACTGTAATACAGCTCTAGGACTTCAACATCTAGTAGACATCAATTCAAGTTACACTCCAATATGGTAGCTGTGGAATAAATACCAATTAAGAAACACCCAAACCAGGCTCTTGTTCTACAATCTCTGTAGGGTACAAGCCCACTGATTTCCTATCTGTCCATCAGATACGTTACTTATTTCAAAAACTAAATTCATAATTTTTTTCAGTAAGATTACATATATTAGGTTCTTCCTCAATATTTGATATGCAGTACAGAATGTATCTTATACTCTCTTTTATTCTTTAATTTTTATAGATCTCCTGTTCAACTAGTTTTATGCACTCAAAATAACTTTGTTTTTCCCTGATCATTTGATAAATTGTTCAGCATCTAAAAACACTTAAAGCATAATAGGTGAATGAATAAATGAATTTTCTCTATCTTACAGGAGAGTTAATAGTTCACACCAACTTGTATTTGTTTGTTTTGTTTTTCTTCTTAACATGGCAAGCTAAAGAAAAGTTTGGGGTATCCTCATAATGTTTAGTTTACAGTTTTCATGTCATTTCTATGAGATTTATTTTGCTCATGTTATATTAGTATTATGAAAACCCTATGAAGACATAAATATATTAATTGAAACGGAACCAACCATCCTAGGAAATACATGAAAGGCAATGATACCATTAACAGTTTTCTACAAAATTTCCATTTAGAAAAATCCATCCTCATGTAATAGTTCAGTTGATACTGGAAAAATAAATAAATATTGAATGGGAGAACAGAGTTTTCTGTGTTTAAACTGAAGCTGTGCACCTAAGCAGCAATATTTCCCAGCAAAATTCATCTCATTTTGAAGAACTTGGGAGGTACTGAAGTTAAAAGAGGAGTGAATATAAATTTTTCAGATGTTTCACAACAAATATGGTGAATTTCAAAAGTTTCCTTTCTCCTCCTTCCCTTTATAATAAAATTATGTGAATGATGGCTATAATTTGTTGAGTGTGTATATATATATACAGAAAATTTACAATGAACACATCACTTTGACTCCAGGAACGCCAGGACTAAAAGATTCCCTATGTTGTCAACAATTATTAGTAAATTGAAAGACATTCCAAGGATAAGGATTTCAGCCAAGTGGGAAATCTGCAGCTTCTATCTGTCATGTATGGGTGCACTGCTTGCTACTGTCATAGTGTTTCCTAGTAATTGAACTTCCACTTTCAAAAATAAACCTTGTGGGGCTTCCCTGGTGGCGCAGTGGTTGAGAGTCCGCCTGCCGATGCAGGGGACACGGGTTCGTGCCCTGGTCCGGGAAGATCCCACATGCCGCAGAGCGGCTGGGCCCGTGAGCCATGGCTGCTGAGCCTGCGCGTCCGGAGCCTGTGCTCTGCGACGGGAGAGGCCACAGCAGTGAGAGGCCTGCGTACCAAAAAAATAAAAATAAAAATAAAAATAAATAAATAAATAAACCTTGTTTGTGTGTTACATGAAAATCAGGATGAAAATTCCAGATGTGCTAAGAAAAGGAAAAATGTGCGCAATAATATATGAATCAAATTTCCCAGAGAGTTCATAGAAGATGGGCATTACATATGTAAGAATATAATAAAACAACCATGGGCTAACAACATCAGCCTTTATTGTTGTAAATAATAAATGACCCTTGAAAAATTGTGTGCATTTTAATCACCTTCCAACTGGATTCCATTTTAGTTTTGGGAACATTTTATCTTCCATTTGAAGTTCCTAAAATATCAATGGAAGCTGTCATTTTTTCTGATGTTCTTAGCCCACATGTATTGATAGATACTCAAGTCCTTAAGAGACTCACAACATAGAATTCCAGGAATTCATTCATTCAAGTGCCAGTCATTCCTTAGCACTGTGCTAAGAACATACAGAAATGCAAATCGTCTCTATATGCTAGGAGTTATGAAGATTGGAGGAGACAGAGAAGTAAACAATTCAGTAAATAATTACAAGAGACTTGTATGTATTGGCATAACAATAGTATACACAGTAAGTCATGGAACACAGAGTAGGGAGTTCCGTGCAGTTTTCAATATGGAGAACAAATAGTAAACAGGGCCAAAACAATACTTGTTTTTATCTTTTGTTTTGTTTGTAATTAGTGCTTTGTTTATTGTGTTTTCTTGAAATACAATGATTATCTATCTATCTTTATCTATAACTGCATTTCAAATCCTCGAGGATGTGATACAAAATTTGCAGGAAAACAGTTAACAAAACCTAAAAAACAAAGAAACAAAAAACCTTTTATATAACTTGCCTAAAGGAAAAGCTGGGCAATAAACGTATTAAATTTCAAGATTCTAGGGTGCAGGGTCCTCAGTCTTACCTAAAATGACATAATTAAGAGACTTTTAGAAAAAACTCACAGTATCCATTTAAGAAAAACATCAAATATGCTAATTTTTATATTTACACTCTATCTTAAATAATACTAAATTATGAAAAATGAATAATATGAAAGTGAGGAAAAAAGTAAACTTCTTAATGAAATCTGTTGTCCTCTGCTTTGGTTATATAATTGCAGGCATGATTTTTAAGATAAAGAGCACTGAGAAAAATAAGTACTTAAGGGCAGTTAAGAGCTATGTAAATAACCCAGGATCTAATGAGTCTTACTGAAAAGAGCAAATTAAAAATTGAAGCCAAATATGCAAGAGGGTAAACGTGATATTAGCAAACAGCATAAAGTTCTTCATCATATATCTTCAAAAGTCCCCTTTTTGCTAGAGGAGGGTGATTTACATTGGTGGTGTAATATGATTTGGAGTGAATGGCCTTCCAGCTGGATGCTTTATCTCCTTTCTTTAAATCCTGTAACAATCTGCTGTCAGGATCACTCTGTCCTTTATTCAAGTTACCTGTTCCTCTCCTGTCCCTTTCGCATCCTCAGACCTCAATCAAATTAAATGCATGTTGAAGGCAAAGCTCACATCCTCATTTTGGTTTTGCATTTGGTGATTCACACAAGACCTCATAAAAGATCTCACAAGAGAAGGTGACTGTGAGTTGGGTGCTGAAATACTAAGAGAGGTCACCAGTCGCCAAGAGGAAAACCCATCACAGAGCAAAGGGAAGGGGTGAGACACAGGCCATGGTCTGGAGAAAGGGTGTGCAGCAGAGAACACCTTGGGAGACAAGACTGAAAATGTAGACAAGAGCCTGATCACAGCTTTCTTATCCTAAGGGCAATGCCAAACCACTGGCAGGTTTTAGGCAGGAGATAAACATTTGGTCACTGACTTAACTTCAAAAAGGGCAGAAAAGGGCGAGAGAAGTAGATGACTACATTCTCTAGTCTGGATGATCAAGAAAATGAATCTATTTCATCCATGAAATGAGATGAAGAGCTGAGCTGATTTGGTTAAAAAACAAAAAAAAATCAATGATTTGAGGATTTACTTAATGGCTGAATGGAGAGGAATGGGGAGGTACAGACAGGGAGAGCCAACAGTGTTGATTTAAACACGTGACGGTTTGAGATTTCTTTCACCTGCTAGATGTGTCACCATAAGGAAGCTGTTTTAACTCCCTCGTTTCCTCATTTATAAAACGGGGATAATAATAAACTTGTTGTGAGAATTATATAATACATGAAAAGTGCTTAGAAAAGTGCCAAGCATCCATAAAAGCCAAAAGCATTAACACTTAGAGCAGCAGCAGTGTGTGGATCTGCCTGTGGGCAGGAAAGACACACTCGTTTCGTTTCCAGGGGACTCTTTTCCTTGCCTGGCCTCTTCGTTGATCTCTTTTTCCTAGGCCTTCTTGAAATGGGACACAAGCTCCTGCTCTTCCTGTTTCTCTCCATTCTCTCTGCCCTGGTCCCTTCCTATTCCCATTCTCCAAATGTTGTTGAGTCCTCTGTTATACTTTTGGAGGTTGGGCTTTAAGCAATTTTTGAATCCTTACAATGGTCTGAAATTATTATGGGTTAAGCTGTGTACTGCAAAAAAAAAAAAAAGTATGTCAAAGTCCAAACCACCTCAGCATGTGACATTATCAAAAATAGAGTTATTGCAGATGTAATTAGTTAAGAGAAGGTCACACCAGACTATGGTGGGCCCTTAATCAGTATGACTGATATCTTTAGAAGAAAGGGACAGAGACACATAGAGAGCAAAACACATGTGACAACTGAGGCAGAGACTGCAGTAATGCAGCTGCAAGTCAAAGGATGCCCAGGCCTGACAGCCACTACAAGAAAGAGGCCAGGAAGGAGCTTTCCTTACAGATTTCAGAGGGACCATGGCCCTGCCAACACCTTGATTTTGGACTGCTAGACTCAGAACCATGAAAGAATATATCCCTGTTGTTTTAAGCCACCCAGTTTGTGTCACTTTGTTACAGAAGCCCTAAGAAATTAACATATAAATATTTATAAGAATGTGCTTTTTTCTAAAAAGAGAGTTTTGAGCTTTCATCAGATTCTCAAAAGGACTTGAAACTCAGGAAACCTTCAGCAACAACTGTTCTTTGCATTCTCCCCTGATGATCCCATTTACTCCTGTGACTTTAACTGAACCTGGGTATCTTTGTTTCCCAGATATGTACAATAATCCAGACTTCTCTGGAGTGCTAGAAACTTATGTCTACTTGAAATCTCTGCTCACATATTCCCTACTGAGTGGAGGATATACTGAATTATTGTTACTTTCCTCATTTCATTAAATGATACCACAATTAACTTAGCTGTTTAACCCCAATACTGAGAAGGCTTCAATGATCCATAACCCCACCCATCATTAAGAGTTGTTAGCCTGACCTCCAAAATAAATCATGAATGTGTCTACCTCTCTTCCCCCTTTGCTCCCACTACCCTAGGACTGCCACTCTCATATCTTTCATGGAGTGATGCAATTGCCTCCCCAGCTGGCTTCCTAGCTTCCTCTTTTCTTTTCCTCTTATTCATTGTTTCAGTGAAGTGCCAGGACAGAGATTAACATGAAGTTAAGCACTGAGTGTTCCCCTGTTGGGTAAAGGAGTGAAAAAGGATTTTGGAGAAAGAGGAGTTGGGTTGTGAAATGTAGGGTGACCAACTCATCCTATTTTGCCCAGGACAATAGACTGAATGTTTTCCCCCTAACGTAAGGAACCAGGCAAGGATGACTTCAGTTGTCTCTCCTATGCACCATCATAATAAAAATGCTAGACAGTGCAATAAGGCAAGAAAAAGAAAGGAAAATAATATAGAATGAAAAGTCATAAATAAAACTATCTCTATTCAAATAAAACATAGTTGTCTGCTAGAACTAATAAATGAGTTTAGTAGGTCACAGTATATAAGGTCAATTCACACACACACACACACACACACACACACACACACACAAATGTACAATTGCAATGAACAATTGGAAATTGAAAATTTTTTAAAGTACCATTTAAAACAGCACAAAAAATATTTAGGTATAAATATAGAGAAATACATACAAGATCTGTATGTTAAAAACTGAAGAGAAATTTTAAAAGATCTAAGGAAATTGAGAAAAATACTGTTTTCATACATTGGAAATCTCAATAATATTAAGATGTCAGTTCTCCCCAAATCTATCCATAGATTCAACACAATCCCAAGCTGAATTCCAGCAAAGATACTTTTTAATTAAAAAAGATGATTCAAAAAGTGATATAGAAAACAAAGGAACTTAACTATCCAAAACAAATTTGAAAAAAAATAAGGTTGGAAAATTCACACTATCTGATTTCAAGATTTATTACAAAGATACAATAATCAATATAGTGTGGTATCAATAAGTATAGGCACATACCTCATATGGTTAACTAAGTTTTGTCAAAGGTGCAAAAGCAATTCAGTGGTAAAAGGATAGTCTTTTAAAGAAATGATGCTAGCACAAATGGACATCTATATATTAAAAAAATAAATAAATAACTTTGATCCCTACCTCATCCATATACAAAAATTAGCTCAAAGTGAATTAAAAACCCAAATGTAAAGCCGGAAACTATAAAACTTCTAGAAAAAACATAGGATGAAATTGATGTGACCTTAAGTTATGCAAAAATTTCTTAAATATAAAACCAAAAGCATAATCCATAATAGAATGAAAATTGACAAACTGGACTTTATAAAAATAAAAATGTCTCCACTTTGAAAGATACTGTAAAGAAAATGAAAAGATAAGCCAGAAATAGGTGACATCATCCAGTTGCAGAGGCTTTGGGATCCACCTCATCTTTCAGGCCAAAAACATGCATTCCCTAAGCAGTTTCACCAATGACTGGGGCCTGATCATTTCTGTTCAATGAATAATTCCTCTAAAGTGGCAGGAATTCCCCACTGACTATGCCAAGTTGTTTTCAAAGCTGCAACACAGTCTGAGGCTCCTAATACCCATCTTTCTTTCCTTGTACTCCTGTTCCTGTTCCCTCTCCCTTTATCTTTCATACATGCAATATTTAAAAATTTTTTTTTGGCATTTCTAATTCCAGAGGACCCAAACTGGCACAGTAAGTAAAGCCTCAGTCATTTAGAGCACTGTAATCCATGACAAGAATCTGCAGACTTATCCTCTAAAGAGAAAGTGTTCTGAAATACTTTAAATCATACCCATCAGCATTTCAGTTATATACAGTACATTTCACAAGTTAAGTGCTATGTAAAAAGTAACTTTTTAAAAGCAGATTTGATATCATAGATCATGGTGAACCCTTAAAGGAAGATAATAGTAGCAATCAGCTACTTTAAAAATCTGGAAAGTGCTGCTATTTTGCAAGTTTGGGTTATCCACTTATCATTTCATAATATAAAAGTAAAAAGTTTCATAAATGCAAAAGAACAGGAAATCCAGTTACCATACTAGAAAAGTACAATTTCCTGCTAACATTCTTAGCTTTTCTCTTCCAGAACAATATCTTGGTATTTACAATTCACATAATAGCATTATATTTTTTAAAACCAAGGGGGGCAGCTGTAACTTCAATAAAAGATTTTAAATACATCAGCACTTTTCTTCCTTAAATGTGTAATGCAACTGCTGTTCATTCAATGTAAGCACTTTAATTCATTTTTTAGAAAATAAATTTTAACAACTCTCAAGGAACTAATATATTGTTTGAACACTGAATGAAATAGATTAAATGCAGCAAGTTTGGGAGAGTGAACATTGCACTAAGTCAAGCGAAATTTGACAGAGCATGTTTTCAGTCACTATGAACAATTTAAATTGCTTCTAAGCAGAAAAAAATGCTTAAAATTAAGATGAGAAAATTGTTTTCAATATGCAATCATTTAATACCAATTATGACAAAAGGCTGGCTTCGCAACAACTGAAAGAAACCACAAGCTTAATTTTAACCTTCCACAAATATCTTTTTAGAAGAGGGGTGGTAAGAACATTAAAGAATAAAAACCATGTATCTGCAGAAAAGAGAAACATGAAGAAATGTAGGAGGAAAAGAATTCCGACTCTATAAAAATGGATGAACAAAGCAATAAATATTTGTGTAAAAATGTGTTCTTTGGTGATCCAAGTGAGAGCAAGTTTCATTAGAATGATGGCAAAGGCAGATATGCTGGAGGGATGAGGAGTGAGGGTGATTGTGTGGAGAGGGTAAATGTATGAGACTCTCAGAGGCCCCTTGGAAGTGAAGAGAAGAGACTGAGTTGGAAAGGAGCTGGGTAGGACTCAGAGCAGGAGTTTTGTTTTAGGACCATGAATGCTTAAGCATGTCCGTTGCTAGAGGCAAGGATACACATGCGAAGGTTACATGACAGTTAGCATGGTTCAGTCCTTAATGTGTACCCGTTACGTGGTGCACATGAGGCATGACAAATGAAAACGTGGTCTAATCTATCCCAGAGATACTGTAACTTTCAAGCAAGAGGAAGCGGTGGGATTTAGAGAAGAGTCAGCACCGTGAGGCAGCTAGTTTTCCAGCTAAAGGCTCAGCCTCGGGGAGGAGGCTGGGGGAGTCACAGGGCTCCTGAGATAGAGAGGACGGGGGGTTAGAGAGTGTGGGCATGGGGCCCTGTTTTGTCAGGATGGGAGGGAATTCAAAGTATCTGTGGACAGTGAGGGGACAGGAAGCAGGTAGGGCAGGGGCTAGAGGGGTTCCTTTCGCCTTTCTGTCCCCCATTCCTCCCAGTTACTACTCCAAACTATCACCTCCGTCCTCATCCCCTCACTTTTAGCAGATATCTTCCTCATCTAGTTTATTAATAACATCGTAGTAATCACTTCTTCCCTTACTTAGATGTTTGCACAAGGCTTCTAAAACTTGCACCACTTCCATACCCTCCTAAACAACCTCTTACATTGCTTCCAAAGTCACCTATCTGAACTGCAAGTTGCATTCCTTCACTCCCTTGATAACTTTAAGAAGTCGACACTATTTTAAAAATTCAATCTCCAACAGGCACATAGCCCTCTTCAGTGCCCTTAGTCACCACTTGGTGCTCATAAAGAATCAGAGTTAACTAGTGCAACACATCATCTGAGTCGAAGTGTACTAGTAGTGAGTAATACAGGGGAACAAAATTTGCCACCCCAAAATGTGTCTCTTTGACATGAGGATTAATATAGGCAGAAGACTCAGAAAGTTTTTCGTATTACTTTCCCTTTAACTACCTAAAATAATTTAGATAAAGGGTCTGGGCCTGGAATAGAGCTGTCACCTGAGATATCTGCAAAGAATATCTCAGGCGGGGGGGTGGGGGGGAACTCAGCAAGGCCTAGAGATCAGAATCCCCTCCGTGTCCCATTGTCTCTTCCTGGCCCAGCAAACATCTGTTTATCAAATATTTGCTTTTTCATCTCCATGTGAATTGCCTTCATCTCCTTGAAAGTCCCAAACCAGGACTCTCAACATCATCTTTTGTCTTTAGCTGAAGAAGGTATCTATGGTGAGGGTTTCAGCCATTTTGGGGAGTTAATCAGGTTTCCTCAGTCTCTCCCATGCATACATGTTATTGAACTTTTGTTTATTTTTTCCTGTTAATCTGTCTCATGTCAATGTAGTTCTTAGACCAGCCAGAAGAACTTAGAAGGGCAGAGGAAATTTTCTTTCTCTCCAACAGTAATGTATATAACTAACAGAAGATTTTGAGAGGAACAGGAAAAAGAATTTACATTGACACTACGTGGAAAACATAAGGAAAAGACAGACCCAAATGACAAATTTTAACATACCGTTCTCTGAAAATCATGGGCTAATCACCACCTTATCACCCCTGAATACTTTTTATTGTTGGAAAAATGCAGCACTCTACAAAACAGATGTTTTAGCCAAAATTAATATTCTGACAAAGAAGCTCACTAAGTTGCTATTTTATTCAAGCATGCTACTTGGTGGGGGAGAAGATCTCATTCTCAGGCTTATCAATCATCCAACAGAAAAGGCCACTTCCTAGTTATAACTTGTCCTTCCAGCTTTAAAACATAATACTAATTAACAGAAGTCTCAATTTAATAGAGTCGGGAGACCAGAGGGTAAGCTCCCACACCCAGTGATAACAGCAGACCCCAACAGGAAGAAGAAAGACTTCTCTTCTCTCCCGGCAAGGACACAGCTAATAAAAAAAACATGGATTCTTTGTTTATTACAGCCCTCCCAACTTCCTTTTCCCCTCTCTAAAGGAGTTCTCCTTCCCTTGTCATGGGGAGATTACATGTGGCTCTCCATGACTGCAGACCCTGAGCTGTAATTCTCTGCTTACCCGTTTTAAATCTATCTTTGCTTGAGAAATATGTGGTAGTCTATTTGCTTTAGGGCACTATTTTGGTGGCCTGTATGAAGACCAGAGAAGACCCCCAATGGCTCCAGGCTATTGAGTAAAAAGGTACAATACCCACAGTGGAGTCCACTGGGCTCACTGCTTTTCTCACCTGGGTTTTGAGCTTTCTCCTGGATCTGAGCTCATGCTCTCTTTGTGTTTAAAGCTCTCCAGGCTTTAATCAGGATCTAATTTAAGGTTCTGTGCCTTATGGTTCAGGCTTCATTCTGTATGGAAATACTTATTTGGCACTTTGGTCTGATTTTTAGATCAGACTGTTTCAGCCAAGACTGGTTGAGAGGCTGTCAGCTCATTTCTTCAGAAACAGGGGCTGGTTCACTGAAACTGTGTCAGTTCAGCCTTTGGTCCATTCCTTTGAAATAGGGGCTGCTCTCTGGAAACTGGCTGAAGAGCCTTTGTCTGGAGCCTCCAGGACAAAGCCTGTTTCCTTAGAACTGGCTGATATTAGCTTGCAGGCTGTTTGAGTTGCAAGCTTTTTGAATTGAGTTGATTAAGCTGCAAGCTATTTGAGCTATTGGAAATTTATTCTTCACTCTAGTGAAAAACCTCTGAGAAATAGGATCCCAGTTATTTAAGTACTGCTGAGCATCCCTTGTACCCTTCCACAGGGACTCCATGATTTTATGTTTAAAAACCATGTTCCTCCCTCATGTGCATTTCTAACTAAATGGACCAACCTGAAAAAGGGCAATTTAGAATATCAATGACCATTACAGGGAAATTTTGAAATTCCCACATTATTTAAGAAAATTATCTTAAAACTGAATTGGACTACGATAGCTCAAAATTTTTCATAACTGAATAATATGCCTACTTTGGTTTTTTGAGGTTTCCAAACATTATCAGGAGCCAAGAATTGCCTCCCTGCAAAATCAGATTTGAAGACTAACTGCAGCAAACAAATTATTAAAGAAAGATGAAAGGGCTCCCAAAGCCTCAGGCTCTTATTCCTTGGCTTCTTTCTCTCAGACTCCTTCTCTGGCACCATTTTTTCTCTCTCCCTCCACTCCTCCTGGCCAGATTTGGCCTCCGGCACCATCTTCCTCCTTCCCCTCTGTACCACCTACAGCTCCACCTACACCTCCTATGTACTCTCAGTTCCCCCATAAAAATACTCTCGCTGAACTTCCCTTTTCCTCTGAACTTGTCAAAATGTGTCCCTTTAAAAGTAAGCCTTCTGAGGATCCAGAAGCTAAACCCTCAATTTCTTATATTCCCTGAACTAAAGCTGAACTTTAAGTCACAGACAAAAATTTCCCAAAGTAACCAAAGATCCTCACAGATTTGCTGAGGAATTTAATACAGTTATTCAAACTCATCAACCTGGTTTATATCAGCTAGCTCATCTGCTTGTCAGTGAAGGCCAAGCTCAACCTGGAATGAAAACTGCTAATTGGGAAAATTCTGAAAGGTCTCTAGAATTACAATTGGGAGATCAGCCCTCTAACTTATTATACGATCAGGCTCAGGCAATTGCTAGGCAACTTCATCAGCAATTCCTAAGGCTATTCCGAATCCTGTTGAATGGACAAAATGCAGGCTTGCACACAAAAATCCGGTGAATCTGTTCATGACTATTACAACTGACTTCATATTAGTTTTAAGGAAAATTCTGATCTTCCTTCAGATGATGATTCCAGCTGAGGAGTTTTTAACTCTTTTTTATTAATCAGTTGAACTGGGACTTTTCCCTTCAGACCAGGATGGAATGGGAAACTACATTCACTCTAGATTTAGTTAATCTGGCAAACCAGCTCTTTCACACTCTAGAAGAGTCACCTCCAAGGAAGACCACCAAACTTCTTTATCTTCAACTCCAGCAAATGAAGGCTCCTTAACAAAACCCAAATCCTCCTAGTTTCTGCTATTATTGCAAAGAGCCATGAAATTGAAAAAGAGATTGTCACAAAGATAAGCACTTCAGGCACCTTCATCCCTCTAACCAGCCTTTCCAACATCCTTCCAGTCCTCAGTGATGGGGCTCTGAGGAACTACAGGAGCTGTTCCCAATCCTCCCTTGAAATCATCCTGGAGAAACATTTCTTCAGTTTGGGGATGACGGTCTTCCAGTCCTAACTGACAATGTAGCCACTGCTCAACCCCACTATAATAAAGCAGGCCCTGCCTCAGAGTACTAAAACAGTTCAAATAGTGGGGATCTCTAATGAATCTCAAGAGATTCCTGTCTCTGAACTTATTCCCTTTTGTTTAGGCTTTTTGAGATACATAACCTTTACTCCTTAGTTCCTCCACCCTATCCATTTATTAGGCCAAAACTTCTTTTAAAAGTATCATGCCAGAATTTCTTTCTCTCAAAAGGGAGAAACAATTCTAGAATTTGACATCAAAGTAAGCAAAGAGGTGAGAAAATGATCCCTTGACATCTTTTATTTGTTCTGTATCTGACTGTACTAAAGCAAACTCAGGAAACACTGATCATCTATTCCTATTGAATTCACTAGCACCTTCCTTATGGGCAAAATCTCTAACTGATATTGGCAAAATTCACAGCACACCTCCCATCTAGATTTAAGTAGATCCCTCAAAACCTATTCTCAGAATTAATGAACAGCCTATAAGTAAAGAAGTCCTTCAAGACATAAAGCCCATAATAGAAGACTGAGCTCAAGACCTCATTATCCCTTGTACTATCCCTTGTATTATCCCTATTTTACTGGTGAGAAAACCTAAGAGCTGAGGAGCTTTGTTGAGGACCTCCAAGCAATAAACAGCCTTGTTAACCCTGAATACCCTATTGCTCATAACTCTCCTACTTTACTAACATCCATTCCCGTCAGAAGTAAATTCTTTATGGCAATTGATTTATGCAGTGCATTCTTTAGTGTTCCAATTGATGAAGCTAGCCTTTTTGCCTTCACTTGGGAAGAAAAACAATTCACTGGGACAGTAATGCTTCAGGGTTTACTGAGAGTTCTTATTTCTTATAAATCCTGAAGACTGATCTGGATGATATAAAGTTCCCTAGAGGGTCTATTTTGTGGCAACAGACCACAAATAGATGATTTGCTTCTCTGCTCTCTTTCCCAAGCCTCCTCACAGGAAGACAGCATTCACTCTATAAAGCTTTTAGCCTTAAAGGGACATAAGATTCCAAACCCAGGTTCAATATTTACATTATCTGATATCAGAACAAAGGCTACACCTAGATCTAGATAGACTTTGTGGCTTCCCAAAACCCAAAACTAAAGCACCAACTGAGAGTTTTTCTTGGGCTAGTTGGTTATTGCCAAAACTAGATTTCAAATTTCTCTCTTATGGCCAAACCTCTCATTTTTATTGTTTTACTAAACAATTAACAGCCTTAATTTTATAGAAGGAACTAGACAACTTAGCAGTCAAGGCCTTAAAGGAGAGTTTGATGAACCCACCTGCCCTTGGGCATCCCAATTATCAGCTTCTCTTTTTTCCATTTTGTATATGAAAAAGAAGGAAATGCCCTTGAAGTACTCACCCAAAAACACAGGGACAACTATCAACCCATAGGATATTATAGGTAGCAACTGGACGCTGTCACACGAGGATACATCCTTTCCATAGAACCATTACAGCCACTGCCCTTTTGATTAATGCCACTGAGAAAATTATCATGGTATCCCTTTTAATCATTTTTGTACCACATGCAGTTGAAGTTCTCATGAATTCTCACCTCATTCAACATTTCTCAGTCAGCTACCTCACCTCCCAAGAAGTCCTATTGTTAACTGCTCCTCACATAACTCTTCCATTGTAATAACCTTAAGTTTGCTGCTCTTCTCCCCTCCAGCCCTGACAAACTCTCTCACTACTGCTTAACACTGAAGGATCACCTCTTGTGTCCTCATCATGATCTACAGGAAATTCCTCTGGGTAGTGCTGACTTTTCATGCTTCACTGATGGTTCTTATTTAAAATGTGACAATGGCAAATATTATGCTGGGTATGCTACTGCAGCTCCTTTTGATGTTGTTAAGGCAGCATCTTGACCTATGGCTATTCAGCCCAACGGGCTGAATTATACACTCTTACATAAGCTTGCACCTTAGCAAGGACCAAACTGCCAATATTTATATTGAAAGTAGATTTTCTTTCAGAGTAGTTCATGATTTTGGAATGTTGTGGAAGCAACATAGCTTCCTTATTTCCAGCAGAAATAAAATTAAGAATGATCCTTATGCTCAGGAATTACCTGCCACTTTAAGATTCTGCAGCATTCTAAACTTGACTCTCTGGAAGCTAAGGGAAATCACTTTGATGATATTTCCACAAGGAGTGCTGCCCTTAAAGGGATCAACAGCCACCAAAACTCAAAAGGGATGTTCACCCAAATGATAACTTAAAAGCTATCTAGAGAAGCCCAACAATTGGTCTCTGTAAAGGAAAAACAAGATTGTAAGAGAAGCTCTGATTAAGAACCAAATAAGAAGCCAGTCCAACTGGAAACTTTAAATTCCCACTCCTCACCACTGTACATGCATGAAACCATTGGTCTACTGATAAAATGATATCATTCATGAATCAATATTGGTGCGGAAACATTAACAAGGCTGCAAATGTGCTTACTTCACTTGTCCCATTTGTCCAAGGTATTACCCAGGGAAGCCTGTTTGTAGTGCTCCCAGGATTTTCAACTGCCTAATGGGCCAGGTATGACAAATGGATTTCATACAACGTTCTCCATCACATGGCTATAATTATTTTTTAGTTATGGTCTGTATGTTTTCACACTAGACTGAAACCTTCCCTGCAGGCAGGCTACTACTTTTCCATGGCTAAAGTCCTTTTGGAAAATACTTTATCCCTATGTAGGGAACTCCTCTTGAGCTCCACAGTGATCAAGGAACATATTTTACTGGCCAGATACTTTAACAAGTCTGTGCTGTTTGGCTGGTTTCACAATACTTTCACTGTGCTTACCACCCTCAATACTCTGGTTTAGTTAAACACACTAATGACATTATTAGGATTCAATCAGCACAATTTGTAAAGGCCCTACAAACAACTTGAACAAAAGCATTCTCACTGATCCTTTTATTTATTATTATTTTTTAATGACAAAGATGCTCTAACTTAATACTTTGAAAAAAATTTCTGTTTTTAGTTCAACACAGTATATACATTTGAAAATAGTAGTAAATATATGTGACAGATATTATATATTCAGTCCAAAGATAATGCCTTTTTGCCTGTTTGGTATTCCAAATCCATTTTAATAGTACTTTGAAAGACTCCTTCTGGACCTGGTGACTGCCAGGTCAGAAGTCACGGTGCTAGGCTAACTCAATCTCAAAGATTTCTGTGGAACATGATAGATCCTCTGTAAAAACAAAAATAAAACAAAATAAAGGAAAAGATACTTCCATGGTGTAATAAGTTTGGGAAATAATGCACATTAACCTTCGTCTTGGAATTCACAAAGCAAAATAAGCTATTGAAATTTCCAAAAAGTTCTAAAATAATAATGGCCATTTACTTTTGTTTATCCTAGACTCTAGGTCTTAGAGATTTCAAATCTTATTTGACTACAAAATCTTTTCTTCCCACCACACCTGTTAGCATTCCTAAAACTAATGCTCTGAGGAATATACACTCTAAGAAATACTGTCAGCCAAAAGAGAACAAAGACTCTGCCTGTTTATCCCTTTATTTCCACTGGGGAGTACAAGTCCAGGCACACAGTAATTTTAAAAAGAAGTAATTCATTACTTAAAAGAGAAATATCTTACATATACAGAAAAGTATAAAGAATGTTATGGCAAATAGCTATAGACTCACTCCCACATTTAGTAAGTATTAATATTGTACAGTATTTGTTTCAAATCCTTTCTTTTTTAAACAAGTAAGTTATTACAGATACCATCCAAGTCTTATCTCTAACTCCATATTCATCTCCAAAGTAACCACTATCCTGAAGTTGATCTATAATCAACTCAATTCATGCATGCACGTTTTAGATTTTTACTATACACGTATGCGTTAAAAGTAATACAAAATATGTTTTGTATGTTTAAAAAATGTACCTGGACTCTTATAACTGAGCTATAATAAGATGATCAAGTCATTAAAAGTCAGTCAAAAGACTGGATTTTTAAACAAAGAAGATATAGGGATGGTAAATAAGTACATAAAAAGATGCACAACATCATTAGTCAGTATGGAAACAAATAATAACAACAATACATACCACTATACACCTACTAGAATGGCAAAAACTAAAAAGGCTGAGTATGCCATGTGTCAGCAAAGATGAAGAGCAACTGAAACTCTCGTACACTGCTGATGAAAAGTGTATGGTCATCTTGGAAAACTGTTTGGCATACAGTTAATAGGTGTTTACCCAAGAGAAATGAAAACTTGTGTCAACAAAAGAACCTGTCCATGAATGTTTACTTTATTCATAATGGCTCCAAATTGGATACAGCCCAAATGCTCATTAACTGGTAAATAAACAAATATTCAATGGAATATTACTCAGTGATAAAAAGAGATTAATTACTGAGACCTGAAACAATACAAATGTATCTCAAAGGCAATACTAAGTGAAAGGAATAGATACAAAAGCCTACATATTATATGATTCCATTTACATAACATTCTGGAAAAAAAATAGAAATAATCAGATTAGTTGTTGCCAAGGGTTGGAGTTGGGTGAGGGGATTCACTACACAGAGGCATGAGGAAAACTTTTTGAGTGAAGGAAGTATTCTATATTTTGATTTTGATGATACCACTGGTCTTTTTAAATCTCAGATCCAGCCCTTTTGGAACTCATAAACTCTCAGCTTTTGAGATAGTCACAGGCTTCCCAACATACTTGGCTCTTGCTCTTTTGGTCCACAACTGATAAAAGGAAAAATACACCAATAGTGCAAAGGTCTAATTGTTTCTATTAAAAAATCATCATGTTTTGGTACAGCAATCTTTTCACAGTGTACTCTCATAATACAAAAAGACCTTAAACATCACAGGTTGCAACCTGGAGATTCTATTAGAAAAGACACCTCCAGAAGAACTCTCTTCAACCTCCCTGGAGAGGCCCATATCAAACACTGCTAACCAACCTTTGTGCTGTCAAACTCCAAGGAATAGACTCTTGGGTTCATGTGATGTACCTAAAAAAGCACTGAGCCCCACCTGGACCAGCACAACATCTGGTAACTTGAAAGTAAAGATTTCCCAGAATTAAAGCAGATGACATCCGATAAGGCAGTTTTCCCAAGATAAATGAACAAGGTATGTCGGAAATTTAGTGCCAAACCTTTGCTGATGACATAACACTTCAAATGATCTCCAGTGTCTATGATCTTGTTAACATATGGACTTCAGATTAAAAGTACCTGAGAGTTCTGCATGCTACTCCTCATTGTTACTTGCATGTGACCTCAGTAGGTTCCCAATCTGTGAGCTTTCCCTCCAACGTGAGACACTACACACAGTAAAGGTCCTTCCTGACATGGAGGGACAAAAAGCCACTGAAACTAGAAAACCTGACTCTTGATCAGTGATGTTTTCAAAGATCCTTATCAAAAAGGGGAAGTATAAAAAAAAATAATAAACAGAAATCTCAATTTTAAAAATTTGGGAGACCAGAGGATTGAGCTCTCATATTCTGTGATGACAACTGTGCCCAATAGGAAGAAGAAGAGACTCCTCTTCTTTCCTGGCAAGGATTTAGCCAATGAAAAGCCATGGATGCTTTGTTTACTACAGCCCTCCTAACTTTTATTTTCCCCTCTATAAAAGTGTTCTCCTACCATTGCCATGCAGAACTTGCACATGGCTTGCTTGGTTGCAGACCCCAATTTGCATTTCTCTTCTGATCCTGAATAAATCCGTTTTCACTGGAGAAATATCTGGCAGTCTATTTGTTTCAGGTCAACAAGCTTCTACTAAGCTACACCATAAACTGTACTTTATATTCAATTAATAGTGTACTTCTCATGAAACTTTATATTACCCAGCATCTTTGGTCATGTTAATCACACCCCACTCCCTCCCCAATTGATCATCTCATTCTTACTCTTCAAAACTCTTCACAGGGGTCAAGTCCCCTTAAATTGTTTCCCTGACACTTCTGCTGCTTAGAATTGAGACTTCTGAGGCATTTTTGGTATTTTTAAAAATAAGTCTTAAAAATCATCCTTTCCCCACTATCCAAAATGTGCTACAACTTACATTTTAATTTTTTAGCATTTTCAAAGAAGATATTTCTCAAACTCTAATCTAGTGTCTTAATTTTTTATAGATAATGATGTCTTTTGAATATCCACCTTAACTTATTCTTTTTTTTCTCATTTTATTCCTTAAGTACGCAGAAAAATAGTTGGTTGCAATCCTTCTTAGAATAATCCACTTCACGTTTTATTACATGGATTAAAGTCAAACTGTAAATTCCAATGAATTTGCCTCCAGCACTTAACCTCAAGATTTGCTTTGTCCCTGAATCATCAGAAAGAAGTTGGTCACTGATGCAGAGACAATTAACCACTCCAAATAAGATCTATATGTTTTATTTTATTATATCTCTATATAATTGCTTTATTTTTATCTTGCTCAAAAAATAACCATGGTACAAAACATAATAAATTGTGATTGTGTAACTGTCATTCTGGTCAGAACAAAACAAAATCAGCTGGTGTTTTTCTTCATCTGATAGATTTTTCTCCTAGCAGTTCAGTACATGTTAAAAAATAAACATACTTTTCTAGGACTAAAAAAATTGGCAATTTATGAATATAGTTTATGTAAAGACTGATTAGCCACGAAATGATAAAAAGAAGAAATATATTGAAAAAAATAGGTGTGTAAAAGAAAAAAATTCCCATATCTAGAAACATGATTAAGATTGTAATTTGTGGGCTTCCCTGGTGGCGCAGTTGTTGAGAGTCCGCCTGCCGATGCAGGGGACACGGGTTCGTGACCGGTCCGGGAGGATCCCACATGCTGCGGAGCAGCTGGGCCCTTGAGCCATGGCCGCTGAGCCTGTGCGTCTGGAGCCTGTGCTCCACAACGGGAGAGGCCACAGCAGTGAGAGGCCCGCGTACCGCCAAAAAAAAAAAAAAAAAAGATTGCAATTTGTAACCCCCTTTTGGAGAGAAATAAGCATTTCTATGATAATTTTAAAAATACCTTTCTGATGAAATATAATGGATTTAAAATTTGGCTTGAGAAACCAGTGGCTCAGCTACCATATGGTTAGTTGCCTTTTAGTCATCAGTCTAACAGTATTTATCCAGACTTTTTTTTTATATTTGTACCAGTGTAACAGCTATTATCTAATCATTTTCCTCACTTATAAAATATCCCTACCAAGAATGGATCTTTGAATTAGCCTACTAGAACATTTTCTCTTGCATACAAACTATAATAAAACTTAGACACAGTCTTATAATCAATTTATCTGATGTTTTATCTAGCCAGACTAACTAAATTCTAAGGGACTGTGTCATAGTTTAAGACATATTTTTTAGAATTGCAAAAATAGAGCACAAATGAAAAATTACATAAAATCAACTATGTGTGAGGGAGAAAATTCAAGGAAGATTTAAATCTTTGAAAACAATGATAACAATATATAATGCAAGAATTTCCATGAAAATAGTGTAAGCAAACACCAATCTAATAACACTTTTGTCAATAAGGCATGCATTTTTATCATTACATTATATGCAATATTAAATTTATACTGAACTTGCTTTCATATAGCTTTTAACTTTTTAAAATGTTTCATAGCCATGACCACATTTCATCTCATTTAGTTGGTTTTACCACATAATTTTGCTTTTCTTGTTCTTGCACATTAAGAACAGAAAGAGAAAAGATAATTCATTCAAAAGTAATTTAAAAAGCATTTTCTGTCACCAGAAATGACAAGTCATAAACAGTAACACATGAAAAGTCTGGTAACCAAGACTTTTTACCAAACAAGTGATCTTCCAAGTCTGTCTTTCCTGCCACCATTTGAGTCTCCTTGCTTCATTCCATATCCCCAACTACTCCTATAATGACAGTCTTTGTTATTTTCTTCAGACAACTTCTAGTCTAGTAAAGACCCATAATCCAGCTGCATAACTGGAGCAGCGTGGACTAGAAGCAGCTCAGTCACTAAGAACAGTCGATGTTACTCAGCCCACGAATGAGTCACCAGGGCTCCAAGAAAACTCACAAAACAGCAAATGTAAAATTTTGTATAATGGACTAAAACCACCCAATTGTCTGACATTATCATTTAACAACATCACCATTTTCCTGAAGTAATTAATTCCTATGGCCCTATTTCATACATAAAGGAAGAAATATTCTTTGTGAGAATATGACTAGTGTTATAATAAGTTATCTTTAAGACGTTATCCCATTGTACCTGGAAAGAAAAGTTCCTTAGGGAATCTGTGACATAGTTCCCAACTACTTACTATAATCCCTGCTGCTGAAGGTGATCATTTAGAACAGAACTTGTTCCAATAATTATTATCATTTCCTATAAAAGATACTCGATCTAATTCAGCATCAATGATAAGAATAATAAAAACTAGTATTTGTTGAGCACCTTTTTGGTGGTAGGCACAAATCCAGCCCTTCACATAGAGTATCTCATTATAACCTATTAATAAATATAACAACTCAGAGATAAAAATTTAAGTCTGAGCCTTCGGGGGTGTTCTCTCTGATAGCATGCCTTCAATGCTTCAGCCCTTGCTACTGCATTTCATTTCCTTCTCTCTCTGCTCCTGTTCTTCCGTGGCAATCTTCCCCTCTTGGCCTGGCTAAGTTCCAAGCTGCAGAAGGCACTGGTGTACACCAGAACCACAGGGGTCTGCAATGAAGTTCTCCCCTTGGTGCTTATCAATGAGCCCCCAGAACATCCTTACACATCATAAAGTTCATGGCACTGCTGTATCTGGTGGGTTACTTGGTCTGAGTGACAGATTTGTCATGATTCCTCTGGTTGTTTCAGGGAATGATACAGGTGAAATAAATGGTAATATGAATGGGAATCACAAGTTCTACATGCCTTATATCTTTGCTGCTGGCACTAATCTATGAAATTCCTCCTGGGATGCAGTATTAGTTCTGATTTATCTTGTCCAGGGAGGAGGGGTCAGAGGCTTCTTATTCTTTCCTATTTTACTGGCTTTTATTTCTACAGGTCAGAGAATTAATTTGAAGGTTCCACCCCAAATCAAAGTATCCATCCAAATGTTGTATACAGGAACCAAGGAAATTACCACAGAATGGAACTGTGAATCCCTGGATGAACTGTGAGACAATAAAAGCATGTATGATGCTTCTGAATGCCTAGGAGTATCACTCCCCTACCTAACACACCAGTGGAGTTATCTCTTCTATATCATTTCATAATCTCAGCCTGAAGGTTTGTTTTATAGGCCCATTTCTAGTACCAAGTATCTTAGTCTGAGTTCCTACAAAGTGGATTCTTAAGAAAGGGCTTGTGTTGATAATTTATTTTGGGAAGCAATCCCTGAAAAGGAAAAGGAAATACTTATGGAAAAAGAAACAGAGCAAAAGGGAAAAATAAACCCAATGGTATATTTTCAAGCTGATTCCCACTGTAGGGATTTGGAACTTGATAATGCTGGGCACCTTTGCAGAGGCATGTAAAATGCACTTCATCAATGTCTGCCCAGGGCAGAGAAAAAGAGGCATTTATCTACTGGCTCCAGTGCCTCCTTCCGTAAGAAGATCAATGACCTGAAACTCAAGGTTTATACATGACTCAGTGTCTAGATGGTATCTCCCAAGAAATCTGAAAATCTGTGACAGAAACTTGCCATGGGGCAGAAAGGAAGAGAAAGTAGATGCAGCTGAGCCAGATGCTGTTACATTACATCTGTGGGAAGCTGGTCACCACAAGGGCTAAAGAATATGAAGCGGGACACAAGAGATTCCTAGTTCAATCTTTCATCTTGTTTAAAAACACTTCAGGGCTCCCCTTGTGGCGCAGTAGTTGAGAGTTCGCCTGCCGATGCAGGGGACACGGGTTCATGACCCGGTACGGGAAGATCCCACATGCCACGGAGCAGCTGGGGCCGTGAGCCATGGCCGCTGAGCCTGCACGTCTAGAGCCTGTGTTCCGCAACGGGAGATGCCACAACAGTGAGAGGCCCGCGTACCGCAAATAATAATAATAATAATAATAATAATAATAATAATAAAAATAAAAACATAAAAACATAAAAACACTTCATCCTCTAAAACAAATTAAAGTGTAGAGAAACCATTCTCAAACCCTTTCCAGCTTTTCTAAAGAACCTTTAATTAGCAAACAGACTCACTATTACCTTTTGTTTTGCTTTTTTTTTAAAGCCACATATTGTATCATTACTTTTATTTATTTCTTTAATTGAAGTATAGTTTGGTGTACAATATATATATTTTTTAAATTTTATTTATTTTTGGCTGCATTGGGTCTTCGTTGCTGCGCATGGGCTTTCTCTAGTTGTGGCAAGTGGGGCTACTCTTTGTTGATGTGCGTGGGCTTCTCATTGAGGTGGCTTCTCTTATTGTGGAGCACGGGCTCTAGGCATGTAGGCTTAAGTAGTTGCAGCACACGGGCTCAGTAGTTGCAGCACTTGGGCTCAGTAGTTCTGGCTCAGTGAGCTCTAAAGCGCAGGCTCAGTAGTTGTGGTGCACAGGCTTAGTTGCTCCATGGCATGTGGGATCTTCCCGGACCAGGGCTCGAACCCGTTTCCCCTGCATTGGCAGGTGGATTCCTAACCACTGAGCCACCAGGGATGTCCTTCACTATTACTTTTGCTTGCATTACAAAAAGCACAAATATGGATGTCAGGCATTGATGGATTAAAATATGTTTACAGCTTCCCTGATATATTCATCTAGAAGTAACAACTGAATATTTTTCAAGATTCCAAGGACCAGCTCTATTAAACCCATCCCCAGAACCCCCTTATATCATTTCTAAATGATCTGAGCCTTTCAGACGAGACGCAAACAGTCAATGTTCAGCATCACATTGTAACCAGATAATAGTTAGCTATCATCTGCTAAGTCTGGCAAACAAGCTTGCATCCAATTGCAATTTGGTTTCAGCAGGCAACTTATCAGAAAATGGGCAGATTACTCAACACTCCCTCTCCTTCTTCTGATTAAACTTCAGCATGCTCTTGCTGGACTCCCAGCAACAAACACAACTTCATAGAACTGGAGTCCCTGCCTCCTTGCCATCCATCTTGGCTGTCGCCTTTTTCTGCAGGTGAAAGTGATCTGTTTTGGGCACCTGCTGGCTGGCTCCTCTAAACTCCCCAAGACACCAGCCAGTCCTCTGTAAGAGAGAAGCTGCTGTCATGACTATTCGAGCTGACTCATTTTGGCATTTCCTTTATTTTTCAATATTGAAGCCGTACTGTGGAGATTCTGACAAATAGAGGTAATACCGATTGCAAATGAAAACCAACGAGGGAGTCAGTTTTCACCCAGAGAGGGAATCAGAACTGTATCTGAGTTGAGAGACACATATCTGTGCCAACTACAAATTGGCATTTGCTGTCTACCTCTACAAGGATGAAATCAATCATGAGCCACTGCAGCTGCTGACTTTCAACACCCCCTGAAAGGAGTTCAGGGCTGAGATCAGGAACGTGGCATCATTCTGTGCTCTGGGAAAAACTGGCAGAACAGATCTTCAGACAGATATTTTCAGAAGATTTTATGAGCCTAATTCTTGCATCTCCTCGTATCTAGAAAAGCACTAAAATCATTAACAGTACATCTGCTCCTGTGACGAGTAACAAGCCTCTGCCAACATGTGTGCTTGACTGCACATCCCCCCTTCACTAAAATCATATGTAACACTGACCTTGCCCCCAGACTGCTCTTTGGAGCAGTTTCTCAGAGCTCCCTGAAATGCTGTCTCCGAGGCTATAGTCCTCATTTTGCCCCAAATAAAACTTAACTCACAGGTCTAATATTGTGCATTTTTTTCAGTTGACATCTGAATACAATGGACAATTGACTGGAGTTTAGAAAAGAGGTCAGAGCTGAACTTATATGGTTCAGGGTAGTGAATGGAAATGGCTTTGGTTGATTCAACAAGCTCCAAAAGAGAAGGGGGCATTTTGTCCTTAGTGTTCAGCATAAGTAAGGCACAGAGTGAGCCCCGAAAGCATGTGCCCTGAAAGCACGGCCACCTTTTCTTTCATAATTCAACACTCAAGTTTCTCGGAAATTCTTAAAATTTTCTGATTTTCCAAACTACTTTAAAATCTCTTGTTATAAAAATACATTTTCTTTCCAAATTTGGATTCCAATCACCATACAAGTTCTCTCTTGCATTTTACTTGACAAAGTAATGGCATTCAGCAAAATTTGAAATGCTGACACATAAGTTTAACCCACATATGGATTAAAGTTTAATCCACATATGAATGCGAAATTCCGCAGAAAACAGTCCTGTGAAACATCTGGAAAACTGTATCAGTCCTTTGGCCTTTCAGATCATGTGACTATTTCTCCTTTAATAGTTGCACATCCCTGAAATCGTCCCTGCTAAGAAAAACTGGCATTATCATATCATTCCATAGAGTAAGTTATTACCATGACTACTGACCAACATCTGTGTCTAAGATGTTGCTTTCTTTATGACCGATGAAAAAAAAAATGTTTTCATAATGATCACTAACATAACCCTGTGGAAAAATAAATTAAATACAGTTTATAAAATGAAAAGAATATGCTAATGTGACATTAAGACTGCAAATTTGAGGCTCCTTTCAGTTTAATGATGCTAAACAATTTTAAGAAAAAATTTTCAAGCTACAGTAGTAGTTTTCTCGCTCTCTCGTGTTCTAAGCCTCATTATTTGTCCAAAGACATATCAGCCCAACTAATACCTCCAAGTCCTTGTTATGTACAGTAAAACAGTGGGGACTTTACATTTCTGCATCATTGTTCAAAGGATGTACAAAATGAGATTCTTCCATGGTATCTTCCACACAACTTATTTCTACATGCTTTTCTGGACAAGAAGACAGGAAAGCTTTTGGAGGGAAAAAAACTCAAACTGTACCATGAAGGTCCCTTTTTTTTATTAGTTCAACAGCTATACTTTATTTTTATTTTTTGATTTTTTGTTGAAGATAGTTGATTTACAGTGTTGTGTTAATTTCTGCTGTACAGCAAAGTGACTCAGACATATATAGTTTTTCATATTCTCTTCCAATATGGTTTATCACAAGGTATTGAATATAGTTCCCTGTGCTATACAGTAGGACCTGTTGTTTATCCATCCTATATATACTAGTTTGCTAATCCCAAACTCCCAATCCAAGAAGATGCCTTTTCAATCTGCTTTGTGGAGGCCAAGCCTATGGATGGTCAATACTGCAGGAAGCCTGACCAGAGGCAAGACTAAAACACCTAGACACACATTTAGATACACATGTATACAGCATTTAGATATACATGCACATATATACGAAAAGGGGAAATAAGGGCTGGCAGGGTTTGAAATAAGATCTGAGATTACACATAAATTTTACCTGAAAGCTGAGACCCAAACAATGGTTTAATTCTGCCTAGATAAGTGTTCTTTTTTTTTTTTTTTTTTTTTTTTTTTTTGCGTTACGCGGGCCTCTCACTGTTGTGGCCTCTCCCGTTGCGGAGCACAGGCTCCGGACGCGCAGGTTCAGCGGCCATGGCTCACGGGCCCAGCCGCTCCGTGGCATGTGGGATCTTCCTGGATCGGGGCGCAAACCCGTGTCCCCTGCATCGGCAGGCGGACTCGCAACAACTGCGCCACCAGGGAAGCCTTAGATAAGTGTTCTTTACTTCCTCTAATTTCAAATGGTTAGATTGCAAATATGGGCTGTGGCTCACCAAAGGGAACAAGAAAAGAGAATGAAAATGGACTTTATAACTGACATTCATCCACTTTTCTTCAAGAATACATCATATGTCCTGTTTTTAATGCTGTCATTCTAACTTTCCCCTCAACACCTTAGAAGATTCAGAGTGTTAGCTCAAGTTCTTGTGCCCAATGCACAGTGAGGCTAAACAAACTGAAACAGAGAAAGGTTTATATCAAGGCTATGCAAGGAGATGGGTGGCTTATGCCCTAAGAAACCCCAGAGCTCCCCGAAGTGTTTCAGCAAAGCACTTTGAAAAGCCAGGTGAGCGGGCTTCCCTGGTGGCACAGTGGTTGAGAGTCTGCCTGCCGATGCAGGGGGACACGGGTTCGTGCCCTGGTCTGGGAGGATCCCACGTGCTGCGGAGTGGCTGGGTCCGTGAGCCAAGCCCGCTGAGCCTGCGCGTCCAGAGCCTGTGTTCTGCAATGGGAGAGGTCACAAAAGTGAGAGGCCTGCGTACCGCAAAAAAAAAAAAAAAAAAAGAATGTGCCTTCCAATGCAGAGGACACGGGTTCGAGCCCTGGTCCAGGAAGATACCGCATGCTTGGAGCAACTAAGCCTGTGTGCCACAACTATTGATCCTGGCTCTAGTGCCTGCGAGCCATAACTACTGAGCCCACGAGCCACAACTACTGTAGCCCGCTTGCCTAGAGCCCATGTTCCACAACAAGAGAAGCCACTGCAATGAGAATCACGTGCAGCGCAACAAAGAGTAGCCCCCGCTCACCACAACTAAAGAAAGACCGCACACAGCAAGGAAGACTCAAGGCAGCCAAAAATTAATTAATTAATTTATAAAAATACTATTATCTGGCTACTTCAGAGAGGGACTAAAGCAGAGGATACGGGGGAAGGCCTTATGGTCCTGCTCGGTTACAAGAGGCTCATTGAGGACCCCAGTCCTCTGTTTTTCATGTTTTCTGGGAGTGAAAACGAATGACACCACTGTCCTGAGAAGAATGTGCTTTATGAAGAAATCCTCAAAGTGTTATTCAAAATCCCCGTCTTCCAGGAATTCATTTCAGTGTTTTCAAATGTATTCTCATTTTTAGGTATTCAAGTGTCTGTCTCCTCCTTTCAATTAATGAGACCAAGTTCTTCTGAGTCCCCTTTGAAGTCTCAGCTTGGTCACATCATAATTTCTTGATGCCTCACATTAACTTGCTATTCTTCCAAGCACAGCTTTATTGTCATTAAAAAGTTTGCCTTCTTATATAAATTACTTGATTTTTACTAGAACCTATATCACTCCAGTGCTTCATCTCCTATTCTGCATCTTGTGTTAAAAAGATTTTAAATTTTCCCAAAAAAACCCTGCTTTAATCTGATTAAAAAGGGGGAAAAAAGTCCTGTTATGCAATATAGCTTAGTCCTGACAGTTTTTTTTTTTTTTTTTTTGTAATGCAAGTGCCTGATTTAAGCTTTGATTGCGGAGCCATCCATTTCAAAAAGGCATCCACTTGATCTCAAATAAGCACGTGGCCAGCCATGGACTAGATGAAGAATCAGACCACCTCCCCCTACTGAGGCTCCTGTGTTTTAAAGATCTTGGTTGATTTCAATAACTGGCCCTTTGAGCCACTTGGTTTTGTTTCTCTTCCCATGCTTTAACTTCCCATTCAAATGTTTTAAATTCACCAATAAAGAGTCAGCCCTCAAAACCCTAGGTTCCCACCCTTGACCCCAATAAAAGCAGAACCCCAGGCCCCTGAGCTCTCTCTGATAAATGGAATATTGTCTGCCATATCAGTAAACAAAGGATGTCACAGTCATCAGCAATTGCAGCCACAGCTGATGGTGAGCTGATCAGCCCTAAACAACTCAGGAAGGAAAAGAATACCTGCCATCTAGCAGCCATCAGGCTGCAGCCACTCCCCATGGCGAGCTCTAAGGAAACTCAGGATGTGAAAACACAGGACAGTGGCTCCAGCTAGCTGAGGTGTATATCAAAGGTATGATTTCAGTGAGCCCAGACTCTTGCATTGTCCCATACATAAAAAAGAGCTAAATTCCTTAACTTGAGATTTCTAGTTTTCTTTAATTGACAGTAACCTTTTGTTCCTACTACCTGCCCTTTGTTACAAAACTCCTATATATGCTGGCTCCCCTACCTTGCTTCCTTGGAGCAGTTTTCTCAGGGATACCTGAGATGCAGCAGCCTCCCGGGCTTGAAGTCTTAAAAGTTCCTGCAGAATAAAACTTAACTCTCAACAACTAGGTTGTGAATATGTTTTTTTTATTCAACACTCTCTCGACCTCAACCTCGCTATGTGGCTTCAGGTGTGCTGTGTAATTTCCAGGTCCTGTAAGTAATAAGCCTTTTAGTTTTTCAGTTTCCTGATGATTATTGCTGAAGGGCATCTTGCAATCATAGTAAAAACCACAAGGGCCAGTCCAAGCACAACTTTGGTTACTGACAGACTGACATTGGCACAAACTATGCTACTAAAAAGTTTTGATATATTTGAAACACTGAGTTTTTAAAAGTCCAGGAACCACCAAGACACTAACAGTTGTGTTCTTGTCATGAAGCTCAGAATAATGATAAAAGCATTAGAGTAGGATTCTGATGACCAGGGGTTGGTACCATCTTTCTTTGAACCTGATTCCTGATCTGGAACCATAAGAGCTGGACTAGACCAATGGATCAAAATCCCTTGGAAGTCTAATTAAAACACAGATCATTGGGCCCCACCCCAGAATGTCTGATTCCACAGGTCTGGGGTGGGGTGCAGAATATACATTACTAACAAATTCCCAGGCGATGCTGATACTTCAGGTCTTGGGACCACACTGTGAGATCCTCCAGATTAGTTAATGACGAAGATCTTTCTCTCAGGGAATATCTGTATATAAATATATAAAAATATATAAATATAGGTAAATAGATACCTCTCTGAAAAAGGGTATATTAGTAACAGTGAGAGGGGATGCAGGAATGCTTCCTGTAAATCTGGTATAAGTATAAAGAAGAATAAATGATAATGGTGTTTCATTTAATGAAGTTCGCACCAGAAAACAAAGCAATCCTCTAAAGCATCTCATGATAATCCATTAATTGTTACAAATAAGGAAATTGTTTCCCTTATTTTTTCCTTATGTTTACAAACAAGGAAAGTAGAACGTATTTAATTCAAACTTTTAAAATGTTTAACTCCTCATCACAAATTCTTTTTGTAAATCAAATTAACAGAAATTTGTAAATCAAATTTATAAATTTAAATAGGCAAATGCAAGAGAAATAGAGGCAACTTTTGTTAGATTAAGCCACTCTTTCTTCTAACAGAGGTTAAGCTTCCAATATAAGCAAGAGAAACAAGACCAGTATTACCTCCTTTTAGGTGACCGCTGGCCTGGCAGGCCTGGGCTTTTGCTGACCTCCCCACTTTCCATCCCATCCTATCCATCCTCCACCTGAGTTTACACTAGATGACTACCTAGTTGCTTCCTCATTCCAGTCCTTCACAAATTTTGCAGAACAAAAATTAAAAGCCCCATTCATAGCCTTCTGGCATTAATAGCTTGTACTGATAATGTTTTATACATTTGATACATTGTTTATATTTTGAAAGGTACCTTTTAAAGTCACAAAGTAATAACCTGAATGAGAATTGCGGCAACAGATCTGGAAATAGAAGTGGAAGACGGCCCCTCCTTTGAGACTCTGCAAATCACATTGAAAGTGATCAGCTAAACATGCATAACTAGACTGTGAGCCTCACAAGGCACATCTATCTCCACTCCAGCACCTCCAGGAGAGCTAACACAGTATTCCAGGCCAAGGTGGGAATGCTTAATACATACTGGGTGGGTTGCCCGTTTCTGGCATATGTGGGGAAAAATCTTGCATTTGCATTTCTAGTAATCACACTGTAACCATTTCTCATTACCTAACTATATGCCTTTTTAGTTATGCATTTAGTTATGCATTAGTTATGCATTAGTTATGCATTAGTATATATCACTTCCCATTAGTATATGCATTAGGTAATGCATTAGTATATGCATTTAGTTATGCATTAGTATATGCATTTTAGTTATACATTACCTAACTAAATGCTGCTGTATGCATTTTTCTTCCTAACCTGATTCTCTTACTTGGCTGGAAACTCTGCGCCTGCCAAAGGCTACCCACCACGTGTTTGGCAGGTCCATCTGTTCCTTCCCAGTGGGATCCATATCTGCCTGTTGGATGCTGCTGTCCCTCGTAGTTTTTTAAGGAAATCTAACACACTTGAAGTCAGGAGTTAGTTTTCACTGCATGTGTGTGTTTTTTTGTTTGTTTGTTTTTGTTTTTGTTTTGCAGGGAAAGGAGAACATTTGTTTTTCTATACGTTTATCGTCAACCTGGGTAAAGTTTAAAATAATTTTAAATAGCTGTTGAAGGGATTATAATGTCAAAAGCTTTCTTAGGTTCCAGAAAGATCTTATAATTAATTTTCTTCCTATTTTGCAAGGTCTGCCTCTGTCCTTACTGGCTAAGGAAGGCCCCTGTAAGGGCATCGGGGATCATAAACACAAAAAATATAAATGCATTAAAGGGTAGATGAGCATCCTTGTCTCTTGGGATCTGGTGCTGTGAAACCTGTATCCCTAAATATACATTCTCATGACAAAGACTTTTTAGGGCCCAGAGAAACCTTTTCCATATCTACTGTCCAATGTCCTCAAAAACAAAAGGCAACTGCCCATATGCTAAGAATTCTCATGTGTTGTTAGAAACAGATATTTCTCCTGGGAACAGGAGGCTTGAAGAGAAGCATTTATTTCACTAATAAGACAAATTAATTAACGTACCCTTCCCTAAGATAGAATCAATACAATAGATTCTCATACAGAGACATATTTTTTCATAGTAGTGTTAAGTGACTATTTTTTGTGTCTCTTCCTGTTTCGAACTGTGGTTCTGAGTCACACACAAAACATCACAATATTCATACAAGTTGCACATGGGGGCAGATATATATAATACTAAGCAATTTATATTACTCCTAAATTTATATAAATGTAGGTTCTAATTATAGTAAGTGTCAATCATGATACACTTTATTTCAGCAACCAGAAAGCCACTGAATAGCAAAAGTGCTAATAATTTCTTTCCATAAACAAATTTAATGAGATTTAATTTATTTTTTTAAATTAACTAAAATTTTCAGCTTTATTATTTTACAATTGATTTAAAATTTTAATATTCATTATTATATATTTATTGTGCCCTTTAATTTTAGAAGTTACTTTTGAATATATTAAAGTAATTTTTAAATCATTTATGTAAAATATTTTATACTTTTTAAATTATTCCATTTTAATTTTTGAAAAACACTGAATTTTTTGTACTTTGATTACTATTACATTTTTCAATCATTTTGGTCACTCAACAGAACATAAATTATGTGAAAATCTTCACTATAATTACATAATTTGTGACTGTGCTGAAATGAAGGCAAGAAAACTACATTTTATGTAAAAATACATCATAGTTTGTGCATATGACTTTGTTTTATTACTTATGCAGCCCATCGACTGAACAGCAATATTTAAAATTAGTTGACCTTGAAATTTTGCTGACTTTCTGTCCTACAAATAGTCTGGCATTGCCTATATTTGTCACTATTATCATTATGAAGTCTGTTTGTCATGACAGGAGGAGAGAACATATTTTAACAGACAGTTTTTTAGCCTGATTCAAAACTTTAATATTTAGACATATGGTAGGTAAGTCTCCAGTGTGCTCCTCTTTTGGGCTCACAAATACTAAGGTTGAGCTTATCCTGTTCCATTTAGGAAATCAAATCAGACACACAGGGCTTCCCTGGTGGCGCAGTGATTGAGGGTCTGCCTGCCGATTCAGGGGACACGGGTTCGTGCCCTGGTCCGGGAAGATCCCACATGCCGCAGAGGGGCTGGGCCCGTGAGCCATGGCCACTGAGTCTGTGCGTCCAGAGCCTGTGCTCCGCAACGGGAGAGGCCACAACAGAGAGAGGCCCACGTACCGCAAAAAAAAAAAAAAAAAATCAGCCAAATAGGATCCATGTTCACACATTCATAACAGTCAACTGAAGAGGGAGGCTGAAGTCAGATAGTGAAGCCAGTGATATGTATTGGAAACGATAACAGATTTTGGTTTTGAACAAGATAGACTTATCCTATCCATTATGACTTGGTGCAATATACACACTCTTATTCATAAGATATAATCCTATTTAAATTTTCACTTTGAGGTCAATATCAAGCATTCTAATCTTTCAGATGTCCAAGGTCATGTTGAAATAAAATCCCTATGTCTGCTTTCCCATTTATCTTTCTCTGAAGTCTTATTTCCTCTGTCCTCCAAACTTTCACTTTTATTCTTTCCCTTCTTTCTTGCATGTTTTATCTCCTTCATGTGTCTAGGTGGGGGTATACTAGAGAGAGTTGGAAAAAGAAATGAAAACAAAAATGAAGACTAGGGAATTTTTCTGCGATGATACAGTTTGATAACGTATTGTAATTTCTGCACTAGAGTTTAGATTAGCCAAACTGTGAAGAAGGCTAAGATTTACTTTAAGAGGCCTCCCCTTCATCAGGATGTTAAAGATTCTCTAGACTTTCTGCATATCTTGTGAACAAAGGCTCTATCTACCACTTTGTTTCAAACTATATTGTTAAAGATGTTTGTAGGGCAGAAAGCCCTGGAAAGTAGAGAGGGCAGACAGCAGTTTACTTATTATTCAGTAAAAATAATATGCCCCTTGGAAACAAAGGAGAGGCATGCTTACCATCCAATATAAAAGATTCAGATTCCTTTAGCTCAGGGATCCCCAGCAGAGATGCAATCCCACTGTATGCACAGCCGCACATGTGCCCCTCTGTTTCAACCCCATGGGTTTGGAGGGGCAGGGGAACCTAAATGAACATGAAGGTCATGCTGCTTTCTGTGCTGTGAGTAGTAAAGGACTTTGTCTCTAACCTCAGTCCAGTGTCTTCTACTAGCATTTCTGAAACTGCAGCAAGCTAACTTATTAGCTTACCAGTAGCTCAATATTGTACATGCTGTACAGTTCTCTGCTTTTTCCTTCATCACTTCCTATTTCAATATCACCATCAAAGATACTCCAGATACTCCAGTTAGGCACATTTTCTCCAGATTGTCACCACACTAAACACACATACCACCCAAAAGTCTCTCTCTGCTGCACAAAATATTTATCCAGCTTAGCACATATAAGATATTCTATTGATTTCTGTCAAGTAAAAAAATAAGTGTAGTAGTGGACAGGAACTATCATGCACTAATTCACATTATGTAATAAATGACTAACAAGATCATGAGGCATTGTGCAGCATAGGTATTGGGTTAGCCAAAATATTCATTCCCGTTTTTCCGTAAGATATTATGGAAAAACCCGAATGAACTTTTTGGCTAACCCAATATTATAAGAATAAATACATGTATATAAAATTTTGTCATTGATCAGTTACTTGGATTTCATAAATATGTCATTTGTTGAATACTCACAATCCACACTGTCATGGGTATTTTCATCTCTGCTTTACTGATTAGGAAACTGAGGAATGATTAAATAATTTTTATAGTATCACAAAACCATGAAGTGTTCAATCTTGCACAAGAACTGTAACCCTAAGGTCTGAGATCTTTTCACTATTTTCAAACTTCATGAGCTTAATTAAAAAAAAATAGTAGAGGCAACTCATTGGAATGAATCAGTGCAAAGCAATGGGGCAGATAAAGGAAGAACAAGGAAAAACACATCCGAGCACAAGGGCTTCTTCCCATTGATCACGTCACACTCAGGATAGCTGCCCCTGCCATGATGGACCTGGTGTCATTATAAAGTTCATTGCACTGGGCACTTTCACATTTTATTTTGAAAAATGAACACTATAAATTCGATTTATAAAATTTATAAAATTTTTACTCTACAAGAATTGCTTTATTTCAAGCATTTTATGTCCACATTCTAGTGGTTAAAAGCACAAGTTCTTGAGTCCAAGTATGAATTTGAACCCTCACCCTAAAATTTTCTGTGTGACCGCATGTAAGTTAAGAGAGCAATGATAGAACCTACCACACTGGTTATTCTAATGATGAAATGAGAGATTAAATGCAAATTTTATTATAGTTGCTGAACCATAGAAAGTAATCCATAAATGTTAGTTACTCTTCTGGATATTATTATATTTCATCATATTTATGAATTTACTTATTTCTTCTTTCCCAGAAGAATTTAAGATGTCAAGAATTCTAAAGAGTCTAAGATGTTACCTGCCACAGTTTCATGGGGGCAACAATTCCATAGGGCTGGGCATAATAGATGCTTATATCCACAGATGTTTTGTTACAGGAGAGGAACTCTGAACCTAGGAAACCTCAATCTTTTATGGATAGCAAACAAATAAGTCCTCTTTTCCAAGGAAGACATTTTCCATTTTTTATTACACTGGACAGTCTCTCAGCACTGAAAGGAGATATTACTGAAGTAGGAGGTAGATGGGCCCTTGAGCTGCACAGCTGGAGTCTGTCAAATGGAATAAAATGGAGCTTTGTTTTCCCTAGACATTTCAGGGAAAAAGTTAACGGCAGGAGCTGAGCTCTGTTGGAGTAAAGAGATAAGACAACCACATCTATCACTCTTGAGGTCAAGGAAGCCTCCCCAACTGCACATGCACAGGAAGGCACCTCAGTGGTCATAAAAGGGAGGGGGTGCCACCCCATAATAGGTGGTATCAACCTCCCGTAGGCCTCTGCACTGGAACCCATCTTGGCTAAAAAATGCACACGCATTTTGGGAGGGCCCTGAGACAGGTCAGATGTGAGAAGAGACGCGAGATGATTTGCCAGAGGAAAACAAAGACCCGGAAGACCCGCCCCATGTAAGTGATTTAAATCACCTCTCTGGTGCGCTCCTCATTCAGGACACCCGCACCCTTCTTTGGGTGTGTATTTCTGCCTTGCTTCCATCTTAGATAAATAAACTGCTTCTCTGTGTGCTCTCCCACATGCTGTGCCATGCTTCTAACACTAAACTTTGTGCTTGTTTTTACAGCTTCTGTCTCTTTGAAAAATTCTTGTTTTCAAACAGGGAAAAGAGCCAGAGAGGCTTTGCTTCTAACCTCCAGCTGCTGGTGGAATAGCAGCTAGGATTCCTGCTTTTCACCCAGGCTACCCGGGTTCAATTCCTGGGCAGGGAACTAAGACCCTGCTTCAAGCCACCGTTCACTGCTGTCTCCCTGAGATAACTACCTCTACCTTCTTTTTTTTTTTTTTTTTTTTTTTTTAGTAAATGTATTTATTTATTTATTTTATTTTTGGCTGCGTTGAGTTTTCGTTGCTGCACACGCGCTTTCTCTAGTTGCAGAGAGTGGGGGCTCTTTGTTGCGGTGCACAGATTTCTCATTATGGTGGCTTCTCTTGTTGTGGAGTACAGGCTCTAGGCTCATGGGTTTCAGTAGTTGTGGCACACGGGCTTAGTTGCTCTGCGGCATGTGGGATCTTCCCAGATCAGGGCACGAACCCGTGTCCCCTGCATCGGCAGGCGGATTCTCAACCACTGTGCCACCAGAGAAGCCCTACCTCTACCCTCTAAGGATGCAAGCAAACCTGCCCTTTGTCCCAGAGGGAGACACTATCTCTATTTCCAAGGCCATTGACTATACAAACATCCTTGAAAAGATAATCCAGTACAAAGGGCCCTCAGTCCTTCTGCTCCCAAGATGCGCAGAAATGTAAGAGACTCATGAAAAACTGTCTCTCAAGACAAGGGCTGTAAGAGTAGAGAACATGCCAGTCACCTACAAGGCTATACTCCTGGAGTTGAGAAATAACAGGTCTGATTAAAACAAAAAATATATATTTTTTTAAAGCATTGGGGATTTTATTGATGACAAGCAATAATAACAATGAACAAAGGAAAGAGTTGGCATGGTTGCTTGTTTCAAGATGCAAAGCTCTGTGATCTCATTCATCCAATGGCTTTCAATACCATCTAGGTGCAAATGGCTTTCAAACGACATAACTAGCTACTAACATCCTCCTACATTCAAGACTATTTTTTATCTTATCTAATGAAAAACATCTCCATTTCGTTATTTAACAAGCACCATAAAATTAACTTATCCAAGATAGAATGCATGGTACTTCCACTCCCAAACTTCTTTCTCTCTTCTTCTTATTATTTTTTTCCAATTTGATTGGATTACAGTTGATTTACAATGTTGTGGTAGTTTCAGGTGACAGCAAAGTGATTCAGGTATACATATATACATGTATATATATATATATATATATATATATATATATATATATATATATATATATATATTCACTCTTTTTCAGATTCTTTTCTCATGTAGGTTATAACAGAATATTGAAAAAATGTTTTTGTTAAATGAAAGAATTATAGCAGTTGGCATAAATTTACATCCACCACTGCATTGTATAAAAGTGTTACATTATTTAATTTTATTTAAGTCTGGTTCCTAAGAAATTTAATGGTGAGTTCAGGAGACCACTCTTCCTCTCTCTTTAGAGTTACAAATAATAGAGGTGCCTTTATCACACCTGAGGAAGGAAGGGATTCTGGTATATAGTCAAGGATGATCACAGCTCATTGCCCAAATTACACAAGATCCCTTGCTTCACGTGGGCCAGAATCTTTCCAAATGCTAGAATCTGAAGTCCTTCACAGCATCTGGAGGGCACGTCCCTTGTGGTCCTGCCAGGGCATGGCCATGAGTTTGGTCTTTGTAGTGAGCACAGTCCTCCATCTGTCTCCCAGTCTTAGAGAATCATCCCACTTCTTTCTGCTTCCTCTTCTCATACTTTTCTCCTTTTGTTTTCCCCACAAGCATGATTCCTTCAAGGAGTATATGTTTTCATAAAACACAAATCCTATATAACTAAGCAATCATACCACCCTGAAGCAACCACTCACAGAGGCCTAGTTACTTCTTGAGGGGAGAAGATGCAGGTAGAATGAAACAAATACTAATATCTCAAAACATTATCCTGACTCATTATTATTGTTGACATAACGCTATAGGTAAGTTTTTTTTTAAATTTTACAAACCTTTGGGTGATAAAAGGAGAGGTGAAAAGGACCATTTGAGGAATATTTAGAAGAGTAATGGGCAAAAGAACCTGGATATAAATTTGGGGCTTTAGGGACCTCATGAGTTTATTTGCCCCACAACTCAAACTATGACCTCCTATACTGTTAATGTTTCAATATCCAGTGAAACCAACTAACAAGTCTCTGATGCCCTCTACTATGTCTGAGGATTAACTTAAAGGCTGAAGATATTATTTAAATCATTTTTCAGTTCTACCAGTGATAGTTTTGAGCTAATTTTACATCTCTGCCCAGTGGAACACACTTTGTAAACCACGAATCAAAGTCTGATATATGCAGGTTTGAATTAACTCAAAATAAAAGACTCAACTCTTAGAAGATAAAGATATGAAAGGCTTAATCAACCAGCTCCAGCCAATATCCATTCTGTAAGTTTTAAGTGATCTGAAGAATACTTCACAATTCTACTTATAAATAAGCCAGATGAAAATAATTCTTTGGGCTTATCATTCATAGCTTGTTTAAGGTGGTCAATATGTCTTATGATGCATGTTACAGGACTAAGTAATGATTAGGACAAGGGGCATTAAAAGTCATCGTAAGTATGATTAGATCAATGGACTGTTACCTCAGTAAAAACTGGAAGTGTGAGAAGTAATATGAGATTATGATACATACAATTGATGGCTAATGGATAGTTCTATTTACAATTTATCTGATTCCAATAATAATTCTCTGGCCTTACAATCTGATTCTTAAATAATTCCATTGAAAAGTCACAACCCCATTATGCTTCTAACGTAACACCGAAGTTAGCTTCAAAAGATGTTTGAAGGTGATTTATTTAATGAATAATCATTATGCCTCTCTGTTCCGTAATCTATAGTTTCAACTTCCATTTGCATCTACACCCACTCTTGGTGTTCTACCCTTCCCACCATATTCAAATCATTCTCACAAAGGTTTCCAATTACTTTCTTAATGACTACAGAGTTTTAAGTCATTAACTCACTTGTCCTTTCTGTGCCTTTTGACCTTGTAAGCTACTCCCTCTCCCCTGTGTCCTTCCCTTTTATTGTCATCTCTCACACCATTCTGCTTGGTAATTTTCCTGGTAGCACTTACAGCATCCAAAACCTAAGTTTCTTTGTCCTGTCAATACTTCATAAATTTATTGTTTCTTTGTCTAGAAAGTATAAAAGCAGCTGCTCTGCCCACTTCTTAGTGTCATTTCTATAGGACCTCCAAGCCCATGAATTAAAATTTGTTTCATCTTCTCCTGTTAATATGTCTTACGGCAATTTTGTTACAAGTTCAGCCACAAGAACTTAAGAGAGGAAGAGGGGGAAATCTCTCCTTCCCCAACAGTGTCCTCAGAATCCACAAGGTTACCCAAGACAGAAACCTGTATTTCCCAGATCCCTCACTTCCCATTTTCACTCACCACCTGCTCTCAATTTTACCATAAAAATGTACATGTTTGTCCTTTTCTTCATTGCCAGTACCATCCCACAGACACAAGTCTCATCATTTTTTGCCTAGACTATTGAAATAGACCCCCTGGTGTTTGTTGCGCCTCCTGCTTCCTTCACTTTCCCTGAAGCCCCCGAGGGATGCATCCTTTATTCTGTTGCAGTAAAATCTCTGCTAACATGCAAATCAAATCAGCTCACTTTCCTGCTCAAAATTATTCAAGTAGTCCCATAAGCCACATGATAGAAAGTAAACTTCTTACACTATGGCTACAGCATCCTTTGTGATTTGACCTTCGTGTTCCTGACAAGCCTCATCTGTTGCCATTCTCCATCTGGCACTTTAAAAATCTGTCAGTCATCTGACACTTCGTGCCTTCTCAAATCTCTTACCTTTTTCCAAAGTTATTCTCCTTTTGAATGACTTTCACATTTAGAGACCTGTAAAATTCCATCCACAGAGTCACATTTCAAGAGTTATCTCCTCTGTGAACATTTCCCCAACTCGCTCAGGTTCTCCTCCTACTAGAAATGTGCTGTCAACCTTTTCTCTGCTATGTATTTTACACCCAATGCCTACTTCTTATGAGGATTGAGATTTAACCAGCTGGCACATTTAAAAGGCTGAATAATGCTGAACTCATAAGATTGAAACCCAATAAACGTTAGCTATTATTTTTAACAATTAGCATGACATATCATTTTGTATTATATTTGTCTCACCATTAGACACTAAATTCTGAGAACAAGAACCATATCTTGTCAATTTTGTAATATGGAGGATTTTTTTTTCAGTTGCTTTGTTTCTTTTACATTTAGGTAAACACATGTGGAATGTATACAAAGCAAGATTATAAAATGAGTTTGAGTCTGCACAGACTGAGATGCAAGCAATGTCTGTATTCAAAAGAACACTGATATATGGAAATTTTGACCATTTATGCTATTCTACCCTGATTTCTAAGGTCACTACAGTGTGTGTATGTATGTTTGCCTATATATAAATATATATATGTATGCATATATAAACATATATGTATATATATAGAGATATATATGTATGCAACATTTCTGCATATATTATATATTATATGTAATATTATAATAATTAAAATACAAATGTAAAATAATAACATAATAATAAATATTGTATCTATCACATCTTGTATGTATGCAGAAATAATGTTACATATATATGTTGCATGAACACAACCACTCAACCGCTCTTCGGAGCCCATGTACTGAAGAAAGCATCCCCCAACCCTTCCTATAACACCCAAAATACATATTTGCGAAGCTGGGTGCAGTGTGTTTTCTGCAACATTACTGCCAGCCTCTGGTTCTGAGTCTTGTGCAGGCATGTCTCACAAACATCTATAACTGAATATATTCAAACACATTAATGTTGTCATTTCCTATACTGCCACCTAAATTACAATCTTCAAAGTCACCTTCAACATTCTTACTTCTCAAGAAACACTCCCAATCCACGCAGAATCTTCTCTGAAATGTCTCTTTAAACATGTGACTCCGCTCTAATTCCATAGCTGCTCTCTTTCGGAGTTTAGGCTTTTTACCACCTTAAGTCTGGCTTCCAACCAGCAGCAACCATTCTTTCACCAGTTATTTTTCAAAAAAACAAAACTGATCAAATTCTTTATTTGCTTAAAACAAAACTGATAGTTGACCATTGCCTAACAGATAAAGTTTCCAAACTCTTTTGTACAGAAATTCTCAAGCTATTTGTCTGTAGTGACATGCATAAGAGATGAAACTCACAAGTTTGACACACCCCTCTTCCTTGTACTCAAGGGGATATTTTTCACACCTGTCTGTGTGAGATTGGCACTAGTAGGGATTGTGGTAGTCAAAAATAGCCCTTCCAAAACATCACAACCTAAGCCTTGGAACCTATGAATATGTTATCCTACATTATGAAAGGCAACTTGCAGGTGTGGTAAAACTATGGGTCTTGAGTGAGGAAGACTATTCTGGATTACCTAGGTGGACCAAATGTAATTATAATGGTCTTTATAAAAGGAAAGCAGGAGGGTCAGAGTGAGAAGATGTGAAGATAAAAGCAAAGGTGGAAGTGATGTCACTGAATAAAAAAGGGGCCACAAGCCAAGGAGTACAGGTGGAAAGGCAAGGAAACTGATTCTCCCCTAAAGCTTCCAGAAGGAACCAGTCTGCTGACATTTGACTTTAGCACATGAAACTGACTTTGGACTACTCACATCCAGAATTCTAAGATAATTATTTGTGTTGTTTTGAGCCACAGAATTTGTGATATGTTGCAGTAGCAAGGGAACTAAAATGGTATTATTATTCTAATTTTTAAAAATAAACCAAGTGTCATACTTTATCCCTTATGAATAACAAATAATCCACTAAAGCTCATCTTTTACCATTGCTCACCATGTCTCCTGCATTAATTTACTTAGTCAAGGCGCTCCACTGAATTGTACTACCCTTTGACAATGAAGAAAAGACAGTCTCTTCAGTAAGTGGTACTGGGAAAACTGGACAGCTACATGTAAAAGAATGAAATTAGAACATTCTCTAACACCATATACAAAAATAAACTCAAAATGGATTAAAGATCTAAATGTAAGACTGGAAATCATAAAAGCCCTAGAGGAAAATATAGGCAGAATACTCTTTTGACATAAATTGTAACCAATATATTTTCTGATCTGTCTCCAAAAGGAAAGGAAATAAAAACAAAATAAACAAATGGGACCTAATTATGCTTAAAAGCTTTTGCACAGCAAAAGAAACCATTGACAAAATGAAAAGACAACCTATTGAATGGGAGAAAATACTTGCAAAAGCTATGACTGGTAAGGGGTTAATATCCAAATATATAAACAGCTTATACAACTCAACATCAAAAAACCAATCAACCCTACTGAAAAATGGGCAAAAGATCTAAATAGAGTTTTCTTTTTCTTTCCTTTTTTTTTTTTTTTTTTTTTTTTTTGCGGTATGCAGGCCTCTCACTGTTGTGGCCTCTCCCGTTGTGGAGCACAGGCTCCAGACGCACAGGCTCAGCGGCCATGGCTCATGCGCCCAGCCACTCCGCGGCATGTGGGATCCTCCCGGACCGGGGCACAAACCGGTGTCCCCTGCATTAGCAGGCGGACTCTCAACCACTGTGCCACTAAGGAAGCCCTAAATAGAGTTTTCTAAAGAGGACATGAAGATGGTCAAGAGGCACATGAGAAGATGCTCAACATTGCTAACCATCAGGGAAATACAAATCAAAACCACAATGAGATATCACCTCACACCTGTAAGAATGGCTATCACCAAAAAAACCCCCAAAAAACCACACAAAAACAAAAACACACAAATAACAAATGTTGGCATGATGTGGAAAAAAGGGAACCCTTATACACTGTTGGTAGGAATGTAAATTGGTGCAGCCACTGTGGAAAACAGTGTGGAGGTTTCTCAAAAAACTAAAAAGAACTGCCATATGACCCAGCAATTCCACTCCTGGCTATATATCGAAAAAAGGATAAAAATACTAATTTGAAAGGGAACACACACACCAATGTTCATTGTAGCATTATTTATAATTGCCAAGATATGGAAGCAGACTAAGTGTCTATCAACAGATGAAAGGATAAAGAAGATGTTGTACATATATACCATGGAGTATTACTCAGCCATAAAAATATGGAATTTTGCCATTTGCAGCAACATGGATGGACTGGAGGGCATTATACTAAGTGAAATAAGTCAGACAGAGAAAGACAGACACTGTATGATATCACTTATATGTGGAATCTAAAAGATACAACAAACTAGTGAATATAACAAAAAAAGAAACAGATTCACAGATATAGAGAACAAACTAGTGGTTACCAGTGGGAAGAGGGAAGGGGGGAGAGGCATTATAGGGGTATGGGATTAAGAGGTACAAACTATTATGTATAAAGTAAGCTACAAAGGGCTTCCCTGGTGGTGCAGTGGTTGAGAGTCTGCCTGCCGATGCAGGGGACACAGGCTTGTGACAAGGTCCGGGAAGATCCCACATGCCGCAGAGCGGCTGGGTCCGTGAGCCATGGCTGCTGAGCCCGTGCGTCCAGAGACTATGCTCTGCAACAGGAGAGGCCACAACAGTGAGAGGCCTGTGTACCGCAAAAAAAAAAAAAAAAAAAAAAAAAAAGCTACAAGGATATACTGTACAACATAAGGAATATAGCCAATATTTTATAATAACTATAAATGAATAGTAACTAAAACTTATAACTAAAACTTTATAATAAGTAAAAATTTTTAATCACTATACTGCACACCTGTAACATATAATATTGTACATCAACTATAACTCAATTAAAAAAATAAAGCTCTTTACAAATAAAAAAAAAAGAAAAAAGAATCAGAGAATGTACTTTCATTTTCTTAAGAAACTGCTAAAATAGTGAGTTGGAAAACAGTTATGAATATCTAAGAAAAAAGCAAGCAAATTATACAGTAATATTTATTTTAAAAATGAAGGCAACATAAGGTGATGCAGTGATTCTTTTGAAGCTGAGATGATTTAGGGCTGTTTCAAGGAGGTCAACTAATTTATTATTGTTTTTGAACTCTGATTTTTTTAGAAAGGAATCTAAATTAAATTTCAAGAAGAGTGAAGAATATAGAGGCAGGAATGAGTACGTAGATAAAAAGGAGATAAGGGCAAAGCAAGCTGAGGAACTGGGTTTGATAGATAATCCAATGTCTTAAAGAAAAAGATGGGTACTTGATGGTGGGAAAGGAGCAAAGCAAAATTCCAAGATGGATAGAGTTCAAGAAGCAGGAATGATCAAATTTATATGGTAACAATGGGTTGCAGAGTTGAAGAATAATGAGAAATTAATACATTTAACAGATAATGGGAGGTGAGTAAAAAGGGGTGAGTTAGAGAGTCAGTGTAAGAAATTGTTGCTGAATAACACGGATGTTAATAAGTATCACAATTAAACCGCTGTAGGATGATATCCCTCTAAGATGTTCTCTACCATTACTGTGTAAGACAGGTGGGTCTTAACTGGCTCCTTTAGTGTATTCTAAGGCAGTTAAGGAGAGTCTACTATTAGTTTAATTAACTTAACGAATGGCCTTCACTTCATCTCTACTCACTCTTCTGAAGCAAATGTCTGGTCCTCCTATGCCCCCAAAAGAAGAAAAAACATTTCTCTACTTAATTTATCAGGTGTCACAAGGTGAAATAAGTTGAATGTTTCAAAGTAGAGTGTGTTTAATTAGTGACCTTACATTTTATATTATTTGTAAAATTGAAAAAAAAATGTTATTTTCTCCAGATGAAAATATGCCAACTGAGTCTCTGGAATTAGGGTCAAAAATAAAACTAACATCCTAATTAAAGTACTTTTTTCCCTTTGCTAATTTCAATGAATAAAATTAGAATATTACAATCCACATTTACTTACTGTTCTCCGTTCTCCTTTTATATTTAAATATCATTTCATTTTAACATAGTCATCTGCTTTTCACATTTGCTAGGTCATACAGAAATACCTGTTGATGTTTGTCAAACATTTTCCTACTTCAGCATAGTGGAATGAGACATATTCCTGACAGTAGCAATGGGTAACCTACAGAATGTGTGAGGAAACCCCTTCACAGGTGTTGGGGGTGTCCTCTCCTTCACCCCCATTTAAAATCATTTAACTGAGCTCTCCCTTTAGTTCAGCATTTGTGTAAGACAATTAAAAAGAGCATGTAAACAATACCATGAAAGTAGCTATTGAAATTTATTTTTTTCTTTAGGATATATTTCCAAACTTAGAAACACCAGGTCATAGTATCTGGTGAGTACTGCAGCTCTTGCCAAACTGAGTACCTGTTTCACAGCTGCTTTCATTGATTCAACAAATACTCACTGAAGTTCAACTGTGTGTCGGGCCCTGCTCTGGACACTTAAGGTAAAGGAAGGAACCCACTGTATGACCAAACGCCAAAAATCCCTGCTGCCTACCCATATTATTTCCGTAGAAGTATCATGCATTGAAATATCATATAGAAAAGTGCACATATCACAAACAGATAACTCGATAAATGTTCACAAACTAAACATGCCAGAAGCTCCCTCAATCCTTCCCAATCACTAACCTTCAAGGGCAACCTGATTTCTAATAGTATAGGTTAGATCTGCCTATTTTTGTACTTTATAGAAATAAAATCATAAATCATGTAAAATCATAATAGGCTTCTTTCAACATTCTGTTTTGTGAGATCAATCCATAGTATTACTGTAGACCTCTGAGTTCATTCTCATCACTACACAAATGCCAACTGTGAACACAACACATTTTACATACAAATTCTGGATACATTTTGAAATTAGAGCCCTCAGAGTTTGAAGACAGAAGAGATGTAGGCAGAGTGGAATGAGACATGAAATAAGAGAAGAGTGGAATATAACTCCAAATATGGTCTGAGAAATTGGAACTGAGATACAAAAAATTGAGGGAAGAGCATGTATGGGGGGAAAAATCAGGAATTTGGTTTTGAATATGTTAAGCTGAGATGTCTAGGAGTCCTCCCAACAGTTATCCAGTAAACAGTTAGATATTTGAATCTGTGGTTCTGGGGAGAGATACAGGTCAAGGATAAAAATATCAGAGTTGCTTGGGGAGCCACTGATCAGATCAATTACCTGGGGAGTGAGCATAACTAGAGAAGCTTGTGTGGTCATGACTGTGCCCTGGAGTACTACAGCCCTTAGGGCTGAGGGGATAAAGCAACTTTAACTCACAGACATTTAAATGTGTAGGTCTGTGGAATATAAATATTTACCACGTAAAGCCAGCTCAGATTTTGGTTTGGGTTAAGTGTATTTTCCTCAGAGTGAGCTACTGTTATGGAGGAGGGGTCAGGAGATGTAGGTGCTGCTGTCAGTCAGCAAGTACACTCTTTGCTAAGTGACATTCCTGTCTACATAAACCCTGATCTAGTCCATTACTTATTTCAATATGTGCAAAAGAAAAACTGAATCTCCACTTTAATCATCAAGCTAAAATACAGTTGCTTAACATTATTAGAATTTTAAAATATATGTTTCTTTCTGAGAGTAGCTGCCATTAAATGTGCAAAGAAAAGCTCAATAAATATTGAATGAATAATTTCATACACTATTCAAGAATATTTAGTGACTATATATATGCATTTCACTGTGATAGATCTGTGAAAGTTAAAAAATCATCCTTACAGTTTAGTTGGGCGAGCGAATGAATTTCACTAAATGTATCCAGATAAGCTTCCTCTTCTGTGTGTGTGTGTCTATGTGTATGTGTGTGTGTGTGTGTGTTTGTATTAGGTGGGGACAGGGATATACATGTTCTTACCTGGGGAAGTGCCCTATCTCTTGGGACTGTAATCACAAAATCCTAAGTAAGGTGATAAAACCTAGAAAGGCTGAAAGTAGAAACTATGCTTTCCTTTGCTGACCATAGGACAGTTCATTATCCCTAAGATGTGTCCGGGTTCCATGTCTATCTCTGTTTATAGGTTGCAAAGCATGGGACTTGGCCTATGTGTGTGACTGGGGAAAGTTGAGGATTTTATTTTATTTTTTTAGATCACTTTGTGACTGCCTCAATTTGGGAGACAGTCCCTTTGTTTTCTTACTTGTACTATTTTACTGTTTTCCCTTAGAGCTAGTTTAAGTCACTCAGCTTAAAAAGGAAAAAAAGGTGTGTCCATGTTGGGCCGGGGAAGAAATGGAGAGTAGAGGGGTAAGTGAGGAAAGTCCTGGGGACAAGCATGGTAGGGGCAGCAATCATCAAATTAAACAAACAAATAAACAGGGTATGAGTGAAATTTAGAAGGTAAGAGGGTAAGCTACTCTTCATTCTCAGGATGTTCCTGTAGAGTTTAATAAAAGGAATGTCACAAAATTACAAGCTTGTATGTGATGAATTGCCAAGTATAAAGGAGAAAAATCCACAGAAGTGCTGAGAAGAGAGGAAAAAAAAATTACATTGGGGAAGTTGAAAAGGAATTTCTGGAAAAGGTGAATCTAAGATGGGCCATGCAGTCAGACCATCTAGTAGAGATTTCACTTCTGTTAGCTGGACATATCAGCAAAAGGTCTCTGCCTGGGAAAGCGTGGCTAATTATTTCCTGCAACTGGCTGGGTCACAAAGCTCACATGACTAAATCTAATTAACTAGAAAGCTCCATGAGCCTTAGATTCTGTCCCCAGCCTCCTGTTGGCTCAGGGTTTCCAGCCCCTGGCAGCCCAGCAGCTTCCCTAAGCTCCCCTTTCTCCCCTTAGCAGACACCAGGGTGCTCAGAGGACCCTAAAACATCAAGATTGGGGCTTTCCTGGTGGCGCAGTGGTTGAGAGTCCGCCTGCCGATGCAGGGGACACGGGTTCGTGCCCCGGTCCGGGAAGATTCCCACATGCCGTGGAGCGGCTGGGCCCATGAGCCATGGCCGCTGAGCCTGCGCATCCAGAGCCTGTGCTCCGCAACGGGAGAGGCCACAACAGTGAGAGGCCCGTGTACTGCAAAAACAAAACAAAACACAACAAAAAACAAAAAGTCAAGATTAATTCCAAAGACTCAAGAGAAAACTCTGGTTGACAGCTGACTTGAAATCAAAAATGACTGATCACAATAGCAGACAATTAGGGGAATTAACTAGAAAAGAGGGAGGGGAGCTGGGAGGAGAAAAGAATCAAGACAAGCCCTGTGAAGATCAGAGGAGGAAGAAAACATACCGAAGGTGCGAAAGAGGTGATGTGGGCTGAGTGAGAACAGTCGTGAGGGCAAAGCCAGGTCTGCAAAAACTCAAAACAGCTGCCTGTAGACCACCAATGCCTTCCCTTACTTCCTCGTAAACGGATATGTATTCTTTTTCCTGCCAGGCCCCAAACTGGTAGGTAGCTGGGCTTCAGCCACTCAACAGCTGTACCCTAGAGGAAAAGTGATTCTTATGTAGAGATTGAACAATTAAGTACGCAGGCGTCCTGCCCCTGAAGGAAGACAAGCCGGTGTCACCACACGGCATTTATGAGAGAAGAGAAGAAATTTCTCTTCTGGAAATTTAAGTGAAAAAAGAAAATCTTGAAGCTGAGATTTTTCTTTAAAGGAACACTTATATGTGGAGTCTGAAAAAAAATGATACGAATGAGCTTATTTACAAAACAGAAATAGACTCACAGACATAGAAAACAAATTTATGGTTACCAAAGGGGAAAGGGTTGGGGGAGGGATAAGTTAGGAGTTTGGGTTTAAAATACACACACTACTGATAAGGAGAGTAAGGGGACAAAGTAGGTGATTAAGTAGTTAATCCCACTAGGGTATCTTAAGTAGAGAGAAAAGTATGGGACACTCTGTAAATTAATGATCCCTTAAGAAAGGAGGCTTGCTTTGCAACAGAAGCACAAGGCATGTTCCCCAACAATAAAACAGTGATGGAATGAGACTAACATCCAGCCCAGTGAAGTCAGCAAGTTAATGGTCCTTGAGAAGGGGCTTTTTCTGCATGTACTAAGAGCAGAAATATAGGGGAAAGGTGACAATATACTGAAACCTGAGATGATTTACCATAGTTCAGTATATGTTCCCAGCTTTTTGCTCATTTTCATAGCACACTGAGTCCCGGTTGGGCCATATAGTGTCAAAAACTCCCTGCCCGACTTGTAGGAGGAGTTAATGATGGAAGACTCAAAGAATGGAGGAGGAAGGTGGTCTTCTCCCACTCCCCACTCTTCGATTATAAAACTGTAGCCCACTAAGTTCTTGGGGTGGCACTCCCTTGCCTTCCCACTTGTATCTCTCACAAGTGTCCTATACTAATAAGCTCTTTCCTTACCTGTCACTCTGCCTCTGGCTGAATTCTTTTTGCGCCAAGACAGAAAAACCTATGCCTTACTAAGTCCCGAAATACATTCTGCGGTTTCACTACTACATATTAAATAGATAACCAACGAGGACCTACTCTACAGCACGGGGAACTATACTCAATATCTTGTAATAACCTATAACGTAAAAGAATCTGAAAAAGAATATAAAACTGAATCATTTTGCTGTACACCTGAAACTAACACACATTGTAAATCAATTATATTTCAATAAAAACTTTTAAAAGATACAGGAAGGCAGGCAACAGTATATTCAGTTAGCTAACCTCTTTCAAAGGTTTCTCCTTAATTTTCATTTTACACATAAAATTAAGCATAGAGAATCATTTTAAACATATCCTAAGAAATTTTAGATATCTGGCAAGCAACTAATGCTGAATACTGACTTGATGTCACTAAACTAGACAATAATTCATTATTCACTTCAAGCACGATATATCCATGTACAAATGTGAAATCCCAAAGGAAGTTATTTTCTTTTAAACTAATAAAGGAGTTTTAAAAGGAAACAGGATTTGCTGGCATGGTTCTGATTATTTTTAAATTCCCATTAAAATACTACAGGGTAAACAATAAAGAAGAGAAAGTATTTTACAGCTCTTATTGTACAGTTTAAATTATTTAAATTGGGTCCTCTGGTTCCTCTGGATATCAGATGTTTGGGAATGTATGATTTCAGACTAAATAGTGCCTGTCTTACCTTACCTGTAGCCATTTCAGAATTGTTATTGATTATGTATATGCACAGATACATACACACACACATTTTGAAAAATTATGATCAGTTATGCATATATTTGTCCAAGTTTCCTTAAATTTGAATTTTGTGGAAAGCTATTTCTTTTTATTCTTTCTTTGTTCAGCTACAATTGAGATACTTTTAAGCAGCTATCAGATACTTTTTAACTTTCCAAAAGATGAAATATAAAACTCAATTACATTGTATTTAAGAAACCATTAATTAGTGTCACTACATAGGGGCATGTCTTTTACTGCTTTTGGCAAATGTGATGTAATCTAAGGCTTCTAGGACATTCCTATTATTTTTCTCTTTTTAAAAAGTGTTTTTATAAGTCAGTGTTTGAATAAAAAAGAAAATGTTACTTTTAAATCCTCTTCTTGGAGGTGCCTGAAACTGTATATCACATGCTTTATTATAGGTATATATATGAATAAAAATTTGAATTAAACGTGGGCAAGTATAAGTTGCATGAATTTTATGACATGAAAAGACATTTTCTGAGTTAATAGTAAGTGCAGAAATCTAAAATAGTTCACAATAGACAGTACTGTCTTTCAGTCTGAACTGAGAGAAGGGATTGCTTGGGATTGTTTTACCTCCTTAGGCCATTTAGGAAACTAGACCAGATCAGGATCCTTAACCTGGGTTCCAAGAATAAGAGTTCACAGAAAGTCCATAAAACCCTGAAATTGTGTGCAGTGTGTGTGTGTGTGTTGTGTTTCTGCATATTTGCTTGTTTGTGTGGGAAGAGTGCTTTAGTTTTCATCAGACCTCAGAGGGATGTGTGTTCCCCACATAAGAGTTTAAAAACTGAGCTAGAAGATCTCCAAGATTCTTTGAAAGCATCCAAGTTTATCAGATCAAGAGTCAAACTGCTCACCAGGCAAATGTGAACTTTGAAGTTCATCACTCAAATGCTCCTCTCTGAGTCACTGTCATCTGGATTGTCCAGAGTGGGAAATTACCAGATGACAGTAAATAGTTCCTGTTTTAGATCCCCATGAACTCTAGAATTAATGTAAATTCCCTCCTTCTCAGTTGGTTTGCAAGAGGCTTGAGTATCTGCAACAAAGCTCTGGTTGGAAAGCTGTTCCACAGGCTGCATGCACAGACATGTTTTACCCCAGCTGGTGCCTAAGCAGGTCTCACATGTGAAAGTCAGGACAATCTGTTTAAATCAGGTTGTGAGCTAATTCCAAGGGGGCATTTTCATTATTTGTAAAGGGCTACTCACAGAACATACTCTTAGCTTTTCATAAAAAAAAAAAAAAAAAAATAGAAATTGCACCAATGCGACTGGGCTCTTTAACAAATTCCATGTGGTTTTGGCTCAGGTGATTAAAAGAGTTAGAGATTAAGCTATCTCCTGGGCTACATAATCAGGAAATGTATTATCTGTGGAATATAAGAACAGCCATCAGTTCGCAATTTAAAAAAAACATATTATATCATTACAAAAATATGATATTGTTTCACTATTTTTGAAATATGAAGAACAAACCAGTGAAAGATAAGATATTCAGGTGGAATTTCAGAACTGTGCTATGATATGTGGATCTGAATTCCTGGATGTGCAGATACACCTGGCAATGATTCTATTCCAATTGATCTGATGATGACTGCGGCCTTCTCCTAACTGTCTCAGTGATTCCCTTTCAGTTATACAGTGTGTTTTCCCCCTGACCATTCTGTACTAAACTTGTCTTAGCATTTCACTGTAGCTTTTAAAAGAATATAAGTTTGGGAAGCCCTTAGTTATCGTGAACATAACCATTACCATGATCCTTGTTTCGGTAGTGCCCAGATGTCATCATGCCAAGAAGAATCACATGGTGCCTTTCTACTTTTATATACTGGCTGTTCATTATTTATTTAAAAAAATAACAAAAGCTTAATGAGTTGGCAGAATTTTTTAGGCATTCAACTCAGACAAAATTAAACAAAAACCTTGTTCTCACCATTAAGGAGCCTAGTGACTAGGAAGGACTGAAGTCAGCGACAAGACTGGGCGAAGAGGGTAAAGGTAACCCAGTGGTTTTAGGTAACTGTTTGAGGAGTCCATATTTTAAAATTCCAGATAGATGAAAGGTTATTGATTTTCATTAGTCTGTGCCTGAATACCTCTCTTTCTACTCAAATAAACGTTGGGGACTTAAATCTTCCAAATCTGCAGCTCGTTAAGACAGGAATATAATTGTATGACTCTTGCCTATTAATAATGAATGAGTGCTTCTCAGCATTATATTTACATGACTTTTACCTTAATTATACCCTTACCAACCTTTGAGAGAATTTTGAGTTATGTCTAAGTAGTTCCTTCTCTTCACAGTGAGAAGGAGCATTTATGAGATTTATCTAGCAAATTTAGAAACTACAATAACAAAGTTCTCATTACCATTACCATTCAAGCGTGCCATCTGGCCCATGGTGGAGGTGGTGGTGATGGAAACCACACAGTGTGGAAACCAAGCAAGAAACTCAAGGGTAAAGACAATGAAAAGAACAACATAAAATGACATTTCTGTTTGTTTTCAAAATATAAAAAATATTCCACATGCCTTCTACTTCACTGTTGTATCTTAATGATCCTCAACTTTCATTTTTTTAAAAAAACTAGAACTTACTTAAGTTCCCCTTACATTTCAATACTGTTTGATTCTTTGTATTTGTCCACTCTTATTTGTAGCCTCTTGAGAAGTGCTAATATCAATGATGTCAAAATATTTTAAGAAAATCTTTCTATTATGGTAGCAAGGCTAACATTAAAAAATTTACATAGATAGCAAATAAAAAATTTAAATAGGCATAATGGTCTTCATCCTCTATAATTACAATACCATAAAATACAGAATCTTTAAAACAGAATATGAAAAGATCCAGGGCTTTAGTTGCTATCAGAATGGCTTTCTAAACAGTCATTCATTTCTTGTCGACCATACCAAATGGCTGGAGCCCAACACTGTCCATCTGTCAGCAGCTGCTGCCATTGTTAAGTCTTTCCTAAGAGCATTTCCCTCTTCCCAAGCAGTGCTTCAACTAGATGAGCTCTGCAGTATTAAAGATACAGTGTAATCAAAAACAGATGACTTTGAAATATTCATCAGTGACAGACTTCAGCCCTAAAGTTATTGATGCAGGCTGAATTACAGGATAATTCATCTTTGAACGTTACCGATGTCTAAGGTAAGAGGAAATGATTCCCCATGCCTCTAAAGCTTAGGGATCTATCCCCTCATTAGAAAGTAGAGTGAAAGTGAGGAAGAGAATAAGGCTCAGAATATGTGATACTGAGCCAGAGAGTTTACACAAAATGAATATTGTTTTGTTCGGTACTGTATGGTCAGGACACTCAAGATGGCTGTTCTCTTGTTCTCTGTACATCTCCTGCTGCACCAGTGACTGCTTCACTGGTGACCACTTCACAATCCCCTACTCACATGCCTGACCTTCTTACATACTTGCCCTTGGCACCAGCTAATGATTGTTCCCAATAGCTTTTCAAAGGGGTTGTGAGGGGCGTGGCCCTCTGCTGGTTTCCCTGGTAATGGACAAGCTAACCTGATGTCAATTCCCCCTATAACTAGTAACCTCCCCCTACCCTCAGAATCAAAGACTACTGCCATGTCCTGCCTGCCCTCTACAGCACAAGGTGGGATGTCACTCCAGGGCCTTGCTTCTGACATGTAAGCTCCCCCATCCATTAAATCATTGATGTCTCTGTTGCTGACCCCAGATTCTTTCTTTAGTCTTAAAGCTGGACAGGTAAGGGCCTTACAGGTCTGTATGGTGCAGCTCATCAGATGCATTTCAAAAATATATATAATTAAATGGCTCTATTTTGTGGATATTCAATGATTTTATATATAGTTTTTCATTCAGTCTTATTGCCCTATTTGCTCATAACCATGACTTCTTCTCAGAGCCGTTTCCCAAAGCTCTCTTAGGAATAGTGTCTTCAACCATCACATGTGATCACTCAAAAGAGCTGCCAAGATATGCCGCGACTCCATACCTGGCACACAATGACTAGAAGAAGGCTGTCACAGTCACTTATTGCTGCATTAAAAGACAAAACAAAAAACCAACTCATTTTTATTTTCCATAATGTGGGGTAAGGGGTGGCAGGAGTCCTCTGAATTTACAAATACAGGCCCATTCAACCACAGGTTCAGCTGTGCTAGAGGGTTGAAATGCCCTCACTTGGGACTTCCCTGGTGGTCCCATGGTTAAGACTCCACACTCCCAATGCAGGGGGCACAGGTGTGATCTCTGGTCAGGGAACTAGATCCCTCATGCTGCAAGTAAGAGCCCACATGCCGCAACTAAAAGATCCTGCATGCCGCAACTAAGACTAGGCACAGCTGAAAAAATAAATAAATAAATAAATAAAATAGAGCAACAGTATTTAAAAAAAAGAAGAAGAAGAAAATGCCCGCACTCACATTTAGCAATTGGCACTGGCTGTTGGCTGGGGCCCAGGATGAGCTGGGCTGGCTCACCTCTTTTCTGTGTAATCTTTCACCTTGGGGTCTTCATGCCTTGGTTCTCTAAGGTCAGTGTTACAACAGGACAGAACCAAAAGCTACAAAGCCTCTTGAGACCTAGGTGCAAAACTCACTCATTGTCACCTCTGCCATAATTTGTTAGTCAAAGCAAGTCATAAAGTCCCAGAGTCAAGATTCAAGGTGGAGAAACAGATTCCACCTCTTGATGAGAGGTGCGGTGGAGCCACACTGCAAAGGAACATGGACCGACTGGTGGCAACCACCTCTGAAAACAATCTGTCGCACAAGGTAGGCACCTCACCCAAGATGCTCCTTATCACAGCAGCTCAGATTCTATCCTAACTCTTACAAAGGAGTGAATTACTCTGGCTTTCTCTATTGAAACTCAGATCGTGTTGGTACCTACCTAGTTAGTGCTTTGAGGACAGAAAAACAAAAGATGGTCATCAGCATGAAAAACATCTGGCTCAGATCAAAAAAGGCCAAAGCTGAGACACATGGAATCTCAGTGCCTGATCACAGCTTTCCCTGAGGTTTCTTATGGGCACCTTGAGATACTTTTTATCCATAACATACCTTCCCTTCTTGCTGAACCTAATTTGGATTGGATTCTGTCACTTGTACCTAAAAAAAGTCTTTTTTAAAATAAATTTACTTATGTATTTATTTTTGGCTGCATTGGGTCTTTGTTGTTGTGTGCAGGCTTTCTCTAGTTGTGGCGAGTGGGGGCTACTCTTCGTTGGGGTGTGCAGGTTTCTCATTGCTGTGACTTCTCCTGTTGCAGAGCACGGGCTCTAGGTGCATGGGCTTCAGTGTTTGTGGTGTATGGGCTTAGTTGCTCCGGGGCATGTAGGAGCTGCCTGGACCAGGGATTGAACCCATGTCCCCTGCATTGACAGGCAGATTCTCAACCACTGTGCCACCAGGGAAGTCCCTAAAAAGAGTGTTTAACTCACACAGACAATACATATATATAGAGAGATATAGATATAGATATATAGATATAGATATACACACACACACATATATATACACATATACATATCCGTGTGTGTACATATGCAGAGATATATATTTATATATATGTGTACATATGTATACATATATATAGAGATAATATATTCATGTGGTTTTCAGTTTATGATACAGTGCTGTTCACTCCAGTTTTTCCAGTTTTCATGGCTGTTTCCACATTACTGGATGCCTTTTAAAATGTTGTCCCAACTTATTTTCTGGAAGTAAATGGACTTGGAAGTCTTATGGGAAAGAAAGCAAACTCTAAACACACCTAATCCCAAAGTGAGATAAAGTTCCTGAAATAGTACTTTACATTTGACAGATCAACTAAAGATGTTACATTTAAATTTTTGAACATTTTCAAAAAATTCATTCTGGTATTACTGATGGCCAAAGACGAGTCTAGCACAGTGCTATGCATCGGGTACATAAACATGACCAAACATTCCAGGTCATCATGATGCTTATAATCAAGGTAGAGAGCATATAAGTACATATATGTCATGTATAAGCACCAAACAATTACTTGCTAGAACAGGTATGCAGCCAGTTGGTAGCTGGTCCATTAGATCTACTCTCTACTTATCCCATCTTTTGAGAGTATTACCTGAACACAAGGGCAATCAGCCAAAGACTTCATTTCCCAGGCTCCTCTGCCATTATGTAATCTTGTAATTAGGTTCTGAACAATGGGAAATGAGTGGCTGAGATGTGTGCCCTTAAGACACACATCTCAGGCCTTTTTTCTCGTGGCCACTGTACCTCTTTCTGAAGTACACTAGCTGAGAGAGGGTGCAGCAGCTACCTGGGACCAAGAGGTATAAACTGCATGTTGAGGATGGCAGAGCTTCCCACTAGACCTTGACCACTCATCCACCACTGAACTGTTATCTTGTTGTCTATTTAGGGCACTGCACCTTTGCATGTTTTTATGACAGCAGCCTAGCATATATATTAACTACAGTTGTCCCTTTGTATCCACAGGGGATTGGTTCCAGGATCCGCCATGGATACAAAAATCCACAGATGCTCAAGTCCCATGGTCAGCCTTCCATATCTGTATCCATGGTTCCACATCTGCAGATTCAACCAACCGTGGATCATGTAGTAGTGCAGTACTTATTGAAAAAAATCTGTGTGTAAGTAGACCCGCCAGTTTAAACACGTGTTGTTCAAGGGTGAACTGTACTTTGACGTGAGGAAATAACTAGCTGTGGGAATGCACACACTTTAGGGATTGATTCTTCAAGGGAAGGGGTTTAGAGCATGAGGGGACCCGGTAAGTGTAGTTTCATTAACATCAAACTGATTAAGGTTTCTATCTTTGCCCTTTGTACCCTCTGGGCTTAGCTCAGCATCTGAAATCTTGCAGGTAATTAATAAATATTAGTGAAAGTAAAGAATAAAGGAAGAGAGGGAGAGAAGAAGCATGGATGGAAGGAAAGAAAGACAGATGGGAATTCCAGGATCTCACAGTACAGCAAGTCTTCTCTCCATTCATCCATTGATGGACATTTAGGTTGCTTCCATGTCCTGGCAATTGTAAATAGTGCTGCAGTGCACATTGGTCCACATGTATCTTTTCAAATTATGTTTTTTTCCTGGTATATGCCCAGGAGTGGGATTGCTGGAGCATATGGTAGCTCTATTTTTAGTTTTTTAAGGAACCGCCATACTGTTCTCCATAGTGGCTGTACCAATTTACATTCCCACCAACAGTGTAGGAGGGTTCCCTTTTTTCTACACCGTCTCCAACAATTATTGTTTGTAGATTTTTTGATGATGGCCATTCTGACTGGTGTGAGGTAATACTTCATCGCAATTTTGATTTCCATTTCTCTAATAATTAGTGGTATTGAGCATCTTTTCATGTGCTTTGTGGCCACCTGTATGTCTTCTTTGGAGAAATGTCTATTTAGATCTTCCACCCATTTTTTGATTGGTGACATGGAGGAACTTTAAATAAGTATTTAAGTGAAAGAATACAAAGAAAGAATACAATCTGAAAAGGCTACATACTGTACGATTCCAATCGTACGTGACATTTCTGGAAAAGACAAAACGATGGAGACAAGTATCAGTAGTTATTAGGAGGAGGGTGGGAGATGTATAGGTAGAGCACAGAGGATTTTCAGGGCAGTAAAATACTCTGTATACTATAATGATGGATATATATCATTACACATTTGTCCAAACCCATAGGATGTACAACACCAAGAGTGAATCCTAACGTAAACTATGAACTTTGGGTGATTATGATGTGTCAATGTAGGTTTACCCTTGGTCAAAAATGTAATATTCTGGTGAGTGATGTTGATAATGGTGAGGCCATGCATGTCTGGGGACAGGAGATGCATGAGAAATCTCTGTACCTCCCTCTCAATTTTGTTGTAAACCTAAAACTGCTCTAAAAAATAAATTCTTATAAAAAATAAGTACAATCCACATATTTTCCCACCATAATTCACCATATAATAAGTAGTTTGATATGGGAAAATAAAATAAAACAGAAACAGTCTTGTCTTTCCATGACAAAAAGTAGGTTGTGGTTAGAAATTTCATGGGGCTAGAAGTCATTCAGCTCAATCTGGATTCTCATTCCTACGTCGCCACTAAATAATATTTTACTTGATAATACTCTTGAACTCTCAGCAATGGTTTCTTCATTTAAAAACAAAACAAGATAGATTATGTACAAATAAGGGATGTAGTTCACTTACTTTAGAGTTAGAACTGGGTTTGAAATCAAAACCTGCTTATGACTAGTTATCAAAACTCTGGCTGTTTACTTAAGCTCTCCAAGGTTGCCACTCTCAATTATAAAATGAGGTAAACATTACTTAATTAACCAAGTGGTATAGAAAAGAGCAAATATATCTCTCTTGGTAATCAGAAATGGAATGAGTAATGTTTTTTTATTTTTTAAGTATAGTTGATTTACAAGGTTGTGTTAATTTCTGCTGTACAACAAAGTCATTCAGTTATACATATATACGTATTCTTTTTCACATTCTTTTACATTATGGTTTATCACAGGATAGTGAATATAGTTCCCTGTGCTATACATTAGGACCCTGGTGTTTATCCATTTTATACATACTAGTTTGCTAACCCCTAAATTACCACTCCATCCTCTCCCATACCTCTCCTCCTCCTTGGCAAACACAAGTCTGTACTCTATGTCGGTGAGTCTGTTTCTGTTTCATAGATAAGTTCATGTGTGTCATATTTTAGATTCCTCACATAAGTGATATCAGATGGTATTTGCCTTTCTCTTTCTGAGTTACTTCACTTAGTATGATAATCTCTAGTTCATCCATGTTGCTGCAGATGGCATTATTTCATTCGTTTTTATGGCAGAGTAGTATTCCATTGTATATATGTACCACATCTTCTTTATCTGGATTAAGTAATGTTTCATATTTTTTGTTCTCTATATTAATATGAAAATAAATTGCTCATATTTTTAAATGCTAAATATTTATACTTGCCTTAATAATATGAAGCAATTTTATGGACCCTGAATATGCCTTACTGCACACAGATAGTGTTTTGATGGTGTGCCTGTCCATCTTCAGTGTTGTCCTTCCCTTATGGGAGTTTACTGCTTTATTGAGCTTGCAAAGACTTTCTTTCATTGTACATGTCTCCTAGGTACTCGACTGTCTATATTTTTTCTTCTTTTTTTCAAAATAATTCACTTCCAATGCTTTTGGTATGGACCAGTTGGTCTCTTTGTTCTATTTGTTTTTCTGCAGTTTAGAGGCCATTAACCAAATAACATACATATAACACATAGTTAGGCACTAAAAGGATGAAACCATCCTCCTCTGAAAAATTACTTAGACTCTAGACAGGGTTTCTCAAACTCAGCAGCATTAACATTTGGAACAGATCATTCTTTGTTGTAAGGGGCTGTCCTGTGCATTGTAGGATGTTTAGAACATCCCTGATCTCTACCCACTAGATGCTGGTAGCCCACCCCTCCAATTGTGACAACCAAAAATGTCTCCAGACATTGTCAAATGCCCCTTGGGGGGGAAGGGGCAAAACTATCCAGTGTTCTAGATCTATTTTGTCAAATAGGGTAACTATTCAAAATTAAGTTAAATTAAATCACTTATCTACAGAGTCTAAAAAAATAATACAAACATTTAGTTCCTCAATCACACTAGTCACATTTTAAGTGCTCAATGACTGCATGTCACTAAGTGGCTACTGTATTAGCACAGATATAAAACATTTCCTTCACTGTAGAACTGCTTAAAATCAAAGGCTATGACAAAAATGTAATAATAACAAGGAAATAACAATAATGGCACCATTCCAGGATATCCTCCATTATGTAACTTTTAATTATCCAGAAGATCAGTTCCATTTAATTCCTTCTTTAAAGTCTTCTTCAACTCACCCATTAACAAGAATTTCTGTGGAGCGTATTCCTAGTAGTTCAAAATATAACTAATGCTTAAGGATAACTGCAAATCAAGTAATTATTAGATAGGCACAAGGACAGAGCTGAGGTGTTAGTTAACCTCTACTAATAGCTAAATTAGGAAGAAGTGGGAAAAGAATCTTAAACAGATATATATATATATATATATATATATATATATATATATATATATATATATATATATATATATATATATATATATATATATATATATATATATATATATAATCTAGGAATGTCTGAAGACTCGAACTCGCTTAAGACCCTGTTGTTAAAGCAATAACAGGATGAAAGTATCAATTGACCTTATCGAGGGTTCCACTTTGACAAAACCGGAAGTGACCTGCAGGGCCATCTAGCTTTGAGCACATTGGTCCTTTGAGCATCTCAGCTAGCTGGCCCAAGGAAAATTTATTGATTAAAGGACGCTCCTTGTTTCAAGATCAAATGTGCCCTCAACCTGGTGAGATAACACAAGGGCATGTTTAACAATAAAGAGGGCCAGGACAAATGTAAGTCAAGATTATGGGGCATTTATTTAAGGGAAACAAAAAGGATCCATTGAAAAACTCTAAGAACATTCACACAACCTGCCTCTAGCTTCACAAAAGCCTGAGCTGGGCTCTTACTGGCTGCATGTGAGTGTGAATGTGAGAGAGAGAACAAGGGAGAGAGAGCGAGCATGTGTGCTGGGGGAAGTGCCTTGTGTATAAAGCTTCATATTTAATAAATCTCCCAAAAGCACCACTAATATTCTCTCTCAAACCTTAATCCCCAAACTGAAGAAATGACACTCACTTTTATATTTGCCAATTTTAGGCATGTGATGCTATTGTGGCCTCACTGACTCAGAAAATAGTTGTTGAACATCGACGATGTCCTGATTTAAGACAAAAGGTCCCAGGTAATAAATTCATTAAAAAGAAAAAGTTCCTATTAAATGTAACACATGTATTGGGCATTGAAATTTTACACAAATAAAAACATTCTCAAAGTGATTATAATCAGGGGAACAGCAGAAGGCAAAAATGAGGAAGTATGCAAGTAACATAACACCGACAGGATAGAATAAACACTGGCGGAGTTACAAAGTGTTAGGGCTGGCTGTGCAAAAAGGGGAAAGAGCGCATCTCATTGTGGAAATTCAGAAGCCTTTCTGGAGCTGGTCTTTAAACTACATGTTGAGGATGAGGTAGGATTCTGTAATATTCCTGTGGGAAGAAATGCTATTCCCAGCTAAAGCCAACCTTTAATGCAGAAGAGATGGTGTATGTTCTGAAGGGCGTGTTACAGTCTGGGATGCAGGGACAGATCTCACCGGACATGCAGTCTGGGTGTTCAGGAATGGCTTTAAGCATCTCTCTCTCTCTCTCTCTCTCTCTCTCTCTCTCACTCACTCACTCTCCCTGCTCCCCCAAATAAAAGACTCTTTCAGTAAAGGAATATTTGAAAATAAGAAGTCAGGGAATGCAGCTAATTTGGATAGTTTTGGAAAAAAGTAAAAGTGATGTATGTCTCTGAAAATATCTAGCAGAGAGGGAGATACTCTTTTCATCTCCTGTAATTTTTAAAGAAAATAAACATCATGTCAACCAATGGTCAACAAATGTTTATTGAGAAAAACATTGAACTCGGTACTTTCACATGTATTACCTCATTTCATCTTAACCACATTGTGCACAGATATGTTTTTGAGGATAAACTAAAAACTTACTAAGTCTTCTTGTTGAGGGATGATGAAAAAGATAGATCTGATCCTTAATTTCCTATTCTTTTTCCTACTGCTACCATAACCTCTAGTTACTCTTACTGTTTCTAACGCATGCACCTACTGGATACCAGAGATAGCACAAGAGGCCCTCCAGGCAAAACTATGTTATCTCGCCAGGTTTGGGGCGCATCTCTTCCTAGCTTGATGGATCACATGTATGTAAGCCTTTCTATTATCCTTTCAGCGTAGACAGACTCTCTGGTCACCTCATGACTTTACCCATAGGACCACATGCTGGTATTAGTCTATCTAAGGGAAAAGGCACTGTTAAGAACCTCGTCCTAAAGTTCCAGGAAGGAGTTGTCTAAGTCAGCCACTTCTTTCACCTTTTCTGGACCCTCTCTGATCTCAGAGCCTGCTCTCTGGCCTCTGGAGAACCAATGAGGCTTTTTCTGATGGGCCTTCATACATATCAAAGTATGCAAATTCTGTCTTTGTTTCTTACAGATGAATTATTTTTATTTCTTACAGATGAAATTATATGAACTTTCATTTTAATATTCGATCCATCTGGGCTAAGGGCTATAAGCAACAATCCAAAACTGCAGTCATTTAACACAATAAAAGTTTATTTCTCTCTGTTGCCACTCCAATGAGGGACAAATGTGGGGTTGGAGAGATCTGATTATTTAAGGAGACAGACACTTGCATCTTAGGGTCTCAGAGTCTTACACTGGATTCTTTACCTCATTTAACAGGAAGGATAGAAGGCGAAGGATGCAGTCAATTATACTTCAATTAAAAAAAAAATTAAGAGAGGAAAAAAAAGAAAGTGGAGGATGGTATGAATGTTTCAGGGGCTGGGACTGGAAATGTTATACATCATATCTGTCAACATTTTATCAGCCAGAGCCCAGTCACATGTCCTCAGCTGCCTGCAGAAGAGGGTGGTAAATACAGCTTTTAGGTCAGGAGAAAAATGAAATAGTTTGGTAAGCAGAGTCTACCATGGTTATGTCATCAGTATTGATAGCTGCTATTATACATTTTAATTACAAACCACCGTTTCTTTACCTGCTTCATTATCAATTTAGTCGTTGTGGGCTGTTCGAATAATGTTAGTGACACACAACTTTTCAATAGCATTTCTGGCCTAAAGGTTTCAATTATTAGACTTCATCTATGCTGCAGTTCAAATATGACTCTCCACACACTTATTGCTAATGTAAATACAATATATATTTGTATTGTTTGAATGATACTTCCTTGGTAATATGTTGCCTGCAGCTCTGTGCTATTGAAATAACTAGAAACTCAGGGCTAAAATAAGTAAAACCAAATTACTGAGTTACCTTTAAATTTAGAAGATAATGTTTTTAATATGAAATACTTTGCTTATTAAAGGTGATTCATTACTATAAATTATTCAATTAACTCCTCCACAGTTTCTTATAACACTGAATTTTACTTTCCCCACTGGAGAGTAGGAACTGGAAGTATAAATGAAAGTTTCCTTTGTCCTTCCTTATGTGGAGCCACTAGGACAGTTAACTGTGTATCTGTGTAACTGTGTATCCCCAAGGATGCCATTGTCCAATATGTCTTTGGACCATTTCACTATTCCTATTCTTTAAGGGGAAGGGGAATGGATAGAGTGAAATGTTGTCTTAATATGAGCCCTAATACATTCCAGGTACCACACAGCCAACAAAAGCTTTGAAATACAACATCTATCAATTTGATTACTTCATATTAAACAGCATAGAGAAAAAGAGTATCATACCTGAAAACCCGTCCTCTAGCCCTGATCCTCCTCTAATGGGTTGTGAAATCTAGCACATTTAATAGGCAAATCTAGGAGTCCGATTCCTCATCTTTAGAATATCAGGAAATAGTGTAACCTTCTAATTCCTTTTCAGATCAAAAATTATATGACTCTGTGACTGTGGCTTTATAATAACACAGATGGATAGTATTAGATATTAGGTTTGATGATGACTTGCACAGAAATGGAAAAATGATGCTGCTATGCAGAGATGTTAGAAAACTGTATAAGAAATAATAAGTGGTTTAGTACTTTTAACACATAGCCTACTTTTACCTTGCAATGTCCTTTGAAATAAAAGGAAAAGGTAGGATATAAACAGACAATATTGATAGTCAAGGTGAAAAAAATACAAGTAATAAACACCTAAATAGTTATTTTCTGGATGGAAGAGGCAATGGAGGAGAAGCTACACAGAAAGAATCTGGGGATCAAAGTGTGCAATAAATTCAAACCAATTTCCGCTGCATGAAAGAAGGATATCAGGGTCTGTGCAAGATGAAAATAAAGTTGAATTATTCAACAAAACAAGGAAGAAACATAGCAGCATCAATCTTATTCTACACCTGGAAGAATTATCTTGAGCTTATAAATTATTTTACTGTAGAGAAATGTAAATTGAACAGTATTAAAAAAAAAGACTGAAAATATTAGTGGTATAGATTTAATTAAAATGGAAAGAGAAAGGGGGTGGCAGTCATTATCTAAATTGTCAATCACAAATCTGTCAAATAGGACTGTTTCTAAACATGTGAAAGATATAAAAACTTACTAGAGTACGAGCCCACAAATTACTGGGGCAAAAGCATTTGGTTAAAGTTGTAATAAACTAATGGCTAATCCTGAAAAAGAGTTTGTTCCAATCCTTGAAAGCATTTCTAAAATACCCTGGCACTCTCGGAGTAGGAGGTACACGCTTAGAATAAAAAAAAACAAAACATAAAATTGTGTAGATGTATGAGTTATGTATAACTATACTTCATTAGAACTAGACTTTAGATCCTTATTATTGGAGATATAAGATTTTTATCTCTATGTTACTATATGGATATAAGATCATTATTATTAAGTTCATATAACTGCATGTTTCAGAATTTATCTTTTTCTTAAAAGCTGAACACGGGAGTAGAAAGAGCAGAGTAGAAATATTCTTAATTATTTTCATATACTCGAGAAAGAACATTATAAATTATAAATATGAATTAAAGATGTGATTTTTAACCAGGTCCTGTCTGAAAGCTGAAAGAAGTAGGCCAATTATATTCAACATATTTCTAATACTTCTCTTAGCTTTATTGTTTAAGCTCCAGAACCCTCTATGCAAAGTATATCTTATCCAGGATTGAAAAAAAAAAAAAACTAATAAAAATCATGAAATCTATTTATTTTCTTCAGATCACAACCCCTAAACAATGTAATGATCTGTTTCCCAATGCTGAAATAAAAGAACCAGGAGGGACCTCTACAAGGAAGCTGTATTTTTCTTAAAAATGCTTATACCTTTACATTTTTTTCAGTGTTCTCCCTGGCACTTCCGTTGCCTTCACAATTGGAATTTAAGCTCCTCAGAACTTAATTAACCATGTCTTGGTTGACTAAACAAAATCCAACATAGGCAATCAACACAATGAAAAGCCATCTTACAAAATGGGAGAAAATGTTTGCAAACCATGTATCTGATAAGGGATTAATATCTAAAATATACAAGGAACTCATATAATTCTATAGCAAAAAAAATAATCCAATTAAAAATAGGCATAGGCCCTGAATAGACATTTTTCCAAAGAAGACATACAAATGGTTAATGGGTACATGAAAAGATGCTCAACATCGCTCATCGTCAGGGCAATGCAAATCAAAACCACAATGAGATATCACCTCACACCGGTTAGGATGTCTATCATCAAAAAGAAAAGCCCGTGTACCACACACACAAAAACAAAAAAAAAAAAAAAAAAGAAAAGAAAAGAGATAACAAATGTTGGAAAGGATTAATATGTGATGGAATATTAGTCATCCTTAAAAAAGAAGGAAATCCTACCATTCGTGACAACAAATGAACCTTGAGGGCATCCATGAAATGAAATAAGTCAAACAGAAAAACACAAACACTGTATGATCTCACTTATATGTGGATTCTAGAAAAGCTGAACTCATAGAAACAAAAAGTAGATTAATGGTTGCCAGGGGCTGTGGGGTGAGGGAAATAAGGATATGTTGGTGAAAGGGTACAGCTGCCAGTTTTAAGGAGAATAAGTTCTGGGGATGTAATGTCCAGCATGGTGACTATAGTTAACAACACTGTATTGCATATGGGAAAATTGCTAAGAGAGTAGATCTTAAATATTCTTACCATAACAACAATAACAACAAAATGCTAATTATGTGAGGTGAAGGAAGTGTTAACTAACCCTATTGTGATAAACCTTTTACAATATATGGGAATTAAACCTTCACATTGTATACCTTAGACTTATACAGTGTTATATACCAATGATGTCTTAAGCTGGAAAAAATATTCTAAAAAAAAACCCAACAGAGGGCTGTGCATACTTGTTCTTTTTTTTTTTTTTTTTTTTTTGCTTTATAACAAATTTAATCAGTTATACATATACATATGTTCCCATATCCCCTCCCTTTTGCGTCTCCCTCCCACCCTCCTTATCCCACCCCTCCAGGCGGTCACAAAGCACCAAGCTGATCTCCCTGTGCTATGCGGCTGCTTCCCACTAGCTATCTACCTTACGTTTGGTAGTGTATATATGTCCATGCCGCTCTTTCACTTTCTCACAGCTTACTCTTCCCCCTCCCCATATCCTCAAGTCCATTCTCTAGTAGGTCTGTGTCTTTATTCCTGTCTTACCCCTATGTTTTTCATGACATTTTTTTTTCTTAAATTCCATATATATGTGTCAGCATACAGTATTTGTCTTTCTCTTTCTGACTTACTTCACTCTGTATGACAGACTCTAGGACCATCCACCTCATTACAAATAGCTCAATTTCATTTCTTTTTATGGCTGAGTAATATTCCATTGTATGTATGTGCCACATCTTCTTTACCCATTCATCCGATGATGGACACTTAGGTTGTTTCCATCTCCGGGCTATTGTAAATAGGGCTGCTATGAACATTTTGGTACATGTCTCTTTTTGAATTATGGTTTTCTCAGGGTATATGCCCAGTAGTGGGATTGCTGGGTCATATGGTAGTTCTATTTGTAGTTTTTTAAGGAACCTCCATACCATTCTCCATAGTGGCTGTACCAATTCACATTCCCACCAGCAGTGCAAGAGTGTTCCCTTTTTTCCACAACCTCTCCAGCATTTATTGTTTCTAGATTTTTTGATGATGGCCATTCTGACTGGTGTGAGATGATATCTCATTGTAGTTTTGATTTGCATTTCTCTAATGAGCAAAGATGTTGAGCATCCTTTCATGTGTTTGTTAGCAGTCTGTATATCTTCTGTGGAGAAATGTCTATTTAGGTCTTCTGGCCATTTTTGGATTGGGTTGTTTGTTTTTTTGTTATTGAGCTGCATGAGCTGCTTATAAATTTTGGAGATTAATCCTTTGTCAGTTGCTTCATTTACAAATATTTTCTCCCATTCTGAGGGTTGTCTTTTGTTCTTGTTTATGGTTTCCTTTGCTGTGCAAAAGTTTTTAAGTTTCATTAGGTCCCATGTGTTTATTTTTGTCTTTATTTCCATTTCTCTAGGAGGTGGGTCAAAAAGGATCTTGCTGTGATTTATGTCATAGAGGGTTTTCTGCCTATGTTTTCCTCTAAGAGTTTGATAGTGTCTGGCCTTACATTTAGGTCTTTAATCCATTTTGAGCTTATTTTTTTGTATGGTGTTGGGAGTGATCTAATCTCATACTTTTACATGTCCCTATCCAGTTTTCCCAGCACCACTTATTGAAGAGACTGTCCTTTCTCCACTGTACATTCCTGCCTCCTTTATCAAAGATAAGGTGACCATATGTCCGTGGGTTTATCTCTGGGCTTTCTATCCTGTAACATTGATCTATCTTTCTGTTTTTGTTCCAGTACCATACTGTCTTGATTACTGTAGCTTTGTAGTATAGTCTGAAGTCAGGGAGCCTGATTCCTCCAGCTCCATTTTTCGTTCTCAAGATTGTTTTGGCTATTCGGGGTCTTTTGTGTTTCCATACAAATGGTGAAATTTTTTGCTCTAGTTCTGTGAAAAATGCCAGTGGTAGTTTGATAGGGATTGCATTGAATCTGTAGATTGCTTTGGGTAGTAGAGTCATTTTCACAATGTTGATTCTTCCAATCCAAGAACATGGTACATCTCTCCATCTATTTGTATCATCTTTAATTTCTTTCATCAGTGTCATATAATTTTCTGCATACAGGTCTTTTGTCTCCTTAGGTAGGTTTATTCCTAGATATTTTATTCTTTTTGTTGCAATGGTAAAAGGGAGTGTTTCCTTGATTTCACTTTCAGATTTTTCATCATTAGTATATAGGAATGCCAGAGATTTCTGTGCATTAATTTTGTACCCTGCAACTTTACCAAATTCATTGATTAGCTCTAGTAGTTTTCTGGTAGCATCTTTAGGATTCTCTATGTATAGTATCATGTCCTCTGCAAACACTGACAGCTTTACTTCTTCTTTTCCGATTTGGATTCCTTTTATTTCCTTTTCTTCTCTGATTGCTGTGGCTAAAACTTCCAAAACTATGTTGAATAAGAGTGGTGAGAGTGGGCAACCTTGTCTTGTTCCTGATCTTAGTGGAAATGGTTTCAGTTTTTCACCATTGAGGACGATGCTGGCTGTGGGTTTGTCATATATGGCCATTATTATGTTGAGGAAAGTTCCCTCTATGCCTACTTTCTGCAGGGTTTTTATCATAAATGGGTGTTGAATTTTGTCGAAAGCTTTCTCTGCATCTATTGAGATGATCATATGGTTTTTCTCCTTCAATTTGTTAATATGGTGTATCACGTTGATTGATTTGCGTATATTGAAGAATCTTTGCATTCCTGGAATAAACCCCACTTGATCATGGTGTATGATCCTTTTAATGTGCTGTTGGATTCTGTTTGCTAGTATTTTGTTGAAGATTTTTGCATCTATGTTCATCAGTGATATTGGCCTGTAGTTTTCTTTCTTTGTGACATCCTTGTCTGGTTTTGGTATCAAGGTGATGGTGGCCTCGTAGGATGAGTTCGGGAGTGTTCCTCCCTCTGCTATATTTTGGAAGAGTTTGAGAAGGATAGATGTTAGCTCTTCTCTAAATGCTTGATAGAATTCACCTGTGAAGCCATCTGGTCCTGGGCTTTTGTTTGCTGGAAGATTTTTTATCACAGTTTCAATTTCAGTGCTTGTGATTGGTCTGTTCATATTTTCTATTTCTTCCTGATTCAGTCTTGGCAGGTTGTGCATTTCTAAGAATTTGTCCATTTTTTCCAGGTTGTCCATTTTATTGGCATAGAGTTGCTTGTAATAATCTCTCATGATCTTTTGTATTTCTGCAGTGTCAGTTGTTACTTCTCCTTTTTCATTTCTAATTATATTGATTTGAGTCTTCTCCCTTTTTTTCTTGATGAGTCTGGCTAATGGTTTATCAATTTTGTTTATCTTCTCAAAGAACCAGCTTTTAGTTTTATTGATCTTTGCTATCGTTTCCTTCATTTCTTTTTCATTTATTTCTGATCTGATTTTTATGATTTCTTTCCTTCTGCTAACTTTGGGATGTTTTTGTTCTTCTTTCTCTAATTGCTTTAGGTGCAAGGTTAGGTTGTTTATTCGAGATGTTTCCTGTTTCTTAAGGTGGGATTGTATTGCTATAAACTTCCCTCTTATAACTGCTTTTGCTGCATCCCATAGGTTTTGGGTCGTCGTGTCTCCATTGTCATTTGTTTCTAGGTATTTTTTAATTTCCTCTTTGATTTCTCCAGTGATCACTTTGTTATTAAGTAGTGTATTGTTTAGCCTCCATGTGTTTGTATTTTTTACAGCTCTTTTCCTGTAATTGATGTCTAGTCTCATAGCATTGTGGTCGGAAAAGATACTTGATACAATTTCAATTTTCTTAAATTTACCAAGGCTTGATTTGTGACCCAAGATATGATCTATCCTGGAGAATGTTCCATGAGCACTTGAGAAAAATGTGTATTCTGTTGTTTTTGGATGGAATGTCCTATAAATATCAATTAAGTCCATCTTGTTTAATGTATCATTTAAAGCTTGTGTTTCCTTATTTATTTTCATTTTGGATGGTCTGTCCATTGGTGAAAGTGGGGTGTTAAAGTCCCCTACTATGATTGTGTTACTGTTGATTTCTCCTTTTATGGCTGTTATTATTTGCCTTATGTATTGAGGTGCTCCTATGTTTGGTGCATAAATATTTACAATTGTTATATCTTCTTCTTGGATCGATCCTTTGATCATTATGTAGTATCCTTCTTTTTCTCTTCTAGTAGTCTTTATTTTAAAGTCTATTTTTTTCTGATATGAGAATTCCTACTCCAGCTTTCTTTTGGTTTCCATTTGCAGGGAATATCTTTTTCCATCCCCTTACTTTCAGTCTGTATGTGTCTCTAGGTCTGAAGTGGGTCTCTTGTAGACAGCATATATGTGGGTCTTGTTTTTGTATCCATTCAGCCAATCTGTGTCTTTTGGTGGGAGCATTTAGTCCATTTACATTTAAGGTAATTATTGATATGTATGTTCCTATTCCCATTTTCTTAATTGTTTTGGGTTCGCTATTGTAGGTCTTTTCCTTCTGTTGTGTTTCTTGCCTAGAGAAGTTCCTTTAGCATTTGTTGTAAAGCTGGTTTGGTGGTGCTGAACTCTCTCAGCTTTTGCTTGTCTATAAACTTTTTAATTTCTCCATCAAATCTGAATGAGATCCTTGCTGGGTAGAGAAATCTTGGTTGCAGGTTTCTCTCCTTCATCACTTTAATTATGTCCTGCCACTCCCTTCTGGCTTGTAGAGTTTCTGCTGAGAGATCTGCTGTTATCCTGATGGGGATTCCCTTGTGTGTTATTTGTTGTTTTTGCCTTGCTGCTTTTAATATGATTTCTTTGTGTTTACTTTTTGACAGTTTGATTAATATGTGTCTTGGCGTATTTCTCCTTGGATTTATTCTGTATGGGACTCTTTGTGCCTCCTGGACTTGATTAACTATTTCCCTTGCCATATTAGGGAAGTTTTCAACTATAATCTCTTCAAATATTTTCTCAGTCCCTTTCTTTTTCTCTTCTTCTTCTGGAACCCCTATAATTCGAACGTTGGTGCATTTAATGTTGTCCCAGAGGTCTCTGAGACTGTCCTCTGTTCTTTTCATTCTTTTTTCTTTATTTTGCTCTGCAGCAGTTATTTCCACTATTTTATCTTCCACCTCGCTTATCCGTTCTTCTGCCTCAGTTATTCTGCTATTTATCCCATCTAGAGTATTTTTTATTTCATTTATTGTGTTTTTAATCGATGCTTGATTCATCTTTAGTTCTTCTAGGTCCTTGTTAACTGTTTCTTTTTTTTTTTTTTTTTTTTTTTTTTTTTTTTTTTTTTGTTACGTGGGCCTCTCACTGTTGTGGCCTCTCCCCTTGCGGAGCACAGGCTCCGGACGCACAGGCTCAGCGGCCATGGCTCACGGGCCTAGCCGCTCCGCGGCATGTGGGATCTTCCCAGACCGGGGCACGAACCCGTGTCCCCTGCATCGGCAGGCGGACTCTCAACCACTGCGCCACCAGGGAAGCCCGTTAACTGTTTCTTGCATTTTGTCTTTTCTATTTCCAAGATTTTGGATCTTGGAAATAGAATCTTGGATCATCTTTACCATCATTAATCTGAATTCTTTTTCAGGTAGACTGCCTATTACCTCTTCATTTGTTAGGTCTGGTGGGTTTTTATCTTGCTCCTTCTCCTGCTGTGTGTTTTTCTGTCTTCTCATTTTGCTTATGTTACTGTGTTTGGGGTCTCCTTTTTGCAGGCTGCAGGTTTGTAGTTCCCGTTGCTTTTGGTGTCTGTCCCCAGTGGCTAAGGTTGGGTTGTGTAGGCTTCCTGGTGGAGGGGACTAGTGCCTGTGTTCTGGTGGATGAGGCTGGATCTTGTCTTTCTGGTGGGCAGGTCCACGTCTGGTGGTGTGTTTTGGGGTGTCTGCGGACGTTTTATGATTTTAGGCCACCTCTCTGCTAATGGGTGGTATTTTGTTCCTGTCTTGCTAGTTGTTTGGCATAGGGTGTCCAGCACTGTAGCTTGCTGGTCGTTGAGTGAAGCTGGGTGCTGGTGTTGAGATGGAGATCCCTGGAAGATTTTCGCCGTTTGATATTATGTGGAGCTGGGAGGTCTCTTGTGGACCAGTGTCCTGAAGTTGGCTCTCCCACCTCAGAGGCACAGCACTGACTCCTGGCTCCTCAATTTGGGATGATTTGTTGTCTATTCATGTATTCCACAGATGCAGGGTACATCAAGTTGATTGTGGAGTTTTAATCCGCTGCTTCTGAGGCTGCTGGGAGAGGTTTCCCTTTCTCTTCTTTGTTCTCACAGCTCCTGGGTCTCAGCTTTGGATTTGGCCCCGCCTCTGCATGTAGGTCGCCGGAGGGCGTCTGTTCTTCGCTCAGACAGGACAGGGTTAAAGGAGCAGCCTCTTCGGGGACTCTGGCTCACTCAGGCCGGGCGGGAGGGATGGGCACGGAGTGCGGGGCGAGCCTGCAGCGGCAGAGGTCGGCGTGACGTTGCACCAGCCCGAGGCGCGCCGTGCGTTCTCCCAGGGAAGCCGCCCCTGGATCCCGGGACCCCGGCAGTGGCGGGCTGCACAGGCTCCCGGAAGGGCGGTGTGGACAGTGACCTGCGCTCGCACACAGGCTTCTTGGCGGCGGCAGCAGCAGCCCCAGCGTCCCACACCCGTCTCTGGGCTCCGCGCTTTCAGTCGTGACTCGCGCCCGTCTGTGGAGCCCCTTTAAGCGGCGCTCTTAATCCCCTCTCCTCGCGCACCAGGAAACCAAGAGGGAAGAAAAAGTCTCTTGCCTCTTCGGCAGCTCCAGAGTATTCCCGGACTCCCTGCCGGCTAGCTGTGGCACATTAGCCCCCTTCAGGCTGAGTTCTCGCCACCAACCCCAGTCCTCTCCCTGCGCTCTGACCGAAGCCCGAGCCTCAGCTTCCAACACCGCCCGTCCCGGCGGGCGAGCAGACAAGCCTCTCGGGCTGGTGAGTGCCGCTCGGCACCGATCCTCTGTGCGGGAATCTCTCTGCTTTGCCCTACCCAGGTATGTGGGGAGTTTCTTGCCTTTTGGGAGGTCTGGGGTCTTCTGCCAGCGTTCAGTAGGTGTTCTGTAGGAGTTGTTCCACGTGTAGCTGTATTTCTGGTGTATCCGTGGGGAGGAAGATGATCTCCGCGTCTTACTCTTCCGCCATCTTACCCGGAAGTCGCATACTTATTCTTAATTCTTCTTCCTCTTCCTTTTTAAACAAGGCCAAAATATATGAGATATTAGAGAATAACTCATTTGAAGATATTGTTTCTTATTTGAGAAATTAAGACCTGAAATGAAAGTGGCTTTCTCAGAGAAACAAGCTTAATTATTGATGAAGCCATCCTATTCCCCTTCCCTTGAGGAAAACAAACAAACACATGGGAGCTCTCAGGAGATTAATGTACCAAGAAGAGTAACCTCCTGTTATTTGGAGCTTTTGGCATGGAAAGGAGACATATTAGTTATAATACTTACATTTATATTTTAAATATCATCTACTGTTTCAATGGAAGCCCACAGAGAAACAGGTCAATATTTTTGGTTGTGCCATTTAAGAAATTACCAAAGCAGTAAGTTCATTAAGCTACAATCCGATGTAAACCAATTAGTTTTCCTTTTCTGATTATATTAAAAAAAACACATTCTAATGAATGTAAATATTTAATACTTTTGATCTTTCATCCCTTAAATACTCCCATATGAATCTGCATCATTGAATTATAATTATCATAAGAAACAACAAACTGCAGCCCATTCAAATACAGTGCACATTTTAAGGGCTTTTTAAAAGGCAGTTTTATTAAACACTTTTATGCCTTACAAAGGAAATCATACTTGAGCTCAAATTTTATTCCATCCATAAGAACACAGAGTACAAAAAGAAATGGCATAAACACTGAAATACATTATTTCAACAATATGCGCTCACTTACATAGCATGAATTATTTTTAGAATTTCGAAATGAAAGGCCAGATTGGCTTAATAGAACAAACAAATTTGAGTTGTTCTTTTTGGTTGTTAGAAGTATTTTTTAAAAGTAGAATTTCAAATAAATCATGACAACAGTTCATTAAATCCTTGTTCATCCACATTAAAATGATAAGAAATACAAACCTAAAACATGGATTAAACCAAAGTTGGAAAAACTATCTAAATATTTACTTAGAAAATACAGCTTTTTGGCTTATCTTTTAGTTTCATTTTTTTAAGCATGCCTTTGAAAGCAATTGAATATTCACATATTTAATTTGAAAAGTGGTTCATGTTTTCTCAAATTCTTTTATGGCATTTATCTAACTCTTAAAATTTTGTGGATTAGATGGGACTGGTATTATTTTGACAATATCATTTTGCCAATATTATTTGATAATATTACTTTGTCAATATTATTTGTCAAACAAGAATTCTGACACAAGATGGCTGTTTGCATAAGGTGGCTTTTGGCAGAACTAAACTGCCACTGTCCCCCACAAGCACATATGGAAAACCACAGTGCACCTTCCTCTGACATCTGTGACAGCACAGCCTTCATTTGGTAGGTTAGGGGTCTTTCAAGAGAAATTCAGCACCAAGTGGCAACATACTTCCAAAGGCAAGCTCATAAATACTGCATAATATGGAGGTTTAGGAAAATATAGGTAGTCTCATCTATATGTAATTGTTTCAAGTTCACAAAGAATCATTTATCTACTGTTACCCATAGTGGTGATTAGCCTAACGTATCAACTTGGTCAGGCTATGGCACCCAATTATTTAATCAAGCACTGATACGGGTGCTGCTGTCAAGGTATTTTGTAAATGTGGTGAAAATCCATTATTAGTTTAACTTTACTATTTTTTTCCCCCGAGATTAGTGTTTTATTGGATAATCAAAGAACAGGAATATTGAGGGGAATATCTTTAAAATTCTGCCTAACACATTGGACATATCAAAGGGACATGAGCCAACACCAAAGAGCTTCTGAAGGACAAAACTCGATCAATTTGAGAAAAATAAGATGTTATTTGATTATATCCCAATGAATAAGAACATCCATATTTATATAAATTAAGGATTTAAATAAATAAATAAATAAATAAGGTAGAACTTACTTACAGAATAATCCCAAGTAATAAATGTAGATGATATGAGGGACATAGAACATCACCATTAGAACACCAAAGTAGTAATTTCCTGCAGGTAAGATCCACTGATGAATGTTAAACTTAATAGGTAAAACTTTAAGGAAAAACAGGATATATGCATAGCTTCAAAGTACCTCACCTCCAAATATCAATTAATATTTATGGCTGTTTATTTTTAAAGATATACTCACAAATTCTTTGCTACTTCTTCCTCCAAGAGGTGAAGCTTAATTCCCCTTCTACTGACTATGAGCTGGACTAGGTGACTCACTTCTAAGAAATAGAGCATGGAATTGGAGAAATAGAAATTTACAGAGGAAAAACTTTGCAGGACTTGTTTTTGTGCTTTTCTTTAAAAGAAACACTATTTGCAGGTGACATGAATGCATAAGTAGAAAGCTGCAGAAAATCTACAATCAGCTACTAGAACAAATAAACGAATCTAGCAATGTCATAGGATACAAGGTCAACACAGAAAAATCAACTGCATCCCCCATACAGTAGCAGCAAACAATTGGGAAGCTAAATTTTTAAAATCCCATTCAAAGTAGCAACAAAAACATAAAATACCTAGGAATAAATCCATCAAAATATGTCCAAGACTCCCACAATGACAACTACAAAACATTGCTGCGAGAATTTAACAAGATCTCAATAAATGGAAGTGTATACCATGTTCATAAGTTCAAAGACTCTGTTAATATAGTTATTATCATTAAATTGATCTACAGACTCAAAGCAATCTCAATAAAAATTTCTGCAGGCTTAAATAAATAGATAACCGGCTGATTCTAAAATTTATATAAAATTCAAAGGATCTAGAATATCCAAAGTAATTTTAATAGAGAAGAACAAAGTTGCAGAACTTTCCCTACCTAATTTCAAGACTTACAAGGCCACAGTAATCAAGACAGTCCAATACTGGTGAAAAGAAAGACAGGTAGACCAATGGAACAGAACAGAGAGCTCAGAAACAGACCCACACATACATGAGCCCCTATTATCAGTTTAAGTAAAGAAGATTACACTTGATAATGTGGGTGGGCCTCATCCAATCAGTTGGAAGGTCTTAAAAGCAAACAGAGAACTGCTGAAGGGGAAGATATTCTGCCTCAAGACTGCAGCACTGACTCCTGTCTGAGTTTCCAGCCTGCTAACCTACCCTGCTTGCTAGCTTCTACAATCACGGGAACCAATTCCTTAAAATAAATCTCCTGATATATGTACATATATAGCCTACTGGTTCTGTTTCTCTGGAGAATCTGACTGATAAACCTAACCTCTCTTTTAGTTGTCTTATAGGTTCCTCCCCACCAAAAAAACAATTTTTTTTCTACTTTGTTCTCTATTGAGGGGTTAGGAAAGGCCTTTCTGAAAAAGTGTTTTAAATTAGCATTTATAGCTAATTTAACACATAGCTTACTATGTGTTAGTCACTGAGTTAAGTACTCTGCCTATATTAACAGCTACCCCAAAAGATAGGTACTACTGTTATTCCCAATATACAGATGATGAAACTGAGGCCTACGGGATATTAAGTGACTTATCACACAGTTAGTAAATGCTGGAGTCAGGTTTCAAATGTAGGTTGTCTAGTTACATAACTTACGTTATAGCTATGCTATATTGCCATTTTAAAATGGATGGATGTAGAGTATATTTTGGAGTTAGGCTAATAAAATTAAATTATAGTCTTGGATGTGAGGGAAGAAGGAATAAAGTATAACTAATGCTATTGACTCAAATAACTAAGTTGTTAGTCCCATGACTAAATGGGGAAAAAATAAAGGAAGGCATATTTGGGTTTGAGTGAGAGCAGTATTACACAGATTTACCTTCAGCAGAGGCCCAGAGGTAAACATGTTGGAGTCTTTGGCATATAGAGTGAGATGACTGACAGAGAAGGAAAGAAAGGCCAGGCCTGAGCCCTGGCACATTCCAAAATTTAGATTCTTAAGCAGATGTGGAACCAGAAGGAGGTGGAGGAAAGGAGATACTGTGAAGCCAAATGCCATGAGAAATAGGGGTGGCCCAGGAGGGAAGCATTCTTGTCAACTCCATGTGATGCTATTGAGAGACTGAGCAAAGCTGTAGGGAGAAATGGCCAGATATGACCGACAGCTAAACCCAGTAACTCTGACCACAGCAGGTTCCATGGAGTGGTCAGTCTGAAAGCCAGAATGGTGCGAGTGAAAAAGAGACCACCCATAGCACATTTATTTTAAAAACTCATGGGAGATAGATTTGTGATAGAGCAAGTACTGCAAAATGTTAATGACAGATTTAGGTAGCGGTTTTGCGGGGATTCTCTGGAAAACTGTTCAATGTCTGAACACTTTCATAATAAAATGATGGGAGAAATGCATGGAAAATATGGACATCACATTCAGGACTGTGGTTCCCTGGGCAAGCTGAGCAGTGAGAGCAGGAAGGGAAGGATATACAGACATTGAGGTAATAAGCAGGCAGCTTCCACTCCATGGACAAAGTTTTATTTCTTAAGCAAAGAGCATACTGGTATTCTTGTTATTCCTCATGTGGTTCTGTATCTATTATATTGCATGATAAAAAGAAAAGTAACTCTGGGGTAAGAAAAATGGGGCTGTTGGAGGTGGTTTGCAGTTAGGTAAGGCTTTCTGTTTGTTTTAACCTATCACATGTTCATCTGTTTGAACTGCTCTGGTAGAAAGGAAGAAACTGATAATTCCAGAGTGGGATGAGATCACCCAAGTTGAGTCTTCCAAAAGGTGACAGGAGAAGGGGACCAAAAGCTCCAGTGGAGGGGTAGGTTTGGGAGAAGTAGTGGCTCTTCATTCTTTTTTGACCCATGAGAACAAGAATACAGGTAAACAGCATTAGGCAGTGACTCTTGATTTGTAAACAGCATTAGGCAGTGACTCTTGATTTAAAAAGAAGTCATTCATCTGCTGCCTTTCCTATCTGCCCTTTTCTCTCCAATTTAACAGGAAGTCCATTATTAGCTTATAATGATAAAGATTCTCTCTGCTTAGCTTTGAGATGTTGGGATGGCATTTCCATAATTTATTGTAAGGTCTGATTTTTCCATATTGCCTGTATGTCACTCCTGAGGGCCGGTCTTCTAGGGCCTTATGTTAGCATGCACTTAGCAAAATTTAGCATGGCTTTAGAAGTTGTTTGCCTTGCTCATTTATTTTCTTTTCCAAAAGCTTGCTCACCCGGTCCCAGTTTCAGAGGGGTCCACTGCTAATGAAGACAGCCTGGGTTGCATCAAGTTGCTAGCATATATCATAATTAGGGATGCATCAGTGAATCATCTTCATTTTGCACAATCTTACCCCGTTGTTATTCAAGATGTTTACGTCAAATGAATTTTTGATTGAATTACAGACTTAACTATTAAGGAGGAAATGCTTGATAACCAGTTTTCTTTATGGGATAATGTAGCATATTTCCTTTTATGCATGGTAGGGATCAGATGTTTGGTTTAATTTTACCTTAAAGCAAGGTGAAATTCAAATGAAATGGAGGTTATTGAGTGATCTACCTGAGAGATTGTTTTCAATTTTATAATTAAAATATCATAAAACTTTACATTTACAACTGGTCTGTTATAAAGCATAAGAGCACAATTTGCTGCTCAGTTGTAACAAGTACCATAACAATGATGATAATGATAAAGGCAAGAGCCACCAGGCTTTTAGAGCCTGCAGCTGCTAGGTCTGGTGCTAAGCACTTTACATGCATCCCATCATCTGCTCTCCACAGCAGTCTGGGAAGTGTGTGTATGAATAGCCCCACTTAACTCATGCAAACACTGGGGCAGAGAGGATAAGTAACTTGCCCACGTCACACAGCTAATGCAGCATGAAAACTGCAGAACTGGAATCTAACTCTGGATTCACTGCCTCACACCTGCCACCATGCCCCTTCCTGACACCTGGTCCATCCCAGGGTGGATCCATATGAATAGCATGCCTGGCTCCTCTTTAGTCTCTGACATTGTTTTTTCTTCTTTTCCATGGATTTCTATTTTCTTTCTTACTGTGTTTTGTATATCTCTGTAAGCCTCTTTAAATCTTTTCTGTGAAAGGTAAGAACAGTTTTCCTTAAGTTGATAAGTGTGGACCTCAGTAAAGGGTATTAAAAGGAATAGTCCTCAGTTGGCAATCTTTGAAACCAGATTTCCAATTTTATTCCTGCAGATGTATAATTTACTGTTCTTTGCAAATCAGTTTAAGAATATTTTAGCATTCACGCTGCATTTTGTCCTTGCCATTTTGCTAAGCACATACACAGAAGGGCTTGTTATGATGGTTTCTTACTATTGTGCTCAGCTCAACTAATAATGTATCAATATTGGTTCATTAATTGTTACAAATGTACCATAATAATATTAGACATTAATAATAGGGAAACTGGGTGTGGAGTTATGAAAATTTTCTATATTACCTTTTCAAATTTTCAGTAAATCTAAAAGTATTCTAAAATAAAGCGCTTTTTTTTTAATGCAACAAGTTTAGGTGATTTTTGTAGAGACACAAGTTTTCAAATCAGTAGGGTAAATCCCTAGGACAGAGACTTATGGGTTGTATGGTAATTCTATGTTTACTTTTATTAAAAACACAAAACGCCAAACTGTCTTCCAAAATGGCTTCCAAAATGGCTAATTCATTCTGCATCTGAATGTACAAGAGTTCCTATTGTTCCGCATCCTCACCAACATTTGTTACTGTTAATTTGGAGGATTTCATTGACTCTAGTAGGCATACAGTGAAGTCTCTTTCTTGTTTTAATTTGCATTTCCCTAATGACAAATGATGTTGACCAGTTTTTTCAAATGCTTATTTGCCATCTGTATATCTTCAGGTCATTTGCCTATTTTTGAATCTGATGGTTCCTTTTCTTATTGTTGAATTTTTTAGAGTTCTTTATATATTTTAGATACAAGTCCTTTATCAGATATGTGACTTACAAATATTTTCTTCCAGTTTATGATTTCTCTTCATTGTCTTTCACAGAGAAAAAGGTCTCAATTTTAAGTTCAACTTATCAATTTATCTTTCATCTATCATACTTCTGGTGGTTCCATGTTTAAATTGCACTTCTATAGCCTGAAATCATCACCCTGTTTATTTTTTTTGTATTAATTGTCTGTCTCTTATCAGAATGTAATATAGGCAGAGAATGTCTGTTTTCTTTCTTCTGTATTTTATACGCCCAACTCCACAAATAGTACATGTGCTTAATAGATACTTAATAAATATTTGTTGAATTAGTCAATTAATGGACATGGAGCTCTTTCAGCATCAGTATGGACTTGAAATGACTAACAGAATGATGTTGCCAACTAAAAATTGTCTCTTACCATCTGGCTCTACAAGGATCAGGTCTCTAGCCACTGCAGTCACTGACCTTCAACACACCCTGAAAGGAGTTCAAGGCATAGATCAGGAATGAGGCACTCTTGTGCTGTGGGAAAAACTGGCAGAACACGCTTCAGATAGTTAGATATTTTCAGGAAAAGACTTTATGAGCCCAATTTCTTGCATCCTCTCATATTTAGGAAAGCTCTAAAATCATTAATGGATGAGCAACAACCTTCTTGTGACTAGCAGCAACCCTCTGCCAAAATGTGCGCTTAAACGCATGTCTCCCCCTTCACCAAAATCACATATATACCGACCACAACCACCCCACTTCTTTGGAGCAGTTCCTCAGAGCTAGCCAAGAGGCTGTCTCCCCGGCTATAATGCTCATGTTGCCCCAAATAAAATCTAACTAACAACCTCCACGTTGTGCATTTTTTTCAGTCGACAATGTTAAGAGAACACATACAAAGTCTATTACAAATGGAGTAACAACCAATAAATGGAAGCTATTATGTTTATGATTCTTGCTGAAAGATTACAGCATTTTAAAAACCCAAGGTCTCCAGAAAGAGGGGTGAGATGAAAGAATTGTCTACCATTGTCTCCCAATACGTTGCAACGAGAGCCATAAACAGGGCTCCAGGTTGATGTGGCATATTCGTGGGCCCTCAAATAGTGCAAACTTTGGCACATTGGTGTATTTTATTTAACAAAATATGCAATAGATAAAACTACTGCAAATGTTAAAATCTGCATTGAGATGAACCCTAAGGCGTATGGCATTTTCACATTTATGCATGTTTTTCTTCATGATACTTTCATATCAAACCTCTTTTTATCATTTTTGTCATTGTATATATCTCTAGGTTTTTTGTATTTTTTTAACTTCTGATAGCAAAGCTTCTGAAAATTTATCTTATTCCTGGATAGCATCCTTTTCAATGGAAATAAAGACTTTAGTTAAAGATGATGTATATAAGGATGTAATAAGTTTAGGCTATTAACGATTCTCAAACTTTGGAAGCATAAGATTCATTTGGGGTACTATGTGGAAATAAAGATTCCCAGTGTTACCCCAGACATACTGAATCTAGGTTTGTGGCTAGGCCCAGGAATATCAATTTTTTATGGACATTGCCCAACCTCATCCAGGTAATTCTGAACCAGGTGGTCTGTGAACTTCACTCTGAGAAATACTTGTGAAAGAAACCTCTGTAAAGGAGGGAAGCAGGTGCCATGGGAGGGATGGTGAACAGCAGTGTGGGGACACAACAAAGCATCACCAGATCCCTGACTCAGCTGCAGTCTGAGACTGCAGAGACACTCGCCATACCAACTTCAAGGTCTGCCCTTACTTGATCTAATAAACATGTGCTCTATTACATTACTTGAATAATATTATTTTTTTTACAGTAATGGATCCTACTCAGCAAAGTCCAGCCTCCAAGAAGTGAGACATGTGATGAGAAATGAGTTATCTTTCTTTCTCATCTAGTTGTTGCCTCTCAAATCCCCATTTTCTGTCCTAGAATTATCTTCTTCTCTGAAGGTGTTCCCCTTAATTGGAAGCACCTGCTCCCCTAGTGCTCCAGCCATACAGGAGTGAAATATCACCCCATGACAAGAGGACTCCACATTCACAATACAGGAAAGTGCCATCCATATAAGGGTAGTCAGGCTGCTGCACAGTACAGAAAAAGGAAGTTCAATATCTCTAGTAAACTCAAGCATTCAGGATGCAAAGAGTAGAGGCATAAAGCAAGGGATACCTGAGAAAAAGGACAAGCAGAGGAACATCAGAATCCTTGCAATACCTGCAGTGCTCCTCCTTAGAGAGGCTGACCTCTGTGGAAAGTGGGGTAGGAAAGAGGACACTCCCTTCCTTCTTCCCCACAGTTTTGCTTTACATATTAATAGGGCGGCTGGAGGAAAAGAGGCAGAACTGTGCGAAATTAGGAGCTTCTTGTCCAGGGAAATGGCCTCTGACTAGATCTCAGCTGGGGAATTCACACAGTTGATATAAATGGGAGTTTCTGTTGGACAGCTCATTCCACCAATACTGCATCCCAGTACCAAAGCGGATGGGGAAGGAGAAAGCTACCAGGTCATCAAGAGGCAAAGATTTATTCCTCCTCAGAGATGTGAGGACACCTCTCTCTCTCCCTCTGTTACTTTTTCTCAGTCTTGTTCTGTCTGTCTCTGCCCACTGTTCATCAGTTACTCAATAAATATTGATTGGGTAAAAAAATAATAGTAGTAGTGGAACTAGTTGATATAACCATATCACTCCACATTTGAAATTGTATCAAAACAAAGAAAAGCTTGAATGAACAGTGAAAGGTTTGAACATCTCTTTGATTTAGGAAATGCTTCCATGAAGAAGCTACCTCTTTCATCTATCTGTACCACTTTTATCTATACCTCTTATCATTTTGCTCCATGAGATCCCCCTAAATGTTGGGTTAAGGCCATGTACATTTCTCTCTACACCCTAGCCTGGAACATCTTATTGGCTGGGCCATATCTTAATTGTTTTGATTTGTCTTGCCCAGACAGAGAGTGGGCTGTTGACAGAAGACTGAAAACCCAAGCAACTGCTCCAAGGCTTAAGAGGGTATGGAAATATAATAATGAAATAGCACAGAACCAACTGCTGTGTTACACCATTAAATTAATCTGCTTATTGGGCAAACATGAAGAACAATGCCTATCTTTCAAATGACAGCTTTTGGATCTACTTCAAATCTAAGAAGATTCACAAAGGCAATATGTGAGCATTCCATTGCTAGCAGATATTGTTACACACCAAGTAAACCAATTAAATTAAAAAAAAAATTCTTAGATATTTAAATCTGTTATAAATTGGCTGTTTTAACTGCATCCAAGGAAGGAGTAACAGTCAGTTGTATTCAATAAAGAAAATCCCTTGAAACGTGAGAGATTCACACAGATGCCAGTAACAGACAAAAAATATAAAAGCATCTACAGCAGCGTTCAAATATCAGATATCCATGGTCCATTAAAACATCTCCTCTTTTATTCAAAATAATTGAGATCATTTCTTCCAATCTGCTTTTGTTCTGATGTTTTCTATAAAACCCATTGTTGGGTATACCTCTCTTCCCTACTAGCTTTTTATTTTTTGTTATTTTTTAAATTAATTATTTATTTACTTATTTATTTTTGTCTGCCTTAGGTCTTCGTGGCTGCGTGTGGTCTTTCTCTAGTTGTAGTGAGCGGGGGCTACTTTTCATTGAGATGCCCGGGCTTCTCATTGTGGTGGCTTCTCTTATTGCAGAGCATGGGCTCTAGGCGCACGGGATTCAGTAGCTGTGTCACGCGGGCTCAGTGTGGTACATGGGCTTAGTTGCTCCGTGGCATGTGGGATCTTCCTGGACCAGGGCTTGACCCCATGTCCCCTGCATTGGCAGGCGGATTCTTAACCACTGTGCCACCAGGGAAATCCCATGCTAGCTTTTCAGATAAAGAAGTCTGCATCACCTCATGCAACCAACCTGCATTTTGTCCCTTTGTATCCACAATTAGTCTCACCAGTGGCTCCCTCTCTTGATACAGGCTCTGATACTTCTGATTTGGGCTGAACAAAATAAGCAAGCAAGCAAGCAAACAATCATACTCTTTGCTTGTCTGTGAAAATCTTCAAGATCATGCATTAAGTACTCACGTGTGCCAGACACTCTCCCAGTCTCCAGAGGTACACAAAATAATAACACGTGGTCCTTCACTTGAGTCTCAGACTATCTTCAGGGGCAAAAAGAAATATGTGCAGTATATAGCATAATGATGACCGAAGAAGGGGATGGGTAGCTTTCCTGCCTACATCCTTCACTTCACCATCTACTCTGTTCTTTCAGCATCTTTTTATTTAGCAATTGTCCTTGCAGCTTCCTGGAAATGTACTTTAAATAGAATTAATGACATCTTTCTAGAAAAATCGAAGGCATTTTCTCATTAATCATCCTCCATGATCTCAGAAGAGTTTGACATGATTGCAACGACATTCGAGAGTCTGGATTGATCACTGTCTTTTTTGCAAAGCATTCTATTCTCTTGGATTTCAGGATTCTGTACTATCTTTGCTCCCTGGTCCCATTTCAAGGCATGCCTTCCCTCTCTGATTCATGTCTATCCCATTTTCAACCTTAATTCAGATTTTCTTCCAAAACTAAACCTCTTCTCTTCTCTATGTATTGGTAAGTACTCAAAGAAAGCTCTGATTCTGAGACCTTCATTTATCAACTCCAAAAACTTTCAAATTTCTCTTTCCCCAAACTTCCATTTCCATAGCATTAACCATCTGCTAAGCAGTTCCACTCATCCATCAATGTTTAAAATCAAATTGGTCCTCCCTTCCCACCCCTGTCATCCCTGAAAATGTCCTGATTAAGTTGTCTAAGGCCAAAAACATAGAATAAATATTGACCTTTGTCTCTTCCCTTCAACAAGTGGCAAATCTTTTATTCAGTTTTGCAATGTCTATGACATTTAATTTCTTATTTCTATTCCCATGGCCATCACCCCAATCCCAGACCCTCAAAGTATTTTTCACTTTTTTTGTTTTGTTTTCTTTGCAATGTTACAATAATACCTAAGCAATCTGAGTCCAGTCTTCCTCTGATTTAGTCAACTTTTCATTTAGTTGCCAAATGAATCTCTCTAAAACATCACTTAAATGGGGAAAAATCAAACTTCTAACTTCCTTCCTTCCTGTCTCTCTTTCATCATGTTGTCTATATGTCACCTAGTTCCTGAACTTCCTAATCTGGTCCCTCTCCACCATTTTACACATAGTTCTAACTATGCCTGAATATGAAAATTCTCATCAAATCACGGCTTCTATATCTATCCCCCAATTATCAATGCCATTCTTATATCTTTGCCTTTTAAAATCAGATTGCTTAAATCTGAAATGTTTACTCCACTAGCCCTCACAAATTTTTAATCAATCCTCAGGTTAAACATCACTTCCTTCTCACTAATTCCAACTACATGGTTTTCTTTTACAACAACATTAAATATTTCACTGTTCTACAGGTTTAGTTCTACTATATACTTATATATTATAGTTATACTATATACTCAACACATATTCCCTGAATGCCTACAGAATGTCAGGCATGGTAAAACATCATTTGGCATAGAATTATATCTATCCATAACATCTTAATATAGAATATCAGGCTGTCCCTGCTATATAAGTCTTCCCTATCTAACTCTATGTAAGCTACAAGCTCATAAATCTCATAAAATGACTGATTGCTATCAGCTCGCTAAAGTGAACCAGTAGCTAACATAGACTGATGAGTCATCCAAGTGGGGCTGATGAGCAAGAAGCAAATTACTCTATTTTTTTTCAAATTGGCTGCACAAAGGAATCACCTGGGGAGCTTTAAAAATCTCAATGCCTGGGTTGCACCCCAGAGTTCCTGGCTTAAATGATAAGGTTCAAGGCCTAGATATCAAGAATTTCCAAATCTCCTCAGGTGATTCTAACATTTGCTAAAATTTGAGAACCGCTAGATTAGCTCATAGTTTAGAAACTAGAGTCTTCAGTCCAGGTAGAGCTTGGTGGTAAACATTAAAAATGTTTTGGCATTCTTTGTCCCAAAGTCGGCCAGAGCTTCAATATGAAGACCTGATTGAAATAACTCCCTCTGCAATACCCAGTAGCAGCTTTTCTATGTAGAGTTCACAGGCTGCACAACTATTCAATCATAGTTTGCTGTGACCACTTACAACTACCACTAATTCTAAGCCACACTGAGCTATTCAATTCTCCTCAGGAGACTGCTAGACACTGATTCAGCTCTTCAGGATCCTGGGTCTAAAATTGATCATTAATAGGAAGGAAAGCTATTTTCTTCAGGAGTACAGATTGATTTCATAAATTATAATGAATAAATTTACTCTGACATTTATGTAAAATTTAATTTCTCAAAAATCCTTGTGACTTCATTATGTAAAACAACTTAATGAAGCAAACACAACAATTATTGTCTGTTTTTGAAAAATGGAGACACTGAGGCTGAAAGTGGTTAAGTGATTTAGCTTAAATCATATAGTCAATGGCCAAAGTGACACTGGAAGTTAGATATATTAATCAAACATCCAATGCTCTGCTAACTTCATATGCAAACCTCTTTGAATATCACCTGCCATGTGCTACAGCATCATGTCAGGTTCTTTAAGAGCAGAAAGAAATCCACACACATCATTGGTCCTATCTTAATGAAGTTTAAACTTAAATAAGGAAGACAATATACATATATGTAGTACTTTACTTATGATAAAACAGACACACACACACACCCTTGACCAACCATCTTTACCCAAGTCTAAAATATACCATCTTTATCCAAATCAAAAATATCAGTGTTCTAAGCTTTGAATATGATTTCTCTTCTTTATATATATTTAGGTAATTTATTTTGTTACTTGTTTTTAATAGAAATGCTGTCATAATTCTGCTCAGATACCTTTTTTTGCAGTTTATAACTTAGAGTACAGTAAAATCTTCTACTGAAATATTCTAGGGTAAAGATATCGTCATGTGGGCTTCCCTGGTGGCACAGTAGTTGAGAGTCTGCCTGCCGATGCAGGGGACGCGGGGTTGTGCCCCGGTCCGGGAGGATCCCACATGCCATGGAGCAGCTGGGCCCGTGAGCTATGGCCGCTGGGCCTGCGCGTCCAGAGCCTGTGCTCTACAATGCGGGGAGGCCACAGTGGTGAGAGGCCCACGTATCGCAAAAAAAAAAAAAAAAAAAAAGATATCGTCATCAATCATACTGAGCACTTTAAAAAACCTGACATGCAGCCTAGGATTAAATATATATTTTTAAATGATAAAGAAATTCAAACAACACTAAGTTTAACCCTATGAGATACAATAATGACATAGTTAAATAGATAATTTCATATATAATCTTGCCAGATTACAGTAATTATAATCATGAATGTTGTGAAACTTCAAAAGAACAATAAATCGTTCTATATTAAAAATCTGAAAATGGAGATGTACAATACTAAAGCTTCAGGCATTTACTCAGGCTGAAAATGTTTTTTTAAAAGTGGTAATCCTGGGACTTCCCTGGTGGCGCAGTGGTTAAGAATCCACCTGCCAATGCAGGGGACATGGGTTCGAGCCCTGGTCCAGGAAGATCCCACATGCTGTAGAGCAACTAAGCCCCTGCTCTCTAGAGCCCGCGGAGCGACAACTACTGAAGCCCACACGACTAGAGCCCGTGCTCTGCAACAGAAGAAGCCTCCGCAATGAGAAGTCCATGCACTGCAACGAAGAGTAGCCCCCGCTCACCGCAACTAGAGAAAACCTGCACACAGCAACCAAGACCCAATGCAGCCAAAAATAAATAAATAAATAAATTAATTAAAATTTTAAAGTAGCAATACTTTTGGCCATTTGATCTAAAAAAACAAAAACAACTCAATAGTAAAAGATATCTAATAGATTTAATTCTGAAAGTATACATCATTTAATAAGGAAGCATGTGTGGATGCTAGAGCCACTTTAAAGGAGGAAACTGTTTCTAAATGTCAGTGTTTTCATAATTTCTGAATATCATCTTATGTATTAGAAAGTAGATTTCTATGATGGAAGGAAAGATACTATGTTTCAAAGTTTCTAAATACACACCTACCCTAGTCCTCACTTACTCTCCCAAGTTCCTTTCTCCCCATCTCTCTCTGAAAGTCAACTCAGCCTCTCACTTACAAATAAAATCTGGGTAATGGGCAAATAGAAAATTTGGGCAAAGTCAGACAGGCTACGGATATTACACAACAAATAACCGAGTTGGGACAGAAAGCAGAAAAGAGAGCCTGTGGGTACAAAACTGGAAGGAGGGTGTGAGGACCTTGTTCTCAAGGAGAAGAAGCACAGACGTCTGAAGTGTATTTGAGACTGAGAGGTATTTGAAGATGAGAGAAGCACAAGAGAATGTCAAAGGCTTCTGCCAATAAAATTTGTTATTTTGCAAATATAACAACGTGTCCTTGAATTTGACCCTGTTCAGAAAAGGACATGTGGCAGTTAGGCTTTAAACAGGCAACACATAAGCATCATTTCTTATGCTTAATTTTTCTGTAACAAGAAATGGGTAACATAATGAAAATTTAAAATATCCTCTAGAATAACAACCATGATAAGCTGTCCTAAATTAACATCTTTATAATTTCTCACTCTAATATTCCTAGAACAGTCTGGCCAAGAACTATGTTGGTTATAATATTATGTCCACAAAACACCATTTCATACAAGCTTTGAGAAATCTAAAAATAATTTCTACAGAAGGTGTGAAAACTAACTTCTAAGGAAAAGATAAGGGAGAGCTAAGAGGTTGCTGAGGAAACTAAATGAGAAAATGTAACTTGTCTGATAACAGATAAATGTTTGAGAAAATGGCCTAGAGACCAGTTAATAAAACCCCTCAGTACTAGGGAGAGGTTGACTATATTGATGGTGGTAATGGTTTCATGGTGCACACACCTGTTAAAACTTATCAAATTGTACATTTTAGTGTGTGAAATGTATTATCTACCAGTCAACCAAAAAAAAAAAAAAAAAAAAAAAAAAACTAGCCAGGCTACAGATGCATGAACGCGTGTCCATCTGAAATTCAGAAGCAGTACCAGTTTTCAATAGCACTTGGAAACTTGGAAGCTATCATGTTGCTAAAACGCATACACAAATATACTCCATCCACATGAGATGAAATATGTAAAATTTAACACTTCAAATTAAAATAACAATTTACATGAGTGTAATGTAAATAAAATTCACTTTTAGGGGGAAGAAGATGGCAGTATGAAGAAGGGTTGTTATTTCCAGGGGCCAAACATCCATCTGCAAATTTAAAAAGTGGTTGGTTTGCAAGAAGAAAGGGGATAGAACACTCATTCATCTATTCCTTCATTCATTCAACAAATATTTATTGAAGTCTGATGAGAGCTAAGCATTGCAAATCAATGACCACAAAAGAGACAGAGTGTGTTCTCTACCTTCATTAATTTCTAGTGTGGCAGAGAAAAAAGTTATCAATGAAATCACCTCACAAAAATTAAATTATCCTGTGGAAAGTGACAAGGAAAAATCCATGAAGAAGTATGACAGGAGAGTCAGGGAAGGTTTCCCTGGGAAAGTGTTCTTTGAGCTGGGATATGCAGAATGAGTCATCCTTAACTGTGAGAGAGGAGACAGCATGTATAAAGGTCCCGGGACAGGTAAAACATGGTGCTTCTGAATAACTAAAACAGATATTGGTGAATTTAAGAGATATTTAGGAGTTAAAATCGATGGGTCTTGTAATAAACTGTATTTGGAAGGAGACGGAAGTAGCAAGAATGATACCAAGATTTCTGCAATTGGATACGTATGTGTGGCATTCATTAGATAGGAAACGGAGGACACAGGCCAGGCTGGGGGTAGGTGCCTGTTCTAATTTCATGGTGTCTTGGAATTTTCAACTAAAGCCGCTGAACAAGACTACATCAAAGTTAAAAAACTTTTGCGCATCAAAGGACACAATCAACGGAGTGAAAAAGTAGCCTACAGAATGGGAGAAAACATTTGCAAAACAATATCCGATAAGGGGTCAATACCTAGAACTCTTAACTACAATAACAACAGTAATAGAATAAATAACCTGAGTGAAGGATAGGCAAAATGCTTAAATAAACATTTCTCCAAGGAAGATATAAATATGGCCAATAAGCATATGAAATGATGCTCAGTATAACTAATCATTAGAGAAATGCAAATCAAAACCACAGTATCACCTCACACCCATTATGATGACTACCAAAAAAAAAAAAAATAGAAAATAACAAGCATTGTCAACGATGTGGAGAAACTGGAACCTTTGTTCACTGTTAGTGGAAGTGTAAAATGGTACAGCTGCTATGGAAAACAATCTGGAGGTTTCTCAAAGAATTAAAAATAGAACTACCATAGGATCCATCAATATCACCTCTGGGTGTAAATCCAAAAGAACTGAAAGCAGGGTAATGAAGAGATTATTTATATACACGTATTCATAGCAGGATTATTCACAATTGCCAAAAGGTGAAAGGGACACAAATGTCCAACAATGGATGAATGGATAAAGAAAATACCATATAAATATATGATAGAATATTATATAGCCCTAAAAAGGAAGGACATTTTGACACATACTACAACATGGATAAACCTGGAGGACATTATGCTAAGTGAAATAGGCCAGTTACAAAAAGACACACGCTATATGATTCCACTTATATAAGGCATCTAGAGTAGTAAAACGCATAGAAAAAGAAAGTCAAATAATGGTTGCCAGGAGCTAGAGGGAAGGCGAAATTGGGGGTTGTTTAACAGGTATAGAATTTCAGTTTTACAAGAGTTCTGCAGATGGGCTACTCAACCATGTGAATATACTTTACATGACTAAACTCTACACTTAAAATGATTAAGATGATGTATTTTATGTTATATGTATTTCACCACAATTAAATTTTTTTAAATATGCTGAATAAATATTGATAGCATTATAGATATTTTGCTAGCTATATAATTGATCAGTCGGTAGCTAGCTAACCAGAGAGAGAGATTTTTGAGGAAAGCTGTGAACTGAAAATACAAATTTGGAAGTCATACAAAGAAAAAATAATTTTATTACACGACATTCTTCTCTTCCCTTCATCCTTAAAATCTTGAATTTTCAGTGACTCTATAAATGTACAGTCTTCTCATCCTATCCTCCCTAAAGCCTGAGTTTGACACAGGAGTCTGGTTTCATCTCCAGGAGAAAACAAGTTGAAGATTTTCAAGCAACAGCAGACATGGACTGTTTTCAGCTGTGGTATACTGCTACAACAACAACAAATAAAATCTCTACCTGTCTATGCACCTAATTCCAGCAAAATTAAAAATAAGAAGTGTAGACAGGAAAAAAATAAGATTACTCTTTTGAGTAGTCTTATTTTTCTAGAGAAAAATCCACTGTTTACACATCAATATACATCCTTCTAGAATAATATTATTCTGCTTACCTTGTTTGCGTACATCCTCAACAGCAGCAACCAATTCTTCTTTGAGATCTTGACTCTCCTTAGCGATCTGTTCACCCTTTTCCAGAAAGTTCTGAGTGGCTTGCTCTACAGATGCAGCCAGTACATGGGCTTTCTTTGACCTCCCTTTCTTTTTACCAGATGGGCCTTTGTTGCTTGTGTTGACAAGGGTCGTCACCTTAAATACAAAAGAACAACTGTAAAATTACTCTGCATAACTGTCTAGAAATAGCATATTATCATCTCATAATTTTAAAATATCTTTTGCTTATTACATCATGAATACACATCGCATAGCCTTATCTTAAGGAAAATGTGGAATTATATGGTTTAGCATATAACTTAACAGCAATTTATTTCCTGTAGAAGAAAAAAGCATGTGAATAAGGAAGAAAAGCAGATTTGCCAGAAGCTCAAAGTTTCCAATCCACTGGAGGGGGTGCGTTCAGAGATTGACAAATTTAGCACTGGTTGGAATACCTAGGTTCAGGGAGGAAATAAAATAAAATAAAATGTAGAATCGTCTTTGAGCTTTGAATCAGAAGAACCAATACCTGAGCCCAGAAGTCAGGGCAGAGGTGCATGAGTAGTTAATTAATGGTGGGCTATCAATATGCATTATTTATGTGTCACTTACCAAGGACTTTTAGAGACCTTGTTATTTCTGATTTCATCTTATAAAAACAAAATGGTAAATTTGATCCAAAGAGACCAAATGATTCAGTCTCAACATTTGGTTAACCTGCTAAAATTTCCAGAATTGAAATTAGATATGCATTATCACTGCTTTTCTAAGTATCATAATTTGGATACAATATCTCACCTGCCAAACTTCTTTTAGCACTCTGTCTAGAGCTATTTAATTTGCTAACAAAGCTTTTAATATATTTTAAACAACTTATCTCCTGTAGACTTCTGAACCTTTATTTTCTGCCAGTGAGAAGTCTGGGAGGGACATGAATGCAACTGTTCCACATTCTATTCAGCTAGTCATCTAAACTTCTGCATTTTTTTTATCAGCTTCATAAGAATGTGGATGCTGTGGTTTATTTGCACTGACGTGTGTCCTGATTAGCAAACTAAAGCCTTTATTGGAGGTTATCAAGAAAGCTCGTCCACAGAAAAGTTCTAAATGCTATAGTCTCTACAATTTACTCCAAATCCGAGAGCAAGCAGTTATTAGGCAAAGTCACAATTAATGTCCAGTCAGTTTACAGGGCAAGAGATAATATCAGAAGAAAAGTGTTGAATAAATGTGAACCAAGATGATGAATGTAGCAGAACCATTACTTCAGAAGTGGTTAATACAGCATTGGGAGCTGTCATATTCAGCTTTCTTTTGATTGTTAATAATTAGACACAGTGAATTAAAGAAGGACTCTGTAAGAACACTTAAGTACAAACACTAGATAAAAAAAAGAAAGATAAAGTCATTAAGAATAAGCCTGTCAGAAAACGCTAGTTAGCTGTAAAATACGTATGCAGGCAGTAACACCTTGCAGTCTTTTCAGTTCCACCCACAGAGGCAACCATCAGAAGAAAGACAGCCTGTCTCCAAAGTGACTTTTTGGAGGTACAAGAATGTTCTCCTTAAAGACAGTTTACTCTAGCACATTAACATAACTCTCTTCCAGGAACCCCAACTCTCCAAAGAGCCGCTACCTGGAAATGAGTTCTTATGCTCCCTAAGCAAACACAGCAAACATCTCAAAAATCTTTTATTCGTATTTATTTTTATTTTTTAATCAAATGTACTTGCCATATAACATTGTATAAGGTTAAGGTGTACAACATGTTAATTTGATGCATGTATATAGTGTGTTAATACATGTATATGTTGTAATATGATTGCCATTGTAGTGATACTTGGCACCTCTATCCCTTTACATAATTACAGTACAATATGGTTGTCTATATTCATTACACTGTGCATAATTTCTCTATTTAGGCCAGTCTCTTTATTGGAGGAAAATATTCCTATTCTCACTGATATCTGATTTGTTCTCATTTTATATATAATTTTGAGAAGTTCTGTGATCTAACTTTTCAATCTTCTCAAATTAGAAAAAATGGATGGAGTTGGAAGCCATTAATGTTAGGCATATTGGCAGTTTTGGGGAGTGGAAGCTGACAGTGAATCTATTAATACCAAAAGAGCTAAATGATTATATTCTGGTTCACCTTCTGCAAAGGCAAACAGATTTCAATTTTTGTGTTGTCTCATTGTGCATTGATGTATTAAGCACAGTTTAGGTAATGCTCATAATAACAAGTCAGTATGAAGTGTCAGTATGTGGGAAAAAATAAACATAGAACATTACTAGGAAGTTCCTTAGAAAAATGTGATTACTTTCAAATGAAGCAAATCAATTCAGTCCTCTTTTAGTAAGAGCTCTCATTTATTCACATGTGGAAGAATGTAAAGGGATACAAGATAGAAGAAAAAAAGGAAAACTATGAGGCTCCATAAATGCTCATGTCTTAATCAGTCTAGAGTAAAGAAATAATTGTTAACTCTCCCTATTGCTATTCAGTGCTTTGTTGAAGGACAAAGTCAATAAATTAGATAAGAAAAAAGAAAGAAGATATATAAACTTTAGAAAGTAGACACATTAAATTGTCATTACTTATAGAGAATATGAATGTATCGAGAAACTAAAAAAGAATTAAGACAAACTATTAGAACTATTAGTGGTTAAATACTAGATAAGCAATAACAACCTAATAGAAGAGCATTACCAATGAAAAATCTAGTTTAAAATATCCTATTCACAATAGCCATAAATTGATATTCTCAGAGATAACCATAACACAAAATATAGAATGTTGTATGAAGAAAATTATAATTGTAATGAAGAATATGAAAGTTGATTTAAATAATAGAGAGACACACCAATGAGCTCCGGAGACTACAGATCTCTGTGTCTAAGCCTGATATCCAGGCTGCGACTAGGTCTTGGGTAGATGGGGCTTACAGACTTTTGAAGGTCTAGTGCAGCTTGTTGGCAACCTTTTAAGAGATGGTTATTCTGTAGAAATCCCTGGTTGAATGGTAAACCTTCGCTTACCCCAATCAGGCACTCTCTCTAATCCCCACATCAACTTTCACCAAAGGCAAGAGTCATTCAAGATCCACACAATCCAGTTACCTCTCTAACAATTTGTGAGCACATCTTTTGTGCAGAAGAAAAAAAAATAGAAAACATAAAGTTCCAGCAACAGAGGCTAGGAGTAATAGCATGAACATTGACATGTAAAAATGGGCATGATGTTTTCTAGGTAGTAAGGAGACCGTTCTCACTTGAGAGGGCGGCTGTATATGAATGATATAGGAAACAAGATTAGATAGATGCAGTGGAGTAAAACTTTTAAAGGCTCTAAAAGCCAAGTTAAGTAGTTTAGCTTTTATTAGCCACTGCCAACATTTTTTTTAAAAAATGAGAAGCATATGTGTTAAAGTGCCTGTGTTCTCTTTCCATTCATTTCTCAGCCCACTGGAATTCTGCTTTTATCCTCACACCTCCTGTAGCAGAGTCCTCTTAAACTGATCTCTCACTAAAGTAATTAATAAGTTGCCAAAATCAAATTACTTTTATCTTATCATACTACTCTATCACATTTAGTGCTATTGACTCACCTCTTCTTTCTCCTGGAAATATCTCCTGGCTAATTCTTTCAGCAATAATCTTTTCCTTCTCCAAACCCCTGTAGCTTTTAGGAGGGTCATCAAGCTTACTTGTCTCTGTACCCACCTTTATCTTCCTCCCTCCTACACAAGGAAAGACTTGCTGCTACCACCATCCTTTTTTTTTTGAATTTATTTTATTAAAGTATAGTTGATTTACAATGTTGTGTTAATTTCTGCTGTACAGCAAAGAGATTCAGTTATTCATATGCATACATTCTTTTTCATATTCTTTTCCATTATGGTTTATCACAGGATATCAAATCTAGTTCCCTGTGCTATACAGTAGGACCTTGCTGTTTATCCATTCTCTATATATACTAGTTTGCATCTGCTAAGCCCAAACTCCCAATCCTTCCTTCCCCCACTCCCTTGGCAACTACAAGTCTGTTCTCTATATCTGTGAATCTGTTTCTGTTTGGTAGATTAGTTCATTTGTGTCATATTTTATATTCCACTTACAAATGATATCATATGGTATTTGTCTTTCTCTTTCTGACATTTCACTTAATATGATAATCTTTAGGTCCATCCATGTTGCTTCAAATGGCATTATTTCATTCTCTTTTTATAGCTGAGTAATATTCCACTGTACATGCATACCACATCTTTATTGATTCATCTGTTAATGGACATTTAGGTTGCTTCCATGTTTTCGCTATTGTAAATAGTGCTGTTATGAACATAGGGGTCCATGCATCTTTTTGAATTATTGTTTTGCACTACCACCCTTTTAAACTGATCTTCTGATCACATCATTCAGATTCACTGGCTATGCCAACTTCTCTCTAAACCCTCAACATGGCCCTTCTTTGTAGGCAACTCAACCTTAGCTTAGCAGGATACTTGATTTTCTCTAGTCATATCTCAAATATTTCCTCAATGTCTCTGCCTCTCATCAAAGAAGAGAAGAAATCCTGCAGCTCATAGATGAGAGTATAAGTGGTCAATCATTCTAGAACCCTGACATAATAATGGTCCCAATGGACCCTGGTCAATAAAAAAGCCTCAGCAATGGCAAGAGGATTGGAAACATAGTTTTCAGATAAGTTGGCTGTGTGATTTGAGTATGAAACTATGAGACCCAGGCTGGTATAGACTACTCATCATCTAATGTCCTAAGAGTAGACCCTCCATTCTTACACAATGGCAAGTAATGCAGTAGGCAACACCATTTCATTCCTTTCTTTTTTTTTTGCAATGTGTTTTATTGTAAGACAACTTATCTGACCATTTCTCTTCAACTTGATCAGTTCTCTGCTTCCAGCATGTACAAACTCAATAGACATGGAAGACTTCTTCCAAAACAATAAGCAATAGTGAGGGCACCAAGGCACTTTGTCTTGGCAACTCTGTCACATCTGCCCACAACCAACAACAGTGTAGTTTGTCTAAGCCTTCTCCATAGGGCATTCGATAGAAAGGGAGCTCTGGCGATATCATTGTCACCCAGGGCTGGTCAGAAATATAGACTCTCAGGCCCCACTCCAGACCTATTAAAAGAGAATCTGTATTTTTAACAAGATCCCAAAGTAATTCATATGCACATTAAAATCTGAGAAGCACTGAATTCTAGGACAATGATTTTCAGACTTTATCATACCTTATTATTATCATTATTTATTTATTTATTTTTTGCAGTATGCAGGCCTCTCACTGCTGTGGCCTCTCCCGTTGCGGAGCACAGGCTCCAGACGTGCAGGCTCAGCGGCCATGGCTCACGGGCCTAGCCGCTCCATGGCATGTGGGATCCTCCCGGACCAGGGCACGAACCCATGTCCCCTGAATTGGCAGGCAGACTCTCAACCACTGTGTCACCAGGGAAACCCCAGACTTTATCATACCTTAGAATCACTTAGATGCTTGTTAGACGGCAAATTCCTAGATCTTATACTGCTCCTGCTCATGTAGGTCTCAGCTAGTGTATTTCACATGCATCGCATGAAATTAGGCTATGTATGGCTTATTGACTTTACTTTCAGAAACAGCAGTCTAGCTGAAGCAAAAGAAAGTGAGAGAGATAAAGTAATGACTTCTAGAGGTAAATCCTTCCTCTTATTTTAGGTGTCATGACATATCAGGAGTCTGCAAAAACAACTTGTTGATGAATTGATTGAAAGGCAATTTCCTCTGTTAGGCAATCACAAGGAACTTGGAAAAGTAAGAGTAAACAGATGTGAATACTATGAATCAAGCCATTATTTGAGCTCTCCAGAAAACCAATAAAAGAGAACCAAGAGCTGAAAATAAAAAATGATAACTTAGGCACCATTTTGCTAGATTCATGCTCTCTGTAGATGTGAGTAGTCAGTCTTTATAAATTCTACTGTTGCACTGCTCTAAAGTATTTCATTTGTCATAATTGCTCAGCAAACAACAGAGAGCTTTGCTTACTGTTATAGCTTAAAAAAAGCAAGAGCATTGTGAGGTGCATATTTGAAAACAAAATTATCAAAAACAAGTTATTTATTCCACGAGCAACTGAAGATAAATGCAAAAATCCTTAACGAGGAAAACTCTTTAAGGGAGTTAAAATGCTCAAATGGTAGTATATTTGATAACATGAAGCCTCTAGGAGAAATCTTGTCAGGTTTTGAGCAGTGCCAAGTCAGAAAAACAACTTCCAAGTAATGAGTCAAAATGAGGTCTTCCTTGAATCACTCCTTGATTACCTAATCTATTCCTTTTGCAATTATACAGTAGGCAAAAATATGGCTTGTAATTTTCCTTATAAAATATATAAAATGATATACGCTCACCTTGTGGTACAGTCCATTATAAGTTATTTCCTAGCACAGAATCTCCAGGACATATAAGGTGCATGTATATTGTGCATTTTGGAGAGAAAAGGAGATCAGCACAGTGACATTAGTCCTCAAGCAAAAGGAGGTGATAATACAGATTTATGGTAGTCTCACTAATAACTAAAGTAAAACTTCCATGTCATAGAAACTATTGCAATAGAATTTCATATTGAACTCATCTTTTCTTCCCAAACACAACTCCACATCCCGTTTTAGACAAAAAGAAGTAAATTACAAGAACCGTAGTTACTGATGCTTCCACAACTTCAAAAGTCAGAATTAGAAATGATAATCTTTTATAACGAGGCACTAGTAATTTAAAGAGGGATAAAATAAAGAATAATTCTCGTCTCTTTGTCTTTGAAAAATTTCTTCCCACTTATTTGATATTGACAGTGTAGATTAGTATGCATGTTCATTGATACAGAGTCCTGGAAGCATGCATTCTTAAACTTTGAAGGTAAGGTTTTATTATATCTAAAGCAGACCTGAACTTCTACTAGTTAATTAATGCTAGAAAGAAAGCCTATAAATAATGTTTCCCATTTAACATTATTAGACTAGCCTGCAATTTTTAAATAGGCCCACAAGGCAAGCCTTCCCACTCAGTTGCTTTGGTATACTTTTTCCAAATACTTTATCTTGAAGAGTATACAGATGGTCTCTGACTTGTCATGGTTTGACTTACTGATTTTTCAGCTTTACAATGGTGAGAAAGTGATATTCATTCAGTAGAAAACATACTTCAAATTTTGATTTTTGATCTTCTCCTGGGCTAGCAATATGTGCCACGATACTCTCTCGTGATGCCAGGCAGGGGCAGCCTCAGCTCCCAGTCAACCCACCATCCCATGATCCCGAGGGGAAACAATCACACACTAATAACCATTCTGTACTCACACAACTATTCTGTTTTTCACTTTCAGTACAGTATTCAATAAATTACATTAGGTATTCAACACTCTATTTAAAATAGGTTTCAGTTATCCATATACATATATCTATTCTTTTTCAAATTCTTTTCCCACTTAGGTTATTACAGAATATTAAGCTGAGTTCCCTGTGCTGTACAGTAGGTATATTTATAACTGAATCACTATGCTGTACACCCGAAACTAAAACACTGTAAATCAACTACAGTCCAATATAAAATAATGTTTTTTTTTATTTAAAGAATAAATTAAAATAAGCTTTGTGTTAGATGACTTTGCCCAACTGTAAGCTGTGGTCTAAGCACATTTAAAGTAAGCTATACTAAGCTATGTTCAGTAGGTTAGGTGGATTAATGAATTTGCCCTACGATATTTTCAACTTACGATGGTTTTATCAGGACTTGACCTCACTGTAAGTCAAGGAAGATCTGTTAACACCAAAAAGTAGATTTCCAAAATTAACCCTAAAACAGACATTCTGTGATTAGGTTTGAGGAATTTCTATGGCCGGCCAGTTTTGACTATATTAAATTTCTATGAATAGCCAGTCATAACTATATCAAATTTTTTCTAGGCTAAACTTTCTGTGGTTACAATTTACAGAGTGGATCAGTTGGGCCCTGGATGATCCATTCATCTTTAGATTAGAAGTGGTTCAAACTTATTTCCTAGCAAGAATCTCACTAGTGTCTATAAGCCAAAATGAAATAAGGTGGCCTTCTCGGGACTCCCCTGGTAGCGCAGTGGTTAAGAATCCCCCTGCTAATGCAGGGGACATGGGTTCAAGCCCTGGTACAGGAAGATTCCACATGCAGCAGAGCAACTACGCCCATGTGCCACAACTACTGAGCCTGTGCTCTAGAGCCCGTGAGCCACAACTACTGAGCCCAAGTGCCACAGCTACTGAAGCCTGCACGCCTAGACCCCGTGCTCAACAACAAAAGAAGCCACCACAATGATAAGCCTGCATGCCGCAATGAAGAGTAGACCTCACTCGCCGCAACTAGAGAAAGCCTGTGCGCATCAACGAAGACCCAACACAGCCAAAAATAAATAAATAAATTTATTTAAAAAAAAAAGTTGGCCTTCTCATTAGGCACTTGTTCTTCAGAAGAAACTCAATTTTCCTTATAGGATGTTAAACTAACATTTTCCACTCTCTATTAAGCCTTCTGTTTCATATTTAAGTAGCAGCATTAGGAGCTCAATTTCTTGTAACCTCCAGGGAGTGTGGTCTAGATTTACTGTCATCCAAAATCTTGTCTGAGAGAAACAACATTTAGTTTTGCTTGAAGGAAGTGCAGTCCACCTCTCTCTCCACCTATTATAATAGCTCAACTTAAAACACATAAGCAAAGAGAGAAATGGTATTATCCTGGACACTGGTGCTAATGTTTCTACTGCCTTAGTGCAATATCACTTACTTCAACGGAGGATACTACCACAAAGGGTTTTAGAAAGCTCACTGTGTATACTCTAAAGTTATAGATAAGATAATCATTCTTCACATAATACTGAGAAATTTTTGAATGATTTTAGTACCAAGAATATTGGAACCTCTCCTTAGAAACGGGTTTGATTTTATTTCATGGACATTAAATTGTGTAATAAATAAATTATTTCTTTTTGCACTGACTTCAATAAAAAAAAAGCTTATCCCAAGTCTGTGGTCCCTATTATAAAGCATATGATTTAATGTTTATTATTACTGTGTTAGTCTCCATCTTTGCTCCTTATCTATACTTACAGTCATCTTTTTTTTTTAAATCACTTTCCTTTAAGGTATGTTAACCTTTCAGTATTTTATATATCCTTTAAAGTCTCCATAAATCTTTTATGCAAGGCAATAAAATATATTCTGTCAATTGATATACCTTTTTTCCACACTTTTACATATGCAAAATTAAGATGAATCCTACAATCTGTGTCATCTAAAATATACATTCGATAAAATTTTATTTTTTTCTTACAGGTACATAAATATATATATATATATCTTACAATTGATGACATGTTAGATTTGATAAAACATGGTAAATCAAACAAGCACAAGAAACAAACTTATTTAAAGGATCTAGTAACAACCTAGATTTTCCTAGAATCTGTGTAACTTTCAATGTCTACACTTACAGCAATGAAAAATTACACTCAAAATTAAGACACTAAAGCAATATCAGAATTCACTGAAGGAGCAACTGTTTAGAATCAGGAATTTTAAGTGAGTGAGAAGGTGTTTCTGTTTTTAAAAATCTTAAATGTTGGGACTTCCCTGGTGGTCCAGTGGTAAAGAATCAGCCTTCCAATACAGGTGACACAAGTTTGATCCCTGGTCAGGGAACTAAGATCCCACATGCTGCAGGGCAACTAAGCCCACGCACCACAACTACTGAGCTTGCGGGCCTCAACTAGAGAGCCTGAATTCCACAAATTACAGAGCCCACGAGTCCTAGAGCCTGAGCGCCACAATTAGAGAAGAGAAAACTCTCACGTCACAACTAAAGAAAAGCACACGCGTGGCAGTGAAGAGCCCACACGCCACAATGAATCCCGCATGCCTCAACAAAGATCCCGCTTGCCACAACTAAGACCCAACGCAGCCATAAATAAATAAATAAATCTTCAAAAAAATATATCCTAAATGTTCTAACCATCAGTGCCCATCTGAGAAAATCCCATGCTGTTCTTAAGGTCCCACCAAATTGAAGAATGATTAAACTACGTTCATGATTCACTATTTTGGATTTAACTAAGATTAAAATAAAAGGAAACAAAGTAAAACTAGACTGTTACAAGAATCAGTATACACAAATCTGGAAGCATGATAAATAAAAACTATTTTCCAATCAACACTATGTTAACTAAAGGATTCAGTTGACCAAAACTTCTATTCCCCCCAAATTCATCAAGTCTTTTTACGATTACAATCATTGATTGACAATGTCACTTGCTTTGACATTTTCCTTCTTTAAAGTTAGTGGATTCCAACACAGAGTGCACACACTCTATGGGAAATAATGGATAATCCATGAGATGCAGGAAAAGTACCACGATTCTATATTGGCTTTTGTGTAAAAAAGGAAATTAAGAATTAAACCATACTAATGTTTCATATAAGGACTTAAACTGGCACCACCACCCCATCTCTACATCAGATGGCCTTGAGCCACATATGACAAATGGGGTATCTTGAGAGAAAGGTAAGGTCCACAAATCCAAGGAATTGGCAATGGTGGCCTTACACTTCAATGTATATACCTTGTTAAGTGGCTTTAAGGATTATATTAATTGATTTTTCAAACATATATGAAAACACCCTCACAAAATGGACCAGAAACTTAAAAGGACCACTGCGAATTGGAAACTGGGACTTGAAGATAGTACTAAAAATGCAACCACAATTTAAGAAAATGCAGGGCTGACCCTCCCCCTAGTCTTTTATTTTTTCTTGCAGATTTCTTTTATAAATAATCCTTTATTCACTGCAGTGAATACAAGCAGAATGTACCACGAACTGAGTATGGGTTTAGATACTTACAACTTCATTTTTATCATTCACATATGGGTGAGAAAAGAAAATGAAACACTGTCTCTAGAAGCAAAGGATGACTTCATATTTTCTTAATTTCTTTCCCTGAGGAGCTTTTAAACTGTAAAATATTCACAATTACATACGGTGTCCCAAAGTTACTTTAACAATACATTTTTGGTTATCTTTTTTTGGCCAACAGGACTAAATAATCAAGTACAGGTACAGTGAAACAGGTGAGAGGAAATTATATGTTAAAAGGGGACTTTGTAACAATGGCTAGTTGCTTAGGTATTTCCTCTGCCTACTTGCCCTTTGTTTAGATATCCAGTAGCTATCCAGGCTCCTTCCTGGAATGAGACAATTTTAGCTCATTATGACTTTCCTATGGTTAGTTTTGTTGTTGTTGTTTTTTAATTTTTGAATTTTATTTTATTTATTTCTTTATACAGCAGGTTCTTATTAGTTATCCATTTTATACATATTAGTGTATAGGTGTCAATCGCAATCTCCCAATTCATCACACACGCACACACCCGCCACTTCCCTCTTTGGTGTCCATATGTTTGTTCTTTACATCTGTGTCTCTATTCTGCCCTGCAAACCGGTTCATCTGTACCATTTTTTCTAGATTCCACATATATGCCTTAATATACAATATTTGTTTTTCTCTTTCTGACTTACTTCACTCTCTATGACAGTCTCTAGATCCATCCATGTCTCTAAAAATGACACAATTTTGTTCCTTCTTATGGCTGAGTAATATTCCATTGTATATATGTACCACATCTTCTTTATCCATTCATCTGTCGATGGGCATTTAGGTTGTTTCCATGACCTGGCTATTGTAAATAGTACTGCAATGAACATTGGGGTGCATGTGTCTTTTTGAATTATGGTTTTCTCTGGGTATATGCCCAGTAGTGGGACTGCTAGATCATATGGTAATTCTACTTTTAGTTTTTTAACGAACCTCCATACTGTTCTCCATAGCGGCTGTATCAATTTACATTCCCACCAACAGTGCAAGAGGGTTCCCTTTTCTCCACACCCTCTCCAGCATTTGTTGTTTCTAGATTTTCTGATGATGCCCATTCTAACTGGTGTGAGGTGATACCTCATTGTATTTTTGATTTGCATTTCTCTAATAATTAGTGATGTTAAGCAGCTTTTAATGTGCTTCTTGGCCATCTGTATGTCTTCTTTGGAGAAATGTCTACTTAGATCCTCAGCCCATTATTTGATTGGGTTGTTTGTTTTTTTTTAATATTGAGCTGCATGAGCTGTTTATATATTTTGGAGATTAATCCTTTGTCCGTTGATTCATTTGCAAATATTTTCTCCCATTCTGAGGGTTGTCTTTTCACTTTGTTTTTAGTTTCCTTTGCTTTGCAAAAGCTTTTAAGTTTCATTAGGTCCCATTTGTTTATTTTTGGTTTTATTTTCATTACTCTGAGAGGTGGGTCAAAAAAGGTCTTGCTATGATTTATGTCAAAGAGTGTTCTTCCTATGTTTTCTTCTAAGAGTTTTATAGTGTCCAGTCTTACATTTAGGTCTTTAATCCATTTTGAGTTTATTTTTGTGTATGGTGTTAGGGAGTGTTCTAATTTCATTCTTTTACATGTAGCTGTCCAGTTCCCCTGGCACCACTTATTGAAGAGACTGTCTTTTCTCCATTGTATATCCTTGCCTCCTTTGTCATAGATTAGTTGACCATACGTGTGTGGGTTTATCTCTGGGCTTTCTATCCTGTTCCATTGATCTGTATTTCTGTTTTTGTGCCAGTATCATAGTGTCTTGATTACCATAACTCTGTTGCACAGTCTGAAGTCAGGGAGTCTGATTCCTCCAGCTCCAATTTTTTCCCTCAAGATTGCTTTGGCTATTCGGGGTCTTTTGTGTTTCCATACAAATTTTAAGATTTTTGTTCTAGTTCTGTTAAAAATGCATTGGTAACGTGATAGGGATTGCATTGAATTTGTAGATTGCTTTGGGTACTATAGTCATTTTCACAATACTGATTCTTCCAATCCAGGAACATGGTATATCTCTCCATCTGTTTGTGTCATCTTTAATTTCTTTCCTCAGTATCTTATAGTTTTCTGCATACAGGTCTTTTGTCTCCCTAGGTAGGTTTATTCCTAGGTATTTTATTCTTTTTGTTGCACTGGTAAATGGGAGTGTTTCCTCTTTGAGATTTTCCATCATTAGTGTATAGGAATGCAAGAGCTTTCTGGGCATTGATTTTGTATCCTGCAACTTTACCAAATTCATTGATTAGTGCTAGTAGTTTTTTGGTGGCATCTTTAGGATTGTCTATGTACAGTATCATGTCATCTGCAAACAGTGACAGTTTTATTTCTTCTTTTCCAATTTGTATTCCTTTTATTTATTTTTCTTCTCTGATTGCCATGGCTAAGACTTCCAAAACAACGTTGAATAATAATGGTGAGAGTGGATATCCATGTCTTGTTCCTGAGCTTAGAGGAAATGTTTCAGTTTTTCACCACTGAGAATGATTACTGTGAGTTTGTCATATATGGCCTTTATTATGATGAGGTAGGTTCCCTCTATGCCTACATTCTAGAGAGTTTTTATCATAAATGGGTGTTGAATTTGGTCGAAAGCTTTCTCTGCTTCTATTGAGATGATCATATGGTTTTTATTCTTCAATTTGTTAATATCATGTATCGCATTGATTGATTTGCATATATGGAAGAATCCTTGCATCCCTGGGATATATCCCACTTGCTCATGGTGTATGATCCTTTTAATGTGCTGTTGGATTCTGTTTGCTAGTATTTTGTTGAGGATTTTTACATCTATATTCATCAGTGATATTCACCTGTAGTGTTCTTTCTTTGTGGCATCTTTGTCTGGTTTTGGTATCAGAGTGATGGTAGCCTCGTAAAATGAGTTTGGGAGTGTTCCTCCCTCTGTTATATTTTGGAAGAGTTTGAGAAGGATAGGTGTTAACTCTTCTCTAAATGTTTCATAGAATTCACCTGTGAAGCCATCTGGTCCTGGAATTCTGTTTGTTGGAAAAATTTTAATCACAGTTTAAATTTCATTACATGTGATTGGTCTGTTCATATTTTCCACTTATTCCTGGTTCAGTCTTGGAAGGCTGTACCTTTCTAAGAATTTGTCCATTCCTTCCAGGTTGTACATTTCATTGGCATAGAGTTGCTTGTACTAGTCTCTTAGGATGCTTTGTATTTCTGCGGTGTTTATTGTAACTTCTCCTTTTTCATTTCTGATTTTATTTATTTGAGTCCTCTCCCTCTTTATCTTGATAAGTCTAGCTAATGGTTTATCAATTTTGTTTATCTTCTCAAAGAACCAGTTTTTAGTTTTATTGATCTTTGCTATTGTTTACTTTGTTTCTATTTCTTTTATTTCTGATCTAATCTTTATGAATTATTTCCTTCTGCTAACTTCAGGTTTTGTTTGTTCTTATTTCTCTAGTTCCTTTAGGTGTAAGGTTAGATTGATTATTTGAGATTTTTCTTGTTTCTTGAGGTAGGCTTGTATTTCTATAAACTTCCCTCTTAGAACTGTTTTTGCTTCATCCCATAGGTTTTGGATCATTGTGTTTTCATTGTCATTTGTCTCTAGGTATTTTTTGATTTCCTCTTTGATTTCTTTGGTGATCTCTTGGTTATTTAGTAATGTATTGTTTAGCCTCCATGTGTTTGTGTTTTCTATGTTTTTTTCCCTGTAATTGATTTCTAATCTCATAGCACTGTGGTCAGAAAAGATTCTTGATATGATTTCAATTTTCTTAAATTTACTGAGGCTTGGTCTGTGACCCAAGATGTGATCTATCCTGGAGAAGGTTCCATGTGCACTTGAGAAGAAAGTGTAATCTGCTGGTTTTGGATGGAATGTCCTATAAATATCAATTATAGCTATCTGGTCTATTGTGTCATTTAAAGCTTGTGTTTCCTTATTAATTTTCTGTTTGGATGATCTGGCCATTGGTGTAAGTGAGGTGTTAATGTCCCCTACTATTATTGTGTTGCTGTCGATTTCCTCTTTTATAGCTGTTAGCAGTTGCCTTATATACTGAGGTGCTCCTATGTTGGGTGCATATATACTTATAATTGTTATATCTTCTTGGACTGATCCCCTGATCATTATGTAGTGGCCTTCCTTGTCTCCTGTAACACTCTTTATTTTAAAGTCTATTTTAGCTGATATGAGTATTGCTACTTCAGCTTTCTTTTGATTTCTATTTGCATGGAATATCTGTTTCCATCCACTCACTTTCAGTCTGTATGTGTCCCTAGGTCTGAAGTGGGTCTCTTGTAGACAGTATATATATGGGTCTTGTTTTTGTATCCATTCAGCGAGCCTGTCTTTTGGTTGGAGCATTTAATCCATTCACGTTTAAGGTAATTATCGATATGTATGTTCCTATTACCATTTTCTTAATTTTATGGGTTTGTGTTTGTAGGTCCTTTTCTTCTCTTGTGTTTCCCACTTAGAGAAGTTCCTTTAGCATTTGCTGTAGAGCTGGTTTGGTGGTGCTGAATTCTCTTAGCCTTTGCTTGTCTGTAAAGCTTTTGATTTCTCCACTGAGTCTGAATGAGGTCCTTGCTGGGTAGAGTAATCTTGGTTGTAGGTTCTTCCATTTCATCACTTTAAGTATATCATGTCACTCCCTTCTGGCTTGTAGAGTTTCTGCTGAGAAATCAGCGGTTAACCTTATGGGAGTTCCCTGTATGTTATTTGGCATTTTTCCCTTGTTGCTTTTAATAATTTTTCTTTATCTTTAATTTTTGTCAATTTGATTACTGTGTGTCTCAGTGTGTTTCTCCTTGGGTTTATCCTGCCTGGGACTCTGCACTTCTTGGACTTGGGTGGCTATTTCCTTTCCCATGTTAGGGATGTTTTTGACTATAATCTCTTCAAATATTTTCTTGGGTCCTTTCTCTCTCTGTTCTCCTTCTGGGACCCCTATAAGGCGAATCTTGTTGGCTTTAATGTTGTCCTAGAGGTCTCTTTTGCTGTCTTCATTTCTTTTTATTCTTTTTTCTTTGTTTTGTTCCATGGAAGTGAATTCCACCATTGTCTTCCAGGTCACTTATCCATTCTTCTGCTTCAGTTATTCTGCTATTGATTCCTTCCAGTGTATTTTTCATTTCAGTTATTGTATTATTCATCTCTGTTTGTTTGTTCTTTAATTCTTCTAGGTCTTTGTTAAACATTTCTTACATCTTCTCAGTCTTTGCCTCCATTGTTTTTCCGAGGTCCTGGATCATCTTCACTATCATTATTCTGAATTCTTTTTCTGGAAGGTTGCCTATCTCCACCTAATTTAGTTGTTTTTCTGGGGTCTTATCCTGTTCCTTCATCTGGTACATAGCCCTCTGCCTTTTCATCTTGTCTATCTTTCTGTGAATGTGGTTTTTGTTCCACAGGCTGCAGGGTTGTAGTTATTCTTGCTTCTGCTGTCTGCTTTCTGGTGGATGAGGCTATCTAAGAGGCTTATGCTAGTTTCCTGATGGGAGGGACTGTGGTGGGTAGAGCTGGGTGTTGCTCTGGTGGGCAGAGCTCAGTAAAACTTTAATCCATTTGTCTGCTAATGGGTGGTGGTTGGTTCCCTCCCTGTTGGTTGTTTGGCCTGAGGTGACCCAACACTGGAGCCTAACCCACTCTTTGGTGGGGTTAATGGTGGACTCTGGGAGGGCTCATGCCAAGAAGTATTTCCCAGAACTTCTTCTGTCAGTGACCTTTTCCCTGTGCTTAGCCACAGCCACCCCCCTCCTCTGCAGGAGACCCTCTGATTCTAGCAGCAAGGTCTGGTTCAGTCAGCGGTGGTGTCACTGCTCCTTCCCCTGGGTCCCAATGCACACACTACTTTGTGTGTGCCCTCCAAGAGCAGATTCTCTGTTTTCCCCAGTCCTGTCGAAGTCTTGTAATCAAATCCCACTAGCCTTCAAAGTCTGATTCTCTAGGAATCCCTTCTTCCATTGCCAGACCACCAGGTTTTGTAGCGTGACGTGGGGTTCAGAACCTTCACTCCAGTGGGTGGACTTCTGTGGTATAAGTGTTCTTCAGTCTGTGAGTCACCCACCCACCAGTTATGGGATTTGATTTTATTGTGATTGCACCTCTCCTGCCATCTCACTGTGGTTTCTCCTTTGTCTTTGGATGTGGGGTATCTTTTTTGGTGAGTTCCAGTGTCTTCCTGTCAATGATTGTTCAGCAGGTAGCTGTGATTCTGGTGCTCTCACAAGAGGGAGTGAGCACATGTCCTTCTACTCTGCCATCTTCCCTATGGTTAGTTTTATCCATCACCTCCATGTGGCTTTCGTTCTGGTGCTGTGGCAAGAGGATATGGCATTCCTCGACTCTCCCTCTAGTCTTAATACAAGCTCTTGTTAGCTACATTATGAGGCTGAAAAGAAGACAAGCTAATCAGAGCTGAGAAGTTGAAATATATATTTACATCCATTATTTCTAACAATGAATCTCATTCCAGTTTCCTTGAGATATTAGCTAATGATGTCCTAAAGCAAGTATGATTTGCAAAACTTTAAAAAGGTTAAGTATACAGAAAATTTAACCATTTAAATTATATATCTTAAATGTATTTTTAGTGAAAAGTAAGTTTATTGTTTTCATTATTGTTAATGGGAAAGACCACCTGGTGCTATTGAACACACTTCTTTTTTCTCTGTTCACAAGACAAGATTGTGCTTCCCAGCCTCCCTTGGAGTTTATGTGGTCAACTGACTGAATTCCAACCAACAGAATGTGAGCGTCAAGTGATATGTGCTCTTCTTAACCTGGGCCATTAACACGCTCCTCCACATTTTTTTCCCCAAACTGACAAATTTGGAAGCCAAGTGTTGAAGATGATGAAGCCACAGGCTGGAAAGAGCCAAAGCCCTTAAATTTTCCTTTGAAGGAGACTGACCCATGGATCAGAAAGACCCATTTGGATATTATGTAATGAGAAGAAAACTTCTATTATGTTAAGCCTTTGATATTTTGAGGTTTATCTGTTACAGCAGCTAACATTAACAACATCACTATATTATTTATAGATTATATATATATATATATATATATATATATATATATGTACAATGTATATATGTTAAATGATCACCACAATAAGTTTAGTTAACATCCATCACCATACATAGCTAGAAGTGTTTTTCTTTGATGAGAACTTTTAAGATCTACTCTCTTAGCAACTTCCAAATACACAATACAGTGCTATTAACTATAGCCACCATGCTATACATTACATCCCCAGGACTTATATCTACAAATTTTTAGTTTGCTTGTTTAGGTTCCACATATAAGTAAGATCACATGGTGTTTGTCTTTCTCTGTCTGACTTATTTCACTTAGCATAATGCCCTCAAGGTCCATTCATGTTGTCACAAATAGCAAGACTTCATTCTTTTTTATGGCTAAATAGTATTCCATTCTGTGTGTGTGTGTGTGTGTGTGTAATTTTCTTTATTCATTCATTAATCCATGGACACTTAGATTCTTTCCATGTCTTGGCTATCATAAATAATGGTGCCATGAACATCTGGTACAGATATCTTTTCAAGATAGTATTTTCATAAGTGGAATTGCTGGGTCATATGACAGAATTATTTTTAATTTTTGAAGAACATCCACACTATTTTCCATTATGGCTCCACCAATTTACATTCCCAAGAGCAATGCACAATTCCCTTTTCTCTACAAAATGTATATATTTTATAATTGTTTATAATACATTAGGTTCAGGAATGCACACTTATTTAGAAAAATAAATAACACATGTGCTAAATATGTATGTATACATACATACACAGACACATACAAACTTTTTTTTTTTTTTTTTTGTGGTACGCAGGCCTCTCCCGTTGCGGAGCACAGGCTCCAGACGCGCAGGCTCAGTGGCCATGGCTCACGGGCCCAGCCGCTCCGCGGCATGTGGGATCTTCCCAGATCAGGGCACGAACCCGTGTCCCCTGCATCGGCAGATGGTCTCTCAACCACTGCGCCACCAGGGAAGCCCATATGACATATATTTTAAAAATAATGTGCCAAATTCCAGATCCTGGTAACTAAGGTATATTTGAAATGTAAATTCCAAACCGCCTTTTGGAAGTACTGATAAGGAGGCTTTAGATTCTTTGTAAACTCAAAAATATAATAAGTGGAATTACTACTAAAATGCAAAAATATATACGCCATTAGCACTTCTTGGAACAGAAGTTACCAGTCTCACATAAAGGGAATGATACTTGAAAGCCACAGGGGGATTCATTTAACACAAAACCTACTGAGTTCTATGTTTCCCCACTAGCATATTTAAAAACAGTTTCTTCCAAAAGCAAAAAGCAAAATAACCCCACCAAAATCTCATCCTTTCTATTGTTGATTAGTCTTTACTCTAGAATCAAAATTAATCATGACTAATAATACCACCTTACTCTTTCCCTAATAGAGCCCTAAACAGCAAGTTCCCTGTAGCTGTGTCCAGCTTATTATACACATAGCACATATATGTCAGAACAAGGAAATGAAAGTATTATCTCTGTTACTCTGATAACAACATCAAGCCCTGAGAAATTTGCTTGCCAGCGGTCATAAAGCCACTGAAGGAGAAGAATTCAGGTTTTAATTTGTCAGACACTGGCTGTTTACTTCCCTAAGATAATGTCAACACATACTTGCCTTACTTTACGTACAGTACAAATTTCTAAAACCAAAACCAACTGTATTTTATAGCTAGAAAATGGATATGGCTACATAATTTCGTTAGAGTATGCATGACATGCCTCTTTTTTAAAACATTCCCTTTTTTCCCAAAGATATCATTATATCATCTACTGACATTTTCTGATTTTGATATGTAAGTGTACATTATTATTCTCGCATTAAGCTACAAACCGCTGGTAAAATGCCAATGGCTTGAATAAAGACCACATTGACATTTTACTATAGGGTCATCTCATTATGGATAGAATGCCAGCCTTCCACTTGAATGCGCTGCATATTGTCTGGCTGCATTCCTTCAGCTTTACTTCTCAAAGGCTTCAACGTTCTAGGGAACTGTTGATGAAATAAAGGAGAAAATGAGCAGACTGTAATTATCTTGTCAAGATTCTTTTTGTGAACATTTATTTGGACAACTCACAAAAAAGAAAGCATCTCATACTCTACTTGAGAATATCGTTTCTCTTTAAATGTATTAGCATCTTTGAAATTGCAGAATGGAGTCTAGAGGATCAGTACTGAATACTGCAGAGAGAAATGTCAGTAAAAGGCAGTGGCATGAGTTAGTGGAGAGAAGGCAGGCTTTGGAGCTACCATGTCTTATCTGGGTGAGAAATTACTGAATCCGAGACTCATTTTCCTATTTTGAAAAATGAGGGTAATAATATATACCTCATAGGGATGTTCTGAAGTTTAAATATGACAGTTTATTTAAATCACTTAGCTCTGTAACAAAGAAGGTATTCCAAAAATAATAGTGAACTCACATATTGTGAGAGGAAGGAGTCCTGGACATGGATCAGAATACTTGCACTTGAACCCCACCCACTTATTAGCTGTGTAGAGGTCAATTAATCTGTTTGGGTCCCATTCTTTTCAGCTCTAAATGTAAAATTCTACCTAAGTTACTTCAAACTCCTACATTCTATATGCTAATAAAATTCAATTCTTGACTTGTGGTTCATGATGGTGAATTTTGTATAAATATCTGAAATCTATTCTCTGTATCCTAAATAAATAAGTGGGAGGTAGACTAAATAAGTGGGAGAATATTAATTTAACAATGAAGCTTCTGATGTCAAAATCTAGAGAGGTTAACAAAGGATTCTAGAAATCTCCTTTCTGGGGATCTTTCAAAGTAATATGGGTGTCTTACCTTAAGCATTCTGGGGCTCATGGGGAGCCCTGCTGATCCCTGGAGGACCACTCCAGTCAGTTTCTTACCCAAGTATTTTATGAAGTTCCTCATAACTTTCTTTAGAAATGCACCTTATTTTTTTTCCATTATATGTTTTTATAAACTTCTAAACTGAGTATACGTGTACAGAACCATTAAATTAACTTAATTGCAAAGTCTAAATTTTTTGTTACAAGCAATGCATAATTCATATGTATTTTCTTTACTTTTTCATACAGAGTATGGAGAATAGTTCACCAATCTCGAAAATGAAAAATTTACATTTTGAAAAATTATATTTTTAGCGATGTGCTAGTGATTCTGAGGAGCTGGGGCTTTGCTGAGCCAGGAAGTCTTAGGCAGGTGTATAATTGGACTAATTAAGCAACACATACAGTCACTTCCGGTTTTCCATTTGCTCTTTGTAAATGCAGATGAGCAACATAACTGATTACTGAATTAGACTATTTAAAACTCACTCACTTTGGGGCTTCCCTGGTGGCGCAGTGGTTGAGAATCTGCCTGCCAATGCAGGGGACATGTGTTCGAGCCCTGGTCTGGGAAGATCCCACATGCCGTGGAGCAACTGGGCCTGTGAGCCACAACTACTGAGCCTGCATATCTGCAGCTTGTGCACCGCAACAGGGGAGGCCGCGACAGTGAGAGGCCCGCACACCACGATGAAGAGTGGCCCCTGCTTGCCACAACTAGAGAAAGCCCTGGCACAGAAACGAAGACCCAACACAGCCAAAACTAAATAAATAAATTAATTTAAAAAAAACCTCACTTTTTACAGCCAAGGAATTTTCTGAACTCATGATTACAGACTCAAAACATAATATGTGGTCTCAAGTCTTACACATTTTTCTTCTTGTTCTAACCATCATTTTTCTAATTTGATTTTTTTCATGTTACTTTAACAATATTAGCATAAGGGATAAGAGTAATAAAATGTACTCCATATATAAAGGACATAAAAGCTACATGGTTTACTGCTCTCATAGTTTTTCTCAGCACAGATAAGATGTATCTTCTCTCGTCTGACGCACTCTCAAGAAAAATAAATATATTTATTTGGCCTTGGGATCAAATCTGAAAGGCTGGCCTCATTAGCACATTTAAATCAACTGGCTATATACCTCTTGTGGTTATCACACTTCAGATGGAGAAGGACAAAACATAATCTTCCTTTTCTCATGCTTCTTATTCCCCTACCTATAGACGTTAAAGATGCCCTCAAAATTCAACTTTAAATCACCAGACTACACAACAAACGCAAGTCCATTTTGGGTACCATTTATATGTTCTTGAGTAGTGTGTATATAAACTAGAAAGAATATATATATATATATATATATATATATATATATATATATATATAGTTTGTTTTTTTCCCCAACTGCAAGCTGCTGACAAATTTATATGAGCTATGACCTAAGCCCAAATAAGCACAATCTCACCCCTGTACTTGGAGCCATGCAGACCACAGGTCACCGGGCACATGCACAAATGCCCAAGTAGCCAACTCACATGCACTTTCTTAGCAACATCAATAGCCTCTTATCATTCACTCACTGTGTTTTAACTACTTCCTCCTGGGCTGACAGAGCATCTCCCAGGCAGCACAGGAGAAAGAGGTCCCATAGAATATGCATACAGTGATTTTGTAGGAAAGAATAGGAGAAACTCTCTAAGTCATTAAGGGGGGAAGGTATTTCATAATACATAATGAGACAATTCCATACTAAGGTCATCATATTCCATAACACTGACTACAAAAAAGGAAAAAAAAATAAAGAAGGATGAAAATAAGAGATGACAGGAGACAGTCTTACAGTAATTAGATGATTAGATTTTCTTCAAGACCTTGCTAAGTATAGTTATGAGATTCAAGGAGATGCTCTTAGACCTTACTCAATGCCAAGTTAATGTTATCTGTTTATTATTGATACTAACATTAGGATATTAGAAAAATGTAAACCAATATTCACCAACTGGTCCTTCTGCCAGGATAGAAAAGAAAGTACATTCTTGGAGCGTTTGCTCTGTAAAAGATTTTTAGCTGAGTACTTATGATGTTTTCTCTCAATGAATCTGCACAACTATACTGAATAATGATATGAATCTTACACCAAAGAGAAGTAATATCAGATGGATTCTTTTTTATTTTCCGGACACGGGCCTCTCATTGTTGTGGTCCCTCCCGTTGCGGAGCACAGGCTGCGGACGCGCAGGCTCAGCGGCCATGGCTCACGGGCCCAGCCGCTCCACGGCATGTGGGATCTTCCTGGACTGGGGCATGAACCCGTGTCCCCTGCATCGGCAGGCAGACTCTCAACCACTGCGCCACCAGGGAAGCCCCAGGTGGATTCTTATTTCAAGTCACATAGAAGTCAGCAGCACAGTCTAGGTTTGCAGCCACACCTGACTCTCTCTACTCATCATCCTCGCCTCATCATCCTTTGTTTCACGTTTGCATATCAAGATGGACTTTGACAGTTTAGACAGAGATGTTTTGTTTTAAAAAGTAAGTTCAGATAAAATTCATATAAAGTGAGCATTATGGCATGTTAAATATGAAAGCCATGTATCATTATGAAATTAGAATCATAACTTCTAATTACAGTGAAAGCATATGCAGCTCACCTTCTGGGCTTAAATTCTAAAAAATGCCAAATGTATGCAATGAGAGGATTGGACCAAACCTCTTCTATGGTCCCTTCTAGCTGTGATGTGCTATTAATCTGTGCCATACAGCAGAAGAAAGCCAGGCAGTCAGGGCAGCACAATGGCCAGGGAGTGGGTACCCCAGAGTATATGTGTTGTACAGACAAGTTACTTACTCGTAACTGACTCATTATCTCTTAAAATGACGCTAGCACTGAATATGAATATCTCCAGGAAACAACACTGAATCCACTTCATCCCTTTAACATCTGAGAAAAGCAGAGATTCCCATGTTCTCAGGACGGCTTCTAGAGGAGCCACCAGCTAAAGCAGGAAAGCGAAGGGCACATCTCCTGGGATTCAGAGAGCACCAAAAGTTAGGGTCTCTAGCCTCCCCTTCTTGTGCCTTTTTCCCCTAAGAGGTGTCATCTGTCACAATACAAGCAGGCACACAGGGCAGAGCCCAGAGTTAACTGAGAAGAGAATGAGCAAGAGACCAGAGAACCCAACTTGAGAAAGAGGCCAGGGCCGTCTGAAGCCATTAGGCATTATGATGCTCCGTGTTGGGCTGGTGACACAAGTTTCACAAATACCCACATAGGGAACATCCAGCAGGGCAGTCCAGTGCTGAGATGGCAGTGCAGGAGTTCCTGGCTGCTGCTGCTGCTCTAAGCTAGGCAGTTGGTGCTGATGTCATGATGGTCAGAACAATCTGTCCATTTGGGGCAAGATCTAGGAAGAAGCTGAGGGATATGGCGACAGGATTCAGGCTTTTTAACTCAGGCATCAGCTATCAATAACAGACCCAGGAGCTCACCTAGGTGAGCTCAGGCCCCATGCTCCTGGGCTTTATCTACTACAGAGAAGGACCTCAGCACCAACAGAAAAGAGGCAAGAAAAGTGAATGGAAAGATCAGCCCTAAAAATTGAACCAATAGACAAGCATATCTCAGAGATATTGTAGCTTTGCTTCAACAATAAATCAAATGTCACCAACAAATCAAGTCACACGAATTTGTTGCTTTCCCAGTGCATATAAAAGTTAGGTTTACACTACACTGTAGTCTATTAATTGTGCAATAGTATGTCTAAAAAACAATGTATATACCTTAATTTAAAAATTACATTTTATTATTACAATGCTAACCATCATCTGATAACATACAGTTGCCACAAAACTTCAATTTGTAAAAACCCCAGTATCTGTGAAGCACAATGAAACAAGGAATGCCTATAGTAGGGGCTGGGAATGCTAGAACTCATATGTGTCCATCTCCTGGACACAAAGTGCCATATATACTAGGAGTAAGACTCAGTTCCACAGCCCATAAGGTAGGGATTATGCTTCAGGAAAGCTTCCTGTTCGTGTTATGACTGTCTTGGACACTCGACAGGCCTGCATTTCTCATCTGCATTCCCCTTTTAACCAGTCCAGGTATCTGCCTATGATAAATGAACCCAGACTTCTGCAGAGAACCAGAGTATATCCAGGTGTAGCTAATGAAAAAACAGCCTCTTCCTGAGTGACACAGCAGTCTTCTGGGAACAATTTACACCTTCTATCAATAATTAGCTGATGCTGGCATGATATGTAAACAGACAATATTTACATATATTTGGATCACATTCAAACAATGAGTAAGATATTAAAATTCTAACCTGGTATATAACATATAAATACTTGATCTTCTCCTCAGTTCATTTTCTCTTTTTAGAATGCATCACCCCTGTTTTAACTCTCACTAGCTACACTGATGTCAGTGGGGGAAAGGCAGTCTATGTTTAGAAATAACTTTTGATAAACAATGCAACTGAAAAGATTCTTTTCACAAGAGAGGAGAAAGTGTTGCCAAAGAAGGCAGCAGGGTTTCAAGAGAGCCCTACTCTAAATCGGGTTAGAAAAAAAAGCCATCCAAGGGCTTCCCTGGTGGCCAGTGGTTGAGAGTCAGCCTGCCGATACAGGAGACACGGGTTCGTGCCCCGGTCCGGGAAGATCCCACATGCCGCGGAGTGGCTGGGCCCGTGAGCCATGGCCGCTAAGGCTGCGTGTCCGGAGCCTGTGCTCCGCAACGGGAGAGACCACAACAGTGAGAGGCCCATGTACCGCAAAAAAAAAAAAAAAAAAAAAAAAAAAAAAAAGCCATCCAATCTTCACAAGAGTAATAGGACTTGTAAAGGAATAGTGAGACAAAGAACTATTCCAGTCTTCAGGGAGTGGGGAAGGCATTCATCTAACTCTGCTTGTCTTTATGGCAGAATTTTTTTTATGGAAATACCAAAGCAAAAAAAAAAAAAAAGTTTTTTAAGGACCTATGTAAATGTTACAGTATCTCACTTGTCTATTATTTCGTTTTCTTATTACTTCATCTTATTTACTTACCTTCATTTCCCTTTATACTAATATATAATATCCTTCAAAATAAAAATAAAAGGCAGTTCCAATTTTGTAGAAAGGTTAAAATTCATAGAGGAAAAAACAACACCACAATTCAAAATATCATTACCCTCAACTACATGATCACGATCAGCCACAAATTAGCTGTTCAAACTTAGCAATTCATTTTTCAGCCTCAACAAATATTTATTGAGCACCTACTATGCCTACATACCATTTGGGATACTGAGCAATGGGTACATCCAAGGGAACAAAATAGATACTGTCCCTATCCTCATGGCATTAGAATCTGGTAGTGGGGAAGAAACACTAAAGAAATAAATGTATTATAATAAATATGTAATACAAAGCTTTACAGTGAGATAAAGGAAATGGGTAGCATGCTTTCAGATGGACTGAAAGGGGGGTGGGCTCATTTAGATGGATGGTCAGGAAAGATTGCAGGAGTGAGGTTAGATGATCTCAGAGAAATTCTGTGAGATCTGAAAGTACCACTCCATGCTGATGCAGCTAGTTAGGATAATTGTAGGAAACTTCCATCTTCTAATTATTAACCACTCTAGACACTCAGTCAACACTTCAGCTAATCGCCTGTTTTTTTTAACTTCATGCACATTTTTGAGAGCATGATGATTCCTATTTCATACTCACACCCTCCAACAAAACAAATCTAACCAAGCCTTCCACCTTAGACAATAAAATCCAGCCCAGCCCACCCACTCACACATTTGGCTGGTCCATTTTAGTATTTGGCTTATTAAATGTGGTAAATATATTCTGCCTTCTTATTGGGCCTATGTTGCTCATCATTATATGCCCAGGGTGCACATAGAGCATGGCTCATAGCGGGTGTTCAAAAATGTACTGAATGAATGAATAAAGGACTACATGTACTCCTACTAAATATTTATGTAATTTACATTTTAGAAAAGTGAATCAAATTCAAATATCAAAGACTGTGGCAGAAAATCCATTTGAAAAGTGATGAAATATTTATTATGGTAAACACTCTATTTCCATTTTTTCCTGATTATCTTTTTCAGATTTAGTTAAATTTGGGCCCATCTTCAGTGTATTTATAGTGCTATTGTAAAAACAGAAAACATTTTTTATTATATTACATAATACCTCCTCAACAGAGTTGGTATTGCTTCACATCCTCACCCAAATATACTAATTTGAAAACTAGAACATACAACAGTGACAGCATATTTTTCTAATAATGAGAATTCTCTGTGATTTGAGTACCAAACTTGAATGTATTCAATAGAAGAGCTACTATATTAAAAGGTTTTGATATTCTCTGTTAGCACTCAAAATTATTTAGTACCTATTATTACAAAGAAAGTTCTTTTACTAGGTAACATTTAGGGAGTAAATACTTGTGTTTGTATATAGATAATATCATTCCTACACACAAGCAATTTATTAAGCAGTAAGGCAAAGCAAGCACAACATAAGATCTCACATGTAGAGCAGAAGTCTCCAGACACAGAACAGAGAAATTATCAGACTGCAAAATACTTGAACTGAGCTTAATGACTGAGATCTTAGGCCCAGTTAGAAGCATGATGTGGTATAAATCATACTTTTCTGGGCCAATAAGAGGTTAAATTATATATTTTGTCTCTTAAATCCCATTTTAGTTTACAGATGATTTTCTCATTATAAAACACATGTAAGTATGCTACTCTATTTGGCATTTCCTTCCCTAGGTCTTGCACAGTTAAAAGAAGTGTGGTAAAACTGCCCCAAAAATATGTTGCCCATTTATTAGCTTTCCTGTTGAAAGCCTCAGATGTTTCAGACAAAATCCCACGCAAGACAGTGGTGTACTCAAAGTACAATAATCATAGCTACCTTTAGATGTGTATGCATTACCTTATCCATTTTTTTAAAATAAGTCAACAAAGAAAGCAATGAAAGTAATTTCCAAGGAGAAAGAGATACGTCTTTTGAAAAAGTGAGGTCTAATTTTTAGGTGAGATGCATTCCCAGAGGCATCAACTTTTAAGTCACAGCCTGAATTACATGTACTCTCTTTTTACATCAAACTAATGGATATAGGCAGCAAGACTTCTAAAGTAGGATAAAGTGGGGACTGATATTTTTTTATCCCTGTTAACTACCTGACTAGGAGAAATTTGAAATTTTCAGAATTAATGAACCAATTTCACTGATAATTTATTAGAAGTCTCAAAATTTATGGTAGGCATATTATAAGCCTCTCATATACCCACAGTATACTAAATATGATTTCCCTAATCTCTATTGGGTTTCATTATGAAGAAATAATTCTTCTATCATGAAGCTGGGTCAGATACCTCAATAAATGTACTTGCTAATGTCATCTGAGAAGTCATAAACATGGTGTCACTGAATAAATAAGACCACATAGTTATCTGCAAGGGAGATACAATTACTACAAGCAGATACTATAACCCCTGTCTTTTCCCCTTTTATGGAGACAAAATTATTCCCCAAGCATCAAACCTGACCCAAGAGATTATTCAAAAGTTCTAAAGACAAATGGCCCTCAGGAGATTCCAGATGACCTCAGTCTTGGGAGAGCAAATGCATCTAATAGAGATGCACCCATCCACCCTGGACTTCATGCATGTACCAAACCCTATTCCAACCTGGAGGGCTTTGGTCTCAGGCCAGACAATGAATGTCTTCTGACTTAGGTCCAAAAGTGCATGTATTCTAGAATGGAAGGCAGGTTCTAGTTTAGGTCCATGTAGCAATATTTACTCTCTAGACTGTGCCACATCTATGTCCCACACAATCTCTTAGGTTGGTCCCACCCTCCTGGACTGTTCTCCCTTGACAGACCTGCCTGGCTATGAATTTTGACACTTCAACTGACTCACCAACTGTCACTTGTACTTTGACTTTATAGTCACCTTGACAACATTTACTCCTAATTTTCTCCTACCATGTGACCAACAGTGGTCAGTTCAGTCCTGGAGTCAGTCATATCTATAAATACACATTATAAAATATGAGACATTTCTGTTTATATATCCTAGAGCCAAGGAAGCTTAGTAATGGTCTGGTCAAGCTGCCAGCCACCTGGGGATCCCTCTAGTAGCTTCTCTTGCCCGCTGTTATGGCAGCCTCCTCCTTGGCCTGGTGCAGCCTTGCCTTCACCATGCAGCCTGAACCACATTTCTCTTAGGAACCCCTATGCAGAGGTCATGGCACCACGAGCTGGCTGGAAAGGCAGCACCAAGAGAAGTGCCACATCATCCCTCTTCTCTTCACACTGACAGAAGTTGAAGGAAGCATAACAGAACTGAGCAAAAGATTTGGAAGGCAAGCTTCACTTGGATTTTTCTAAATAGGAAAGCTCACTCAATTTCCAAGGCAGCCTGTAGGTTTTTCCTCCTACAATTAATGTTTACTTTCATCAAAATAAGATGCTAACATATTTAAAAATTTTAAATAGTGCCAAAAGGCTTAAATCACAAAGTGTGGTCTCTTGGGTAACTCTCCCGTCCACTATGCAGTGCTCATTCACAAACTGAAATGACGTTTACATTGTAAAAAGTGTTTCTTCCGCTATCCTTGATCATATTGCCATCTTATGTGTATATTTCTATTCACTGGTCTTAGATCTACCATCTAAAGGAAGACAGGACAATTCTACACTGTTTTCCCATGACAGTCCTTCAAATATCTGCAGATACCAGCAAGGCTCGCCTTTATCTTTCTTCAGGCTAAATATCTCCCCCTCCTCAACTCTTCCTCTGTGGTCTTTAAGATCTTTCCCTAAACAATTGTCCTCCTAAGGATACATGCTAGTTGATTGATGTCCCTTTCAATTTATATAAAAAAAAATAACTGTAAGTAATGTTCTACAAGTGGACTAACTAGTAGAAAATTCAATGAGTTTATTAATTGTCCTGTTAATTCCTCCATGACTGGAATAATGAAAGCTTTCTCTTCACCTTACTCCATTCCCCCACAGAGATATCTTGGAAGATGATAATCAGTGTCTACATATATAATTAAACCCCTAAGGATGGTGGTTTTAAAGTTCAGTTGGGTGAAAGAGTATGTGTTGAGAGACACATGAAATGCATACTTGTCTGCACGTTGATCAGGAAGGGGAAAGTTAGAAATTTATTTCTCTTTTCCATTATGTGTTGAGCCAGCACCATCTGTGATAGTCATAGTTTGTCGCCGAGAAGTCAGCACATGTCTAATTCAATTGATATCAGCAAAACAGCTGAGAGAATAAAGAATACCTGCAGTTCTCCAGTGAGGACACATTATCTTATAACCACACTTGCCCTGGACAGATTTTTCTAAATTATGGTAAAAAACATATAACCTAAAATTTACCATGTTAACCATCTTTAAATGTACAGTACAATAGCATTAGCTATGTGAACATTTTGATGCTTCAGTTCTCTAGAAATGCCCTGGACAGCTTTTTAAGTGTGTCTGGCCAAAGTTTACCATGGACTGTCCTTCTGGAAGCCTGGAGCACTATCTCAGATTGTCATGACTCATATTTGGAAACGGGCACTGTGGGAGGAAGGGCAAGTCTGCTATCTAGGGTGGACCAGGTTGTGCCCTACACCAAGGCACTGGATCGAGGGGCAAGCAGGGTCAAATCCAGCCTTCACTCTGCTTCCTAAACCACACTCCAATTAGCACACAGAGAAAAGGACAGGTTTTTTTGCTCATACACAGGCCATATGAGTAAGAACTGGTCCCCCTGGAGGGTCAAGGCAGGGGAGCAAGGCTAATAAGTAAAGAAATCAATGTGGGGCCCCTAGATAAGAGTTTAAATCCTTGGGAACTTCTTATTTCAATGTAGATAGAAGACATAGTTACTAAACTGTTTCAAAGTTTTTCTATCTTATACACTAATTTTCTTCCATTAGGCCAGACCTTCTGTGAAACCTGATAAGACTGTCCATGGTGATGGCAACATATCTAAATAAACAGAGCACAAAATGGAAATATTACCTGCCTCCTTATTCACCTTTGTCTCCGTGTTATGTGCAATGTCCTATCGAGAGCATTGTGTCCCCAGTAGTGACTAGCAACAGAGGCAGCAGGATCTCCCGGCAGAGCTGGGAGCCAGGGGATTCACCACAGACAGGATGTAAGCCCCACAAGGGCAGAGGTCTTGGTCAGTTTTGTTTATCAGTATATTCTGAGCAATGAGAACAGTTATCAGGACTGAGTAGGTTCTTAACAAAGATTTACAGAATGAATCAATGATTCAGGGGAGATGTTTTAAAAATACAATTTATTATTATTTTTTAATTGGGTCATTTTAAATTTTTTTAATTGAATGAAATATTCTTTAAATTCTATAGTGCTTTACAATTTTCAAAAGGTTCACACACAAGATTTCATATAATCCCATAATAACCCGTTTTTCCCCCCACCCATATATTAACCCTCGCTCCCTCCTCCCTCCACTGGTAACAATTAGTTTGTTCTCTACATCTGTGACACAAATAACAAATGCTGGTGAGGATGTGGAGAAAAGGGAACACCCCCTACACTATTGTTGAGAATGTAAATTGGTGCAGCCACTGTGGAAAACAGTATGGAGGTTTCTCAAAAAGCTAAAAAGAGAAGAACTACCATATGACCCAACAATTCCACTCCTGTGTATATATCTGAAAGAAACAAAAACACTAATTTGAAAAGATACATGCACCCCAATGTTCACAGCAACATTATTTACAATTGCCAAGATATGAAAGCAAATTAAGTGTCCATCAACAGATGAATGGTCAAAGAAGATGTGTTTTTTCTCCAGATATATGCCCAGGAGTGGGATTTCTGGATCACATGGCAACTCTATTTTTAGCTGTTAAGGAACCTCCATACTGTTCTCCATATTGGCTGCACCAATTTACATTCCCACCAACAGAGTAGGAGGGTTCCCTTTTCTCCACACCCTCTCCAGCATTTATTGTTTGTAGATTTTTTGATGATACCCATTCTGACTGGTGAGGTGATATCTCACTGTAGTTTTGATTTGCATTTGTCTAATGAATGATTAGTGATGTTGAGCATCTTTTCATGTGCCTCTTGGACATCTGCATGTTTTCTTTGGAGAAAAGTCCATTTTTTGATTGGATTGTTTGTTTTTTGATATTGAGCCACACGAGCTGTTTGTAAATTTTGGAGATTAATCCCTTGTTGGTCACATTGTTTGCAAGTATTTTCTCCCATTCTGCAGATTGTCTTTTCATTTTGTTTATGGTTTCCTTTGCTGTGCAAAAGCTGTTGAGTTTAATTAGGTTCCATTTGTTTATTTTTGTTTTTAGTTCCATTACTCTAGGAGACAGATCAAAAAAGGTATTGCTGCAAATTTATGTCAAAGTGTGTTCTGCCTATGTTTTCCTCTAAGAGTTTTATAGTATCTGGTCTTACATTTAGGTGCTTAATCCATTTTGAGTTTATTTTTGTGTATGGTGCTGAAGAATGTTCCAATTTCGTTTTTTTACATGTAGCTGTCCAATTTTCCCAACACCACTTATTGAAGAGACTGTCTTTCCTCCACTGTATAGTCTCACCTCCCTTGTCATAGGTTAATTGACCATATGTGCATGGGTTTACTTCTGGGCTTTCTATCCTGTTCCATTGATCTATATTTCTGTTTTTGTGCCAGTACCATACTGTTTTTTGTTTTTGTTTTTGTTTTGAAAACCATACTGTTTTGATGCCTGTAGCTTTGTAGTATAGTCTGAAGTCAGGGAGCCTGATCTTCCAGCTCTGTTTTTCTTTTTCAAGATTACTTTGGCATGGAAGCAACTTAAATGTCCATTGACAGATGAATAGGTAAAGATGATGGGGTACATAAATACAATGGAATACTACTCAGCCATAAAAAAGAATGAAATTTTGCTATTTGCAGCAACATGGAAGGACATGGAGGTCATTATGCTAAGTGAAAAAAGTCAGACAGAGAAAGGTAAATACAATATGATATCACTTATATGTGGAATCTAAAAAAACTATAGCAAACTAGTGAATAAAACAAAAAAGCAGACACAGATAAAAGTCCAATTTAAAAATGAAATTTCTTTTGATGTGAATTGATTGACTGACCGACTGACCAACTTCCTTCCTTCCTTCCTTCCTTCCTTCCTTCCTTCCTTCCTCTCTTTCTCTCTTTCTTTCTCTTCCTCCCTCCCTCCTTCCTTCCTTTGATCCTTCCTTCCTTTCTTTCTCTCTTTCTTTCAAAACCTTGGCAGGACACCAATATTTTCTTTTCAAAGGACCCACATACCTGCTGCTTAAAAATCGGTTCTTGAATATTGCTAGGCATCTTAATTCAGCGTACCCATCTGAGTTTCTAGAATCAACTTACTCCTCCTTTGTGAAAATTATGGCAAATTTTTGTTTATGCATAATTTATCTATGATTCCTTAAACATTATCTTTGAGATTTCTTTCACAAATTCTTTTAAATTTCAAAAAATGTACATTGAATTAATAACTCAATCACACATGTCAATGATTGATAGAAATTTGCATTGACAAATATTTGGAATTCTAGAATATATATTAATATCCCTTGGCCAAATCTAGTCTATGTTATTCTTTAAAAACTAGCTCATATCTTACCTGTCTTCCCTAATTTGTGCCATTCTCTACTTTCTCTCCCTTACTGTGTCTCCCTTTACCAACGGTATCATCAGTTTAAATTAGATTCTTTCATTTGTTGACATATTGCCTTATAAATAATCCTGTGAGATGAGGGGAATATTTTTTTTTCTTTCCAATTATAATGCTAATGGATGTAGGTAGGATTCTAGAGGTAGAGGAAAAAAACAAGTTAATAAATACTTTAGTCCAATAGTCTTAATACTAATTTTCTAAAGTTGCACAGCTCTTCAGAGCTTTCAGAACTGCATGAGCCTCACAACCACATGGCAATGAGAGTAAGAGTAACATCCAGATTAAATGAGGAGATGAAAATCCAAAGAAGTGAAGTCTTTCCAAGGGTTGCACTGCCTGCTAAGAGCCAAACACAAGACTCTGACTTAGCAACAGGATGACACTGGAAAAGTTTACTAACTTCTCTGGACTTAAATTGGTTCTAAGGATTGAACTAATAATGTCCAACACAGAATTCCTTATGTATTAATTGAGATGACACATAAAGTATTTGGCACAATGCCTTGTATATAGTAGGTGCTCAGTAAATGGGGGATACTGTCATTGTTATCAATGCCTCATGAACAGCACATGCTCTTTTTATCCTGGGGCTGGGAGAGTATGGTTCATGAGCCAAATCTGACCCACCACTTGTTTCTTAGGGCCTGCAAACTGAGAATGATATTTACATTTTTAAGTGCTTTTTAAAAATCTAAAAAAATAATGATTCATGATACATGAAAATATATAAAATTAGAATTTAATTTTCCATAAATCTTTTTTTTTTTTTTTTTTTTTTTACGGTATGCGGGCCTCTCACTGTTGTGGTCTCTCCCATTGTGGAGCACAGGCTGTGGACACGCAGGCTCAGTGGCCATGGCTCACGGGCCCAGCTGCTCCACGGCATGTGGTATCTTCCTGGACCGGGGCGCGAACCCATGTCCCCGGCATCGGCAGGCGGACTCTCAACCACTGCACCACCAGGGAAGCCCTCCATAAATATATTTTACAGGAACACAGACATACTATTTGTTTACATGTTCTCTATAGCTGCTTTCTCACTTCAAAGGCATAGTTGAGCAGCTATTATGAATATGAATAGTATATGGCTCACGATACCTAAAATATTTACTCTCTAGCCCTTTAAAGAAGAAGTTTCCCAGCCTTTATTCCTAACGATCAAGCTAAAGTTTCCGGATGAGCTTTCCATGAGTCAGGATTTATTTTCCTTTCTGCCTTAGGTATGTATCTATTCATTTTACCTCTTATTTGTAAGAAAATAAGGAGAAAGGATGCCAAAGGGAAGACTAAACAATTTGTTATTATTAGGGAAAGTTTTGAAGGTCTGTGATACCCTGTTTGTCATTTGTTTTTATCCCAACTCCTCTCTCCTTTTGCCTCAGAGAGGAGGTTAGGGGCAGAAAGAAAGAAATTAAGCCAGCTGAAGTTCCAGTGCTATTAATCAGATGATAATACAGGGGCCTGATAGGCTTTCCTCCTGCAGCCAATCTGGAATCCAAGAAAGGTAACAGCAGAATCCACACAATGCAGCTAAATGCAATGTAAACAACAGTCTTTGAATCGCTTCATCTTCAGTCAATTCTCATTGCCCATTAAACAAAGAAATAAAGAATAAATCAAATAATATCAGTTGAGAGACTGCCACAGGTTTTGCCATTTGAAAAAAATGCTAGAGTTATCATTCCACTTTACAGCCAGACACAGTCCAAAGCAAGTATCTTGAGAGTCTACTTGTGCTTAACATTGTTTTAGAAAATCTGTCTAGGCTTTAAAATAAGGAAAAAATGAGAGCCTTTTACTAATAACCCATGAACTTTTTTACCCCCCTGTTTGGCTGGAAGCTGTGTATATGATTGTGTTTGATGTAAAAGGTATCCTTTGCTAAAAATGCCTCAAGGTACATCTAGCCTATAAAGGCTGGATAAATGATGGCTCAAGCATAAAAGAAAAACAAAAAATAATGGAACTACTGAAGTGGGGTTTTAAGTCTCCATAGCCTTTTCTCTGAAAATAAAGGATGTGGATATTACTAAGTGGTACTATGTATATTCAGACAGACTCGCATGTGCACACAACACAAACATACACATGAATATTGTCTTCTCTTAACGTTATCATATTTAAAAGCTGATTGGCTGTGGCTGAAATTAATTTACAAGCACTGCAAACACCTCTGTGGTATCTCTTAGAAAAAGGAATTGAGACAATAAAAACAGGATGTTTAAACTCAATGTTCTTGCTACATTTAATGTGTCTCCCACAACTCAAAACGTGCTCCACTGACAACCTCATCCATTCACATCTTCTAATGACTAACACATATAGAAGGATCTGTCCTTCATATGTGTTCCTAGGTAGGTTATCAAACTAGGTTTTGAACACTTTCTCAAAATGGTTTGAGCCCTTAACTCAGTGAAAGCACATTAGAAATACAGTATTTAATTAATTAATTTGTTTGTTTGTTTGTTTGTTTTGCAGTACATGGGACTCTCACTGTTGTGGCCTCTCCTGCTGCAGAGCACAGGCTCTGGACATGCAGGCTCAGCAGCCATGGTTCACGGGCCCAGCCGCTCCGCGGCATGTGGGATCTTCCCGGACCGGGGCACGAACCCGTGTCCCCTGCATCAGCAGGCGGACTCTCAACCACTGCGCCACCAGGGAAGCCCCGGGAAATTCAGTATTTTAAGATAAGAAATAAGATAACCAGTAGCTATAATACTGTGCATAAAAACAGCAACACTTAAGGAAGTTTGTAGTTTGTTTTTTCTTGGGATAAACCAACTGTGAGCTCTCATCCACTGTAAGAAACACAATTTCTCAGACTTAGGCAGAAGCTGCCAAACTCAAAGATAGTCAGAGTTCCTACTGTCTTTGTCTTTCTAACTCTGCAAAGTGACTCAAAAAACATTGTCTCTCTTATTATGCATAGGTTTACTGAATTCATGAGAGACAAATATACGAATTCTTTCCCAATAAAGCTATTCCCAGGAGAGGGACTTCCCTGGTGCTCCAGTGGTTAAGGCTCTGTGCTCCCTGGTCAGAGAACTAAGATCCTGCATGCCCCACAGTGCAGCCAAAAGAAAAGAAGAAAAAAAAAATAGCTCTTCCCAGGAGAAAATGACTCATCTGGTGTTTACAGCGCTCGAATGGGTGCCATTATTGAGCTTCAAGCTTGATGTTTCCAAAGCAGAACTTATTCTGTTTTTTCCTTTGACCTGAATGCTAACTCCTGACTTCACATTTTCCATTCCTGTTAATGTGTTTATCATCCTCCCAATCATCCCCTTGGCCCTGCAAAAGTGGCCACAATACCTTTGATTCCATGACCTTAATATCTCTTCCATACTTCCCTTCTTTAGTTCAACTCCAGAACTCCACCTCCCTGCTTCCTAGTTCAAGTTTCCATGATCACTTCTGGCCAGGAATATTGCAATCACCTTCTAACTTGTCTTCCCACTTCTTGTTTCTGCCCCTGTAAGCCATTCCCAAGGCAGCTGAGCTTTGACAATAGTGCAGCAGTGACTCCTGATCAAAACCTTCAGTGATGGGCTTCCCTGGTGACGCAGTGGTTGAGAGTCCACCTGCCGATGCAGGGGACGCGACTTTGTGCCCCTGTCCAGGAGGATCCTACATGCCGTGTAGCGGCTGGGCCCGTGAGTCATGACCGCTGAGCCTGTGCGTCCAGAGTCTGTGCTCCACAACGGGAGAGTCCACAACAGTGAGAGACCCGTGTACCGCAAAAAAAAAAAAAAAAAAAGACAAAAAAACAAAACTTCAGTGAATCCCCAGTGCCTACAAAGAAGTGCAAATTCCTTAGGTATGTTCATCATTATTTGTTATTATTATTATTATTCTTATTTCCTCTCCTGTTCATGTTTATTAATCTGCATGGTGATTTAGATGATTTAACACTGGGGGAGCATCTCAAAAAGCCACCTTTTTTTTTTTTTTTTTGAGTGCCAAGTATATTTAATGTATTACTCCTAATCTGTATAGTTATCCTATAAGACATGCATCTTATCCCCATTTTATGGACAGAAAGAATAAGCTCAGAAAAACATGCTGACTTTCCCATTGCCCTTAGTCCCTGGTATAATACCTTCTATATACTCAATATTATTTACATAGTTATTAAATAAGTAATTGTTTCCTCTTCTCCTCTGTCTCTTTTGATAATAATCTTACAGCACGACACTATAGCTTTTTTGTTAAATTCTTCATCCACAGATAAAATGCTTTTGATTAACTATTAGAACTCATCTTGTGCCAGGTTCACATGGAAGAGGTGCCACCTTCCCTGGGGTCCAAACCCTCTTGATTCAAGACAAAGATGGTACTTCATTAGCCTATATGGTAATTACAGGTCCCTTTTCTAATGTACAAGAACCAGTGAAGAAAATATAATTCGTTTTACTTTTCAATTTTATTCTACTTTAGCTGCCTGATTGAAATGGTAATCCTCAGAATAAACATTTAAAACTATAATAGGTCAGAATATCAAGGACTCTCTCACGATCTTCACTCAATTTGAAAAAGGAAAAGATCATTTTGTACAATGTCAAGTAGTATATTATTACCTCTGGCCAGGAAGACTGCAATAATTTCTAAATCTGTCTTGTCATCTCTTATAGAAGGAGTACTGATGTCAAGTAACAGTCTTTCTATGTAAGAATATTTTGATCAAGATGAATTCCATAAATATTAATTTACAGAAGATACCTCTGAAATTACAGGTAGATGGTAACTGTTTACAAAATCGTATGATTTCTGAAGATTTTTTTTATTCTTTGCTAAATTATTCATATTGTCCTTAAAATACCTAGATGTGTAAAATTACACTTAAATCATATATTTTGAATTTAGTAGAGTACATAAAGTTATATAAAAATTTATTAATTTGTTTACTTCTTAAAGCATTTTATATTCTCTGATTTTTTAAAAATCTTTTTGAATGTTTATGTGAGCAAAGATTTAAAATTTTAAGACATTTAAAATGGCTGAACAGGGTGTAAAAACTGAGAAACCAGAACACAGATCTTATAAAACATTAATGGAAAAATCGAATAACATAAAAACAGAAATAAAATTCTTCCCCAACATCAAAGAAAGAAAAGAATTAATATAAATCAGATGAAGAGAAAAAGAATCACACAGAAGTTCCTACCTACTTACTGGGTATGACTAATCAACATGCTGTAATCAAGGAGGTAAAGCTCAGCATAGGAAATATTTATTACAGCTTTCAGAAGAGCAATGCAAACTACTGAGACAAGCATGGGACATTGAAATAAGCAGAATACATTATACAAACACATAGTAAGAGACAGAATGGCATAATGTAACTCCCTGTACAGCCTCTTGATCTAAAAATGGTCCGTGAACATTACTGCAATGCCTGAGTGTTTAAATTTAAGGTTGTAGTAGTACAAAATTGCACAAAAGAGAAAGTTCATAAATTACCTGTTAACTTTGAGATCAAGACAGATCTAGTGATATGATTTCTTGATTTTAAATGTAATTTCTTACCTTCGCTCTATTTGTTCTGAGGAACTACATAAGATACGCAGGAAAGTGAGACACTAGGGACACCAGCTCGGGACTTGGCACATGGTAATGTTCATTGAAATAGAAAGCTCCTGAATGGTTTGAGGAATAACTGTGTTTAGAGCAGACACTCAGCATTACGGTCTAGAGTTCAATGCCATTTAAACAATGTGAGAAGCTATCTTCAGAGCCCACTCAAGTTGGAAACTCTCTTTACCAGTCAAAAGGAGTTGGATGCACTATACCTATTCCCACAACCCCAGTGAATGATACTGGGGTGGTCTGACGTGGAGGAAGACATAAAAGGTGAATGTGTGGACAAAGCATGAGCTTCTTAGAGATAATGCTGAAGGAGAAGACTGGACCTAAGTGCCGTGGTTAAGCCCAGATTTGTAACTGATAAAGACACTACATAGATGACTGCAGAGCCAGAGGAATTACTCTGGGTAGTGATAAAGGCCCCAGTTCAAGCAACAGAGCGTGCCAACCCAAGTGGTATACACTGAGGAATTTATCAGAACTACACCTTCCACCTTCTTAGTGAGAGGGGGGGTAAGACGGTTAATAGCAGACACAGCTCTACCGACACACATGGACACAAACACACCCACAGACATACACACATCTGATCTTTCAGTTATGTGTAATTACACTAAGTGTGTATTACTAATCTGCAGTATGGATTATGGCTCTTGGTTCATCCTTTTCAGAGTCCCCGCATAAAACAATACAATTTATGGTCTGCACAAAGGCATGTGGTAGAACGGGTGACAGTGAGTCTGAAATCCAACTTTCCTTCCTTTCACCAAGACAGTGGCCATAGCCAGTTGTCCTGGCCCGGATTACCAGAGCAAAGGAGAAAGGTGTGTCTTTCTAAATAGCCTTCTAGCCCTTTGTGTGATCTATAAAAATGCCACCGATGGGCTAATGGCAACTCTGATCCTTTCTGAATTTTATAAGGTTCAAATTAGGGAATGCCTCCAGGGCATATGTTAAATGTATATTCGAACCAAGCTGCCATTGACTGACAGACTCTGTGCAGCCAGGATTCTGTCTGTGGCTGAGGGACCAGACCAGGTAAGCAACATGTCTCATCATATTGTAAAAGGTGCTTATGTCTATCTAGGCAACTAACATGGGAGTAGTAATAATAATAATAATAATAAAATTAGAATATGAAACTCTAAAATTATAAGAAATTATAATTTTGTATGCTCATGACAATATCATATGAGTGACCACTCAGAGCCTGTGTGAAACTAGGAACTAGGCATGCTATGATCTGGGTGTGCACCCACCACCCCAAATGTTCTTATTTTGTCAAGTTCCTGATGGTGCCATTCTTACCTCCTCAAATATCTGGAACCCTTATTACCAAGTGAGTCAGTTTTATTTTATAAAGAGAAGCAGCTGGATATATCTTTGTCCCCTGAAGGTCCTTTGGAGACATAATATGTCTGGACACATATTTCCTCTTTAAAGATGATGGCAGGGCAAGGGCAGTTTTTAAACCAAATGGAGAGAACTTCTTACAATGAAACTTCAAGCACTTTGGCAGCACATGAGTGGGAATCTTTGTGGGTAAAATGTTTATTCTCTCCCACCCTCACTGGTCCTTTGCCCTTACATAACCCTAAGTAGGCAATTGCTAATTTCCTCATGCTGATTTTTAATCAGAATAGACTAAGGCACTTTGACCCCTCCAAGCCTTTCGGAATTCTGTTATTTCTACCCAGAATGCTCTTCTCTCCCTCTTCTTTCCCGCCTGAAAAACTGTTTACATGTTACCTGCTTACATGTTACCTCTTCTCTAGCTTATTCTGCTTCTCCTCAGACCACCTCCGGGCTTAATGGCTTCTCCCTCCCTCACCCTCCTCCCTCACCTTCCTCACCTGTACTCACATAGTACTTTACAAATATGTTAGTATACTACTTATTGATTCATAACTCTTTATCTCTCTGTCAATCCTCCCAGCTGGATAGTTCTTTGCAAACTGGGATACTATCTTTTTAATCTTTGTTACAGAGAGTGTGCTGGATAGTAGAGAAATATTTATTGCAATGAAGCATATACACTATTAAAATGTTATTCTTTTAAATTCATATTTTGGTGATATTTTTATTTGCATATTGCCATTTCACCTGGATCCTCAGGTAAAGGCCAAAAAAAAAAAAAAGGAAAGAAAATTAAGACTTGGACCCAGGCATGAAATAAACTGTGTGACTCTGAAAAAATCTCCCACTTCTCTGTCTGCAGTTTCCTTATCAGTAAAATCAGGGATTGGTCTAGAACAGGGTTTTTCAAACTTGGCATTCTTGACATTGTGGGAGAGATCATTCTGTTTGTGGAAAGGAGTGAGAGGCAATTGTTCAGTGCCTTAAGAATGTTTAGCACATTCCTGGCCAATATTCACTAGATGTTAGTAGCACTCACCCAGATGTATCCGTCAAAACATATATACATTACTATATATAAAGAAATCAACAAGGACCTACTGTATAGCACAAAGAACTCTACTCAATATTCTGTAATAACCTATGTGGGAAAAGAATTTGAAAAAGAATGTATATATGTATAACTGAATCACTTTGCTGTACACCTGAAACTAACACAACATTGTTAATCAAATATGCTCCCATATAAAATAAAAATTGTTTTAAAAAGAAGCTTTCCAGAAAGGCCAGGGCTCTCAAGTGCCCTCCAATATAAAATAAAAATTAAATTAAAAAAGATGTCTCTAGACATTGACAAATGTCCCCTCCCACCCCCAGGGGGTGGCATTAAGACCACCCCAGGTTGAAAACCACTGGTCTAGACTAGAGGTTTTCCATACTTTTGAGCATGAGACTCCTTTTTCCTAAAGAAATATCACCCATTGTATAAAGAAATAACATAAACTGTAGGGCTCTGCTTGAAAGGGGTAGAGAGAGTACTGTTGAAAATCCTCTAATTTCTATGATTTTCTGATTTTAAAGAAGCACAAGTGAATACACCCAAAACATATGCCAGATGCTGCTTTCCATTTACTCCAAGATATTTACCATTAAACACTGAGATTTGGAAAAATCAAGTTGAATTTATGCACCAAAGTTAAACATCAGTCATAAATGGTAGATGGTGGCATCAAAATATTTTTTCTTTAATCCACAGAAGGGATTCCCCTGCTACAGTCACAGTACAGTAAGAAAAGCAGTCAAATGTCTTTGGTATTAAGAAAATGTTACTAATTCATACAAATAACATACATTAGCCAATGAACTTTTTAAAGACAGACCCAAATAAGGGTTACACATCTCCACTTCAGAACTGTTTTTTATTTGTGTGACAACTATTGAAATGATTCTTATTAAATAATAGTTGCTTGATGTTAAGGGTATAATGATGAACACACATGTATACATGTATATGTGTGTATGTATGTATATTCCTATGTATATATTTGTGTGCACATATGCCGCATATAACTTATTTTACCGAGTATGTATCAACATTCTATTAACTATGAACTTAATTAAAATGTGACCTAAAGTTGATGACTTACTAAATTTAAAACAAAATTACATATGTAAACATACAATGGAATTATTACAAGGTACACATATATCCATTCATTCACTAGAATATAAAATACCTTGTATAAAATATTAAAAGCTTTAATCATTGATTCTTTCTCTGTGTCACCAGAATATGAGAGATTTTACTGAAAACTTTTTTTAAATGTTTGCTAATACTTAAAAGTAGGTTCTAAATTTAAAAATTAGCCCACATTCAAATCAATACAAATATTCAGTTCAAAATTACCCCCATGTTTAGTAATTCTGAAGAACAAGAATTAAAGATTAACATAAAATAGCAGGACTGTCAGATGTACCTAATCTGTAGGCAGTAGATAAAACATTCTGAAAGGAGAGTTCAATTTAAAATTCTAACAGTAAAAAAAGCAAAGGAAATACTAACGCTGGGACCCACATTAAATTTCTCTCTATTCTATGGTGACCCAGAGCAAATAAGTAGATATTACGAGAAAGGATTTCATTTTCCAAAGGTAAGCAATAAGACAAAATTCAGAAATGTTAACACAAAAGATGAAACTGCATGACCCATCTCTTTAACTGACTGTCACCACCTTATTCCAATTTTGAAAACAACTAATAAACAGTTATGCTCTTTTAAGCTTTTTGAACCACTGCCTTTCTGTGTTTTCAACCTGATGTTTAATCCTTGGGTAAGCAATGTTTCAAAACAGACACGCAGATTAGAACTCACTCACCTGTCAAATGTAGCAGAAAATAGCCTCTCTGCTGAGTTGGAGAAACATGCATTGTCCTCACAGAGCTATAACAAGCTCTCCAGATTTCTCTTCAATGTTTAGAATCCAGATGTCTGGTCACAGCTGTTCTCAGTCTGTTACGCTGTTTTTATTTCACCAATGCTTCCTCTGAATGGAGTGTTTCCTCTGAAGGTAACCACTTGACCAGTGATACCCACTGACCTCTGCTGTGTGTGTGTATATGTGTGTGTGTGTGTGTGCATGTGCACAGGGTTGGGAAACACAAAGAGGAATCCATTTCTTTAGGACTCACCATTTAACATCACAATTGAGTGAATAATTTAAGACTCAGAAGCAGAGGTAAAGTGAGGGTCTAAAATGGGTAACACTGGTAATTCCCTGGCAGTCTAGTGGTTAGGCCTCAGAGCTTTGAGTGCTGGGGCCTGGCTTCGATTCCTGGTTGGGGAAATAAGATCCTGCAAGCTGCATGACACAGCCAATAAATAAATAAGTAAGTAAAATAAGTTACACGGATTCCTAGCCCCACTTTCAAATGGGAAACCACTCATTTTTGATAAGTCCTATATTATGAAAGGGGCAATCTATGAATGCTATAATTAGATTACTAACTTACAAAACTTCAGAAACAGTCTAAGCAATAACAAAATTACTGTTGATAAAAGTGCTTCCCCAGAAAGCTAAGGCAAGAAAACACGAAAGGAAGAAAATTAGCTAAGATTCAAATTAAAAAAAAAAAAAACCTGAGGCACTTACAACCCTTTGGTTACTTCCTATTCTTTCGAATAAAAATTGAAATCCCTTCATGTGAAATTCATGATCTGACTCCATACCAACCATCTCATCACTCATCTCCCCTCTCATCCTTTACAGCAGAAGTCAGAACACTTGTTCTGTGAAGGCCAGGTAGCAAATATTCTAGGCTCTGTAGACCATATTTCCTTCCATATGCAACTACTCAACATCAGCATGAGTGCAGTCTCAGGCAATATGTTGAAAATAAGAATATGGCTGTGTTCTAATAAAACTATATTTATGGGCACTAAAATGTGAATGTCATATAATTTTCATATGTCATAGAATATCGTTCATCTTTAATTTTTTTTAACCATTCAAAAATGTAAAAACAGGGGAGCCATAAAGAAATAGATAGTGGTCTGCATTTGGTCCACAGCCATAGTTTGCCCACCTAGGCATCTCTACAGCCTCTAGTTCACTAAGTCAGTAGTCTATCATTCCATAGATTAAAATACTTTGAGGACTCCACACATGCTATGCTCTTTTGGGCATCAAAGGCATTGTACTTGTTCCTTCTCTTGCAATACTCTCACCACATCCTTCTTTGACAAACTAATTTCTGCATACCCTTCACTTTTCAATTTCTCTGAGATGTCTTCCTGAGTCCCTCATGTCTGGGCTTGATCCCCTTTCTATATGCCCCATGACACACTAGACTTTTACATCACAGGACTAGTGACACTGTGACTGGTCCTAGACCAAATACAAGTTGGTCTGAATTGCTATCCAGTATATCTCCTGTGCCCAGGCACTAAATTGGTGCTCAGTAAATACCGATTGAATAAATGGCTGAAGGTAGGAGCTGAAGCACATTAGGATGACAAGCTGACCTAGGTTAGACTAGCCATTGGGGTGTTGGAAGACTTTCTGTAAAGACAAGTTTGGATGAATAAATAGCTATTTCAATGCAGTAGTATGGCACAGTGATTAAGAGAACAGGTTCTGACATCAAACCTGCTTGAGCTCTGTGTGACCCTTGGCAAGTGGTCGGAGTGTTCTATGACACAATTTTCTCATTTGGGGGATGCAAATGGTACGATTTCATAAAAACAGAATGCGCTCACACTAGTGGAACACTATGCTTGACACACAATAAGCTATCAATAAAACATATCTATCATTAGTACTGATATCAGGCAGAAAGGAATTTAACCCCAGGGACTCTAAGGACTAAAAATGAGAGCCTGTATTTTATTTTTCATCAATAAATTTATTGACTCGCTGCACAAAAAAAGTGTCCAGTAGAACCAATCTGATTTGAAAGATTGGAATAAAGAATAGAAAACTGATTTATCCTTAGAGCTAGAGTCCACAGATACGCAATACATCTAGAATTACATCTCTATATGTAGAGAGATAAGATGAGAGCCTATATATTTTTCATCAATAAATTTATTGACTCGCTGCACAAAAAAAGTGTCCAGTAGAACCAATCTGATTTGAAAGATTGGAATAAAGAATAGAAAACTGATATATCCTTAGAGCTGGAGTCCACAGATACGCAATACATCTAGAATTACATCTCTATATGTAGAGAGATAAGATGAGAGCCTGTATTTTATTTTTCATCAATAAATTTATTGACTCACTGCACAAAAAAAGTGTCCAGTAGAACCAATCTGATTTGAAAGATTGGATTAAGAATAGAAAACTGATTTATCCTTAGAGCTAGTGTCCACAGATATGCAATATATCTAGAATTACATCTCTGTATGTAGAGATAAGGAGGCAGAGTCAGGTTTCTCACATGCACTAATATATTGCAAGTGGCTGACTGAAGGTGCAGGGCTCATGACTGAGTTGGACGGCTTTGCCAACTGCCAAGAGATAAGAAGGAAGGCGGCCTTCTCCTTAACACAGCCTAAAACTCCTGCCACCATATCTGTTACCTCCATTCCCTAGGAGGTGGCAGTAGACAAGGGCAGTGACAAACACAGGGTGCTTTGGATGGAAAGTGTCCTTAATATTTTACCATGGTGTTTCACAGGCCTTGCCACCTTTTACTCATTTTTTTTTTTTTGCGGTACGCGGGCCTCTCACTGCTGTGGCCTCTCCCGTCGCGGAGCACAGGCTCCGGACGTGCAGGCTCAGCGGCCGTGGCTCACGGGCCCAGCCACTCCGTGGCATGTGGGATCCTCCCGAACCGGGGCACGAACCCGTGTCTCCTGCATCGGCAGGCGGGCTCCCAACCAATGCGCCACCAGGGAAGCCCTTTACTCATTTTTGTAGCATCTCAATCTCTCTGCTCTTATTTTCCATTCTAAGGAGGGCATACAGCAAGGTTGTCCATAGGTCACTTACTCCCAGAAGTTCAGGTGAAGCCCTCATTGCTGATTTTGGGCAAGAAGTAACTGGAGATGGTCAGCTCTATATGATTACTGACACCTGGCTCCCCTGGCAGCCCCACTGTCTTATAAGCCCCATCCCTCTCTCCTTCTTGGCTGAACAGAACAGGATGGTATCAGCATTGGAAGTGTTATGGGGTTAAATCATAGTATTCCTGTAGGCCATAGGGAATAAAAAATGCAATGCTTATTGTGAAAATTTTAAAATAGTTTTTATGATGAGTATAATACTATCTATAATACTATGATAATTACTGCACAGATGTTACATACATAACCAGCGACACTGAAATTCTTGCTAGCAAGATTCCTTGTTACCACTGCAAAGAGATATAAATTGATTACTGAATACATGTAAATAAAAAAATAATTTTGCAAAGTTGGCTCAGTATGGAAATATCCCTAGGATTTTCTAGGTTCGGTAGGTGGAAAGATTTATTTTTCTTTGAAGGAAGTAACTTTTTTTTGAAGGATGAGTCCTATGGTGTGTATTGGAGGGGTTTGACTATTTAAAACATCTTGTATTTGTTGTAACTGTTCATATCTTTTCTGTGTTGAATTCCCATGGTACTGGCCTTTTAAACTATGTGCCTCTGAGTCTTTCAAGTTATAAATATGTTATCTTCATAAAGATTGCAAAAACAACAAAAAAGTAAAAATTATCAGTATACTATGAATGAGGATTGTTGTATAGATTTTTGTACATAGATGTTTGGTCTTGAATTAAAAATATATTTCAATATAATATTGTTTACGATTATAAGCTAACATTTATTGAGCCCCTACTTTCTCTCTCTCTCTTCTCTCTCTCCAATGTATTTCTTAGAATAAAAACAATGAGTTATGTGATTTTATTATCCTCATCTTACACATGAAGCAATAGGAACAGAAAAGTGAAGTAACTAACCCAAAGTCATGGACAAGGTACATGGCAGATCTCATTAATGATCAAGTATATCACATTTCTAAGATTTACTAATATTATTCATTATTTATTGTGATTTTAATCAGGAAAACTTATAAATATTACCTTGTCACTATGTCCTACAGGCATATTGGAAAGGTGGTTTTTGTAGTTTTTTAGTATATTTAGTATGCTAGTATAGTTAGTAGTATATTTTTCAGTACGAATTTTATTTAAGGTACAAAGTCAAATCACAGTCAAATGAGTGCAGAAAATATATCTGTTCACTAAAAATTCTATTCACTACTCAATTTATAAACATAGGAGGATCAAATAGAATATTTTCTACTATTTTTTGATAAATCTCGACAAATGTGCACTCAAAAATGTGACAGCCTACTGGAAAATTGCCCTTTACCACAGTTTTGCTGAGAGAAATATCCTCAGAGTGTCTTTTTAGCCAGTCTATTCTCAGCTTCTTTCTCCAAAAAGAAGATTATGTTTATCAGGACCAAAGTGTAAAATAAGCTACATTTATCTTAAGACCACATACACATGATGCATGAGCACACACACTCACATATGGACATACACATACACACATACACACACACATGCACACGTCCCCTATTAGTATCTTGCTCTTTGCTTCTTGCTTCCTACCTCATTCCCAAAGACCTATGTACTCAGTAAACTATAAAATAATCCTTACTAATATATTGGGAGTGAATTACTCAAGCATTATTCTTCCAAAAAGGGGCAAATTTAGCTTGACCAATGAAACGGACACTACCTCGGTACCAAACAATTATATTTCATTTATGATCATTTGAAAATTCACTTTTACCCAATGAAAATATTATGTCTTGCAGTTCACACTTTGTGTTGCTATTTAAAATTTTAAACAGAGATGAAACTCCAAATGGTACCATATAATGAAATCACTGAAATTCTACTTCTGCATCTTATTTATTGCTATACTTCCAGTTTACTATTTAGATGCAAGAGTATATAGTACTACAGGTTCTAGAGACACAAACTACATCCTAAGAGAACTTGAAAAATTCCAAACTGCTAAGAACTTAAAAATTAATCTTGAATTGAACACATAGTCTACAAACCAAGTGAATAGTTGGGAGTTATCCAGATTAGCTCCTATATGATACATTATACCTAAAATATAAAAGATACTAATTTGAAGTTAATATATGTATTAGTATAATTCAACTGTAACCACAGAACCTTTTCAGAACTTCCACCAAAAAAAAGTTTCTTGGGTGGAATATTTTATCACTTAAGACTGTTGAGAATTGATATAACATGGTAATAACAAAAAGTCAACCAATTTTGTATGGTTTTATCATTGTTTTTAAATTCTCTAGATTACACTCCCTTCTTGCTGGTACCTGGGGTACTCCAACCACCATCCTCTTGATGCACCACTGAGTCAAGAGAAAATCTGTTTGGTGAGTTTCAACTGAAATATCATCTGAATGTGATGTATAACTTGTAAATTAGTATACCAATGCAAGGTACTAATTTGTTTTAACAGTGTGCTCTGGAAGACTGAAAGGGCCTGTTCACAAAAGAATGCTTCACTATTGACAACGTTTTAGATGACTTCAAGAAGATGTACTTGAGGATGAGGTCTAGTTTGGCACTCTTGGCTTTATACCAAAAAGAGATACATCCATAAAGCCAGGCAAGGAGGTCTGCAATGTGACCAAACACAAGTTACACATGAGAAAATTATCCTAGTATATTCTTTGCAACACTTTTGAAAAGGCAACTCAAAGATGTAGTTTCTAGTTACATATGCTAGATAGCCAGGAAACTGTAAGGAACTGAACTTGACTGGTTGTATTGACAGAGTGTCAGAAGTGCAGGCAGCTGCCAGAAGAAAATGTGGGAGTATAATACACAAGAAATGGAGGTGCATCACTGATTCTTTTTAATGCATGGAAGTTTACAGTAGTGGTGCTTGAGTTCAGACTCTAGTTCTACAAAGTTTGTCAGGAGGGGCATGGCATAACTGTGGGGAAACTATTTTCGCACTCCAATTAAACTAACATCTTGGTGAATCTAGATCTTTAAAATTAGGTTTCAGATGAAACTCGCTAAATTCTATTTAAATTGTTAAGACATATTGATATATCACTCTACTCTAAAAATGACTAAGAATTCACCAAAGGCTACGTGGTCTTGGGCAAACCAGTTGTCTCTGGCCCTAAATTTCCTCCTGTGTAAAATGAGAGTTTAGACTTGATCATCTCTGACCTTCCAACTCTATAATTTTAGATCTATGATCTGATATATAAAACAGCTTAGGAAAGATAGCAATTAACTTCTCTTGAGTGCTTGTCTCACCTGAAAGAAATCTGAGCTCTGTTAAAACCTGCTTTTCTTAGTTCAAAGACCATATTGACTTACCAAAATTAAGTTATATAAGAAAAGTCTTCCTACAAAAGGCAATTCCAAGGATTTAAGTTTGATTTCAGGATTATTTCAAATTATTCAGGTCAGTATACTAAAGTGTGGTCAAGATGACAACTCTGCCCTAACCTCAAATACTTGTAAATGAGTGTGAAAGAATCCATGACCTTCAAAACCTAACAGAATTGAGCTTAGCAGTTGTTAAAATTCTAAATGTATTCAATGTATTTCCAAAGGCAGTATTTCCTTTAAAAAAGGCAATGTAGGAAAAGCTTTTCTTATTTTACCTAAATTACCAAACAAAGAAGTAAGGCATGGTTTAATACGGCGCCGGAGATCCTACCATATGATGCTGCTTTAGGCAGATATAAAATGAGTAATTTTCCTTTAACAACAACAGACGGCTTGCGTTTTATTTCTTGAGTTTGCCATGAATCACTATAGAATTCACAGCAAAGTAAATGACAATGTGTTCCTTTCTTGACTCCCTGCCATTGTTAATTCCCTATTTCTTTTTTTTTTTTTTTTTTTTTTTTTTTTTTGTGGTATGCGGGCCTCTCACTGTTGTGGCCTCTCCCGTTGTGGAACACAGGCTCCGGACGCGTAGGCTCAGTGGCCATGGCTCATGGGCCCAGCCGCTCTGCGGCATGTGGGATCTTTCCAGACCAGGGCACGAACTCGTGTCCCCTGCATTGGCAGGCAGACTCTGAACCACTGTGCCACCAGGGAAGCCCTTAGTTCCCTATTTCTTAAAGGTAGAATGAGTTTTAAGAAAGCCATGTGTTGTCAACAGTACTTCCTATTAAAATTCCCTTTAGTTCTTTATGTGGCGACATGATAGAATTCAGAACAATGACTGATTTAAATTGACACAGCAGAAAAACAGTCTTCCCAAAAAAGTCCTCACTAACATCCAGCACTCATATAATCACTAGATATGCTTTGAGGTTTATAATTACTTCTCTGACACCCTCTATTCACATGTGAAATCATTTCTCAATGTAAGAGAACAGAAATGAGGCATAAATACTAGTCTTTAGAGAATACAGAGTTATTCTAAGGGTTGACCAAAAAAGTGCAATACACCCCTCACCCTATCTCAGTTAAAAATAAATTCTTCTAAAACACAGAGCTGGAAATTTGTTGCAATGATAATGCTGTCCAAACAACCAACAACAGAAAATTAAATGGTTGAATATTTTCTTTCATAATGTATGTTTTCTTTGTTTTATAGTCTAAACATTTTTTCTTTGTGAACCTTAGTTAGCATAAAAAAAAACTTCATGAATAGCTTTCCTAACTCATAGCCACTTAATGTCTTCCTTACAGCCGAATCTATAGAATTGAAGCTTTAACGGTAATTTTTCTAAGTTAAGTGAGGCGATTTGACAGCACTATAAAACACATTAAGTTTGTGGTTTGCTGTGAGGTTGTCTGATTTCTGACTTCTGTAGTCTAATTTCTCCCAACAGGTAGAGGAAGCCTGTCCATATCTTCAAATAATGTTCTCCAAAATGTATTACTATTTAGGTTATTCATATTGGTACATGAAAACTTTATATGAATGATATTATAATATCTAGAAAAACCACTGCCCTCAATTTTTCCTAAGCTCGCCACATTGATCCCATCAGAAAATATCCATAACCACAAACCTCACATGGTCCCTTAGGGATGCCCTAAAATCCCACTCTCATTATCACAATGATTACTTCATATCTTTTCCTCAAACCAGTTCTGTCTTCTCTTACTTCATTCTCAGCTGATAACCACCTCGTCTCTTGTTTAATGTATCTGGGAAAAACGGAAGTGATGAGAAGATGACATACATACCCCACCATCACCTCTACCCGCCATTTGCCCCTATACCTTGGACTCTGATTTTCCTCCTGTGGAACTACCCTCCTGATAAAGTTGCCATGTTTCCACCGAATGCTAATAAACAGCTTTGTTTTCTCACTTGAACCAACCCATCTTGACTATTCAAAGGCATTGTCCCTGCATTTGTATCACTCTCTCTTGGAATCATCAATTTTTTTCTCTCTTCCGAATCATCCCCATTGGTGTAAAAACATAGTGTGTTCACTGATATTGGCAGCTTAATTTTAAATTAATTTTTAAAAAGCAGATGAAATGAATGGATAAATGAATAGATGTACAATAAAGCAAATGCAGCAAAATGCATAGAATCTAGGTGGTATGGCTATGAACACTGAACTGTTACATTCTTTCAACTCTTCTGTATGTTGGAAAAATTCCACAATAAAATATTATAAAAAAATTATAGTCTAATTTCTCGCAACTTAAAAAAAATTCCTCATCTACTTCTAGTACCACTTATTTATTTGTTTCACCCACTCCTACAAAGTATTGCCTAAACGTTTTGACTTTGATTTCACTGCATTGTAAAAGGTTTATATAAGGGGATAGCATCGGATGTCTTTCCATTGCTAATGTCCAAACATTCTGTATCTTTATAATCAAATCATATCTCATAGGTATCTTACCAGCTTCTTTTTGCATCCAGCCTGAAAATCTTTGTCTTTTAATTGGAGTACTTAGTCTGTTTATATTAAATGACTACTGTTATACCATTTCCAATATATATCTTAGTATTGCTCTATGTAGTAGACTGCATGTGATCATCTCCATGGTACACACTAAGAGAGTAGTGAAATAACATATAGCTAACAAGCTAACAGCGATAATTGACTAAAAATGGTTAAATAATATAAAAGAAAGCAAGGAGAAAAAAACATAGGACAAATCGCTACTTTTACCACAATCTGGATAATGCAACAATCTGAGACTAGTTAACTCCTATTTACTGCTGATTCTATCCTCACGCATATGTATGTGTATGAGTGTATGTTATGTGTGTGTGTCTATGTGTCATATATTTAATTATTTTCATGTTTCACCTCAAAAGACATTATTATTATAGTTTTACATAGTCAACATTCATTTGGATTTACCCACATATTTACTCTTTGTTCCACATTCTTTTCTTTATCCCTAGGCTTCCATCCAAGCTCATTTTCCTGCACAAAGAACACTCAAGTATTTTCTTTAAGTGTGGATCTGCTGGTGATAAATTCTCAATTTTTGTTTACATGAAAATGCATTTATTTCAACTTTATTTTCGAATAATATCTTGCCTGGATAAAAATTATAGGATAACAGTTTCTTTCAGTACTCTGATTAGTTCATTCCATTAATTTTGGCTATCATTGTCACTAGCTAAAAGTCAGTTGTCTCTTATTTTCAGGTAAAAGTTATCTCTCTTTTTAAGGTAACATGTCTTTTGCCTCTGAGTGCTCTGAAAATTTCCTCTTTACCTTTGATTTTTGATGTTTTCTTAGGAAATAACTATGTGCAATTTTCTTGAAGTGCATGGCACTTTTGAATCTGAGAAGTAATGTCTTTCATCAGTCTTGGGAAGTTCTTAATTATATATCAGCTTTCATGTTTATCAACCTCTTGTCTCTGTATATTTTATTCTGGATATTAATTCTGAATTATATTTCAGTTCACAAATTCTTTCTTCAGGTTTGTCTAATCTGCCTGCTACTAAAGCTATTAGCTAAAGCTACTGAATTCATTTCAGTTATGGTAGCTTTCAATTATAAAATTTCTATTTTATTCTTTTTTATAGTTCCCTCCATCTTGCCAATTTAATTTCCTGGACACATTAACTTACAGAACTTTAATATCCCTGTTTGATAATTCTAATATTTGCATCTTTTTTTTTTTTCAGTGTTTTTATTTTTATTTTTATTTTTTTGCTTTATAACAAATTTAATCAGTTATACATATACATATGTTCCCATATCCCCTCCCTTTTGCATCTCCCTCCCATCCTCCCTATCCCACCCCTCCAGTCGGTCACAAAGCACCGAGCTGATCTCCCTGTGCTATGCGGCTGCTTCCCGCTAGCTATCTACCTTATGTTTGGTAGTGTATTTATGTCCATGCCGCTCTTTCACTTTGTCACAGCTTACCCTTCCCCCTCCCCATATCCTCAAGTCCATTCTCTAGTGAGGTGGATGGACCTAGAGCCTGTCATACAGAGTGAAGTAAGTCAGAAAGAGAAAGACAAATACTGTATGCTGACACATATATGTGGAATTTAAGAAAAAAAATGTCATGATGAACATAGGGGTAAGACAGGAATAAAGACACAGACCTACTATTTGCATCTTTTGGGGATTAATTTTAAATTATATTTTCTCTTTTTTTCAGTCAATATTGTTTTTTCATGCCTTGTTATTTTTAATGTAATATCACAACTTGTACTCTATGTACTATATCCTTAAATATCAATACTATATTCTTATACACTATTTAGTAAATAAGAATTTAGAGATGATGATATCTTCTTCCAAAGAGAAATTAGTTTGGTTGTGAGCAAAAATATTATGGTAAAGATAGATCATCTTAATCTAATGAGAGACTGAGCTGATCTGAAACTGGGCTTTAGTCTTTATAAGATCTGATCCCCACACTTCACCCATTCCAGAATCCCAGGTAAAAACGTGGGGTACTGTGGCAGATCATAATTTCCAAAGATGGTTCAACAATCTATGTCCATTTATCTTGATCCTGAGCATGCCTCTGTAACAACCTTATCAATATATTAGAATAGAAATCCTAGCCTGTGGCTTTTGACTATAGATCACAAAAATGCCCTGTACTTGTGCCTCTTTTTCTTTGAGATTCTCATTCTTGAAACCCAGCCACAATGCTATGAGGAAGCCCAAACTAGAAAATTTGGAGATAATAAATGCACAGGCCACATCTTGTGTTTGGGATGACATCCTCAGCCAAGGTTCCAGCTAACAGCCAGCATCAAGTCCTACATATATGTGTGAAGGCTCCTCCTCCTCCAGACTGTGATTCCAGTCCCCAGACATCATGCTACCCCCAGCCTTTGAATCTTCCCAGCTGAAGCTTCAAACACTATGGAACAAAGACAAGGCACTCTGCTGTATGGAAATGGAAACAAGCCTTGTCACATAACCTAAGGTTGAAATCTAGTTCAGTCACTTATCTTTCAAGCTTGCCATTTTCTCTTCTTTTATATTTTTTAGCATTTGGGGATTTGTTATTGTTTTCCCAGGTCACAATACGTTTGAAGGATGCTTGTACATTTTGTCTAGCTTTTTAGTTCTATTCATTAAAAGAAACACTCAGATACCCAGCGAACTTTGTACACTCCTTCAAGATGGCAGCCAGGAATCCAGATATATATGTGATTTTTACGTGACAGACCCAGTTAAAAAAGGTATCACACAATGCAAACAAAACAAGGTGGGTTCAGCCATGAGAGATGCCAGTCTGTTCCCTCTGGCCAGTGAAAATGAAAGTGAAAGCTGATTAAGAAAGCATCTGGAGGTGCAAAACATGGGCCCAAATTACATGTTATGACTTCCTGCTGCAGCTTAACACTATACTATCTAAACTATTCTTGTTCTTAACTCAAATTCTCTTTTGTATGCTAATAAACATTGGAGGGCTACTGTGCCCCTAAGACCTTGAAAATGAGGGAACGAGATGACTTTTTGAAAGTTAAACTGAAATTTACCACTTGGATCTGAAGTGAGCCAGGAGTATCACACTGCCCCAGCAGGTTGTCCTTACATTTTATGCACCTAAACCTCTTGATTCCATGCTCACCGAACAACCTCCTGATTTCCATGTAAGCCTATCTGTGAGCAGAGAATATGCTGATCGTGCTGACAGGACTATTTCTAGTCTGGGTTACAGTGATTTCTCTTGGTAAATCAATAAAGTGATGTCTGGGTCTGATTTGGCTTCCCTTATAGCTTAACTAAAGAGTGACATAAGCTGATTATGCTGACAGGAACATTTCTGCTGGGTGTAACCACTCCGTTTCTCACTTTAAACTAATGGAGTGACATTTTAGGTGTCTCCCTAGTTCATTCATGAATTTTAATTAGCTCTCAGTCCTCTCTCACTCTAGATGTTGACCAAGTCAGTATTTTTCAAATCCAGATTTCCATATCATCAGGAAAACAATGTACAGTTCCACGGTATGTGAAAACGGAATAGTACAGGACATTCTCCTAGAACAATATTTAACAGAAACAGTAGGGGAAAGGACAGAGTTTCCTTTTTTATTAAAAGAGCAAATATAGGGCTTCCCTGGTGGCGTAGTGGTTGAGAGTCCGCCTGCCGATGCAGGGGACACGGGTTCGTGCCCCAGTCCGGGAGGATCCCACATGCCGCGGAGTGGCTGGGCCCGTTGAGCCATGGCCGCTGAACCTGTGCGTCCGGAGCCTGTGCTCCGCAACAGGAGAGGCCACAACAGTGAGAGGCCTGCGTACCACAAAAAAAAAAAAAAAAAAAAAAAAAAAAGCAAATATATTCTACAAAATTTATATTCATCTTAAACTAAAATTGAGATTCTAAGAAACTTGCCACTTGCTACCAACCATGTGTGCCTGAATCACCAGATGCCTGGGGCTACTTCAGTGGCAAAGTTGGTGAGTCAATGCTTGGAGCACACCATCGAGCACCACTTCACATTCACATTTTCCACTGGTTGGCTGGTTGTTTTTTTTTTTTTTTTTTAAATGACTACTATACTTCCTTTTCTGGTCCCTCCTTCTCTTTCCCATTCTGCTGATCAATCTGCTTATAATGTGGAGAAATTCTATTTTGTGTTAATGGTAGACTGATTTTTTTTTGTTTCTCAGAGTATAACCATTACCCAGTTCAATTAATGAGTAAGAAATAGACTAGAAACTCAATTATCATTACCTATATAAAGTGTTTTGTAGCTAGTCTATATGAAAGCCACACTAAGCTATCTTGGAAACATTTACACTTGGTTTACTCTCAAGGACTGAGCAGAAAGTTTCCATGTTTCACACCTTCCTACTTTGGCTCTGGGAATTAGCATGGTAGCTATAAATAAGGCTGGGTTTAGAATAAGGAATCACATTCAACTATCTCCTTACCCAAACTCTTCAGTGATTTCCTCTTGCCTTTAGGATAAAGTTCAATGCCTTCAGCGTGGAGTAAAGCATGATCTATCTCCAGCTCACTTCTCAGAGGCTCATTTCTTGCCCCACCTTGCCCTCAATGTGCCTGCCAGATTGAAATTCTTTCAGTTTCCTGATCACTCCATGCTCATTCTCACATCAGGGCCTTGGAATTCCATGTTTCCTCTGCCCTGAACACCCCATCCAGCTATCATTTGATAGTTAACTTCACTCTTCAGATCTCCACCTAGATAGGAAGCCCCTTCCATTCTGCCTTCCATGCTTGGCTTGCATGCCCCTCACTGTAGGATTTCAGTGGTCAGTGCTCTGTGCATGCACTCTCATTGCATTTTCAATATTTCATTACAAAATCTCTTGTTTGCTTCTCCATATCATTTTATGGACTGCAAGTTAACTACAACACTAATTCCTCTGCATCCTTCAGCTACTTACTCCTTTAGAGCCTTTGGCAGAGGATGCTAACTTCCATCATTTATCCATTCTTCCTTTCTTCCTCGTTGCACCCACAGTTTAGCTGGGTGTCTGGTTGTTCAATACAGAGTATATTTCTCAATATCCCCTGTAACTAAATGTGGCCAGGGAATGTGAGCAGAAGGCTTATGTCCAGTTTTCAGGTCATCTCCACAAGGACACTTATCCTGGATTCTCTGTCCATCTTCTTGATGGCTAGGAAAGGGTGATGGTTTGGAGCTAAACTTGGAAGGCACATGTTGAAGTTGGTATAAATACCCCCACTAAGCCTACACTCCTCAGTTCACATTACTGTGCAGGAGAGAAATAAAATTGTATCTCTTATTTGAGTCATTTAAGACAATCAAATCTCTGTGTTACAGCAGCCAAAAACACAGAGGTCAATTTAGATGTCATTTCTTCAAGGATACTTTCATGTATCTATTATCAGACTATAAATTCCATTAAGACCAGATACTGAATTCATACTTGTTTAATGACACATAAATTAATAAATGAACGAATGACTCCAAGAATCTAGTTATATACTAACCTAATATATGAATATAATTTCAAAACTTTACAATAAATGGTAGCATAAGTAATTAAGTAGTATCTGTAAAAAATAAATTAGTAGGAATAATATATTTAATTACAGAGTATGAGAATATTTAACATCAGTATATCTATTAATATTATCCCATAAATCAAAGTATAAGGAAAATACAATCATCATAAGGTGAAATCTTGGAGCAAAGTGAGAAAGCAATCCTCTCTCATGAAATAATATACTCTCTCCACCATCCGCATTAATTGGATCATGCTTCAGCTCATGAGGAATTGGGCAGGAGAGCTGAGCTCATAGAGCCCAGAAGAAGGACTAGGAAAGAGGTCAGCTCAGGGGGGACAAAGAAAGCAAAACATTTAAAGGAAACTCTGAAAACTTTCAGTCTCACCTATTGACATAAAGTAAAGGAAATGTGTATCTTCATTTCATGGCAAACAAAGCAGCGTGCATTAATCAATCGGCCATGGACCAAATTCCCTCATGCAATTTATCCAAAACAATTATTGTACTTGTCACTTGTTGCTGTTGTTATTTTTGTTTCTGTTTTCAAATAATTCAATAAAGTGTCAGAAACCTTTATGCAAATAACTGTCTCATCTTACACACAAAAATAATAGCCAATGATAAATGACTTTGTACTGTATGTCAGAGTATTTGCTAAAAGCAATTTACATATATCATCTCTGAAATCTGTTTAAAAACAATCTAGTAGACCCCTATCATCAGTGTTGATTCATATTATTTTTATTTAACTATTATATATACACGTTAAAATGTAATTACAGTTTTTTAAGCTACAATTCATGACCCATTATTGGGTTGCAAAATCAATTTAATGATTTGAGGTCAGACAGTTTTTTAAAAAAATTATAGAATAAATTATACTACAATAGGGCAGGCAGTGGAAAAGAGAGAAAATACCAGAAAGCAGTGCCTGAAGTATGAACAAATGATGTTCCATGGAAAGTTTTATTTTGGTTAAATACACAAACACACACACACACACACACACACGCACACACATCTCTACCCAAAAACTATATGCCAAAGAGGTTAGAACTGCATCATTCGTAGGTCCCCTTACTCTTAGTTGCACAGCCAAAAGCCTATTGACCTCACAGCTGTAGCATGCTCTCACTTGCTTTTTATCCTGGCTCCACTACCTCACTACAACTGTCCAGTCTTGAGCCCCGTTGGATTGTTACACCCTGGATTGAGATTGCCTTCTGTTCTTCAGTGGTTTGAAGTAGGAAAGATTAGCTTTGGGGCAGTGCGTTATGAGGGAGACTTTGCTTCAGTGACACCAAGTTCCATTTCTCTGGGGTGACCTACTGTTCCTCCCCCATATATAAATAGGAATTCAGGCTGTGCATCTGGGACCACAAAGCACAAATGATTTTTAAATCTTGATTCTAGTTCTCCCACCCACCATGCCACGTAAGTTGTTACCTTTTACTGTATGTGTTGGGGGTGTAGGTACATTTCTCCAAGCACCTGCAGTACCTGCAACCAATGAGGAATCTCTCCAGATGTGTAAATTTCAATTTTAAATTGTCAAAATAATCTTGAGAAAGAAGAACACAGCTGGAAGAATCACGTTCCCTGGCTTCAGATTATATTACAAAACTACATCATCAAAACAGCATAGTACTGGCCCAAAAACAGATACATAGATCAATGGAACAGGATAGATAGCCCAGAAATAAACTGATGCACTTATGGTCAGATAATCTATGACAACGGAGGCAAGAATATACAATGGAGAAAAGACAGTCTATTCAATAAGTGGTGCTGGGAAAACTTCTACGTGTAAAACAATGAAATTAGAACATTCTCTAACACCATACACAAAAATAAACTCAAAATGGATTAAAGACCAGAATGTAAGATGGGGTATTCTAGAGGAAAACATAGGCAGAACACTCTTCGACATAAATCGCATCAATGTTTTTTTTTTTGGATCCCTCCCCTAAAGTAAAGGAAATAAAAGCAAAAATAACCAATGGGACCTAAGTAAACTTAAAAATTTTTACACATCAAAGAAAACCATTGAAAAAATGAAGACAACCTACTGAATGGGAGAAAACATTTGCAAAGGATATGACTGATAAGGAATTAATATCCAATATATATAAACAGCTCATACAACTCAACATCAAAAAATCAAACAACCCAATTGAAAAATGAGCAGAAGAACTGAATAGGTATTTTTCCAAAGAGGAAATGCAGATGGCCAGCAGGCACATGAGAAGATGCTCAACATTGCTAATCATCAGGGAAATGCAAATCAAAACCACAATGAGATATTACCTCACACCTGTCAGAATGGCTGTAATCAAAAAGAACACAAATAGCAAATGTTAGAAAGGATGTAGAGAAAAAAGGACCCACATACACTGTTGGTGGGAATGTAAATTGGTGCAGCCACTTTGGAAAACAATATGGAGGTTTCTCAAAAGATTAAAAATAGAACTACCCTTTGACCCAGGAATTCCACTCCTGGATGTACATCTGAAAGAAACAAAAACACTAATTTGAAAGATACAGGCACCCCAATGTTCATAGTGACATTATTTACAATTGCCAAGATATGAAAGCAACCTGTCAGTCAACAGATGAATGGATAAAAAGATGTTATATATATATATATATATATATATATATATATATATATATATATATATATATATATGACAGCCAAAAAATAGTAGAGTTTTGCTTTTTGCAGCAACATGGTTGGACTGGAGAGCATTATGCTAAGTGAAATAAGTAAGACAGAGAAAGACAAATACTGTATGATATCACTTATATTTAGAATCTGAAAGATACAACAAACTAGTGAATATAACAAAGAACGAAGCATACTCACAGATATAAAGAATAAAATAGTGGTTACCAGTGTGTCAGGGGGAGGGGCAATATATATGTGAAAGAATTGGAGGTGCAAAGTACTGGGAGTAAGATAGGCTACAACAGTGTACTGTACAACATGTGGAATATAACCAATATAACTCTAAATGGAGTATACCTTTAAAAATTGTATAAAAAATTAAAAATAAATTAAAAATAAATTTTAAAAGTCAGTCCTAGATGGGAGTGACAGAGGTGAATGACAGAAACTGGCATGGCAAGATAAGGGTCTCTGGTGAGTGGAGACACATAGCAATTTGGAAGGGAGCCTTCTTGAGTGTAATATGTACCAATGATCTAATTAGCATTATAAAGAGGGAAACTCCTCACATAATCTCCCCAAAGGATGGTTGAAGAACAGTCATATTTGTTACAAACACTACTTCTAAGCCAAAGGGGCCAGTAGACATTTGGGTACTTACACCAACTTGGTATCACAAGTTATTTTATCTTTGTCTCTTAAAGACTGATTGCTTTAGAAAAACTGAAGCAGGACAAAGTATATTGTTATTGTTTTTGTATATATGAGTCATATAACTTTAATTCTGAGTAACCAAGAGCCAGAAGAAGGAAGACCAAGAACTTAAGGAGATGAGTGGATCTAACCTCTGGACTAGAGTTGCTCAAAGAGGGGCCTTGACCATCAGTACCAGAGGTACCTGGGCTGTGGGGATCGACCTAGTTGTAGGCAGGCAGTGAGTCTGGCTCCCACTGTGGATCCTTTGTGTCAGGGCTGCAGATTTTCCACCAAAATGCAGTTAAATAACAACACAATCATTGAATTGTGAAGAGCTGACCAAGTCATTCCAAAAATCACCAACCTATACATGTAGGCTTTAGTTTAATGCTTCCATGCTAATGAATGTCATTTATACTCTTCAAAATTTCTACAGCAGCTTCTTCTGAAATCATATAGTTATAAAAAGTAATATAATATTCGTATTTTGACAGGTAAGAAAAGTAATATTTCTCCTACTATTGAACCCAAAGCTTGTTTTTCCTTTAATATAAGGTTTCATTACATATCCACAGTTTATGACAATTTATGGAGATGTAAATGAACAATCAAAAATCACAAAATGCATATACATATCTATTTTTTCTTACACCAAGACCAAACAAAAACATAGAAGCACAAACTGTATAAGCTCTGTTTTAAATTATTTAGCTTGGGCTTCCCTGGTGGCGCAGTGGTTGAGAGTCCGCCTGCCGATGCAGGGGACACGGGTTCGTGCCCCGGTCCGGGAGGATCCCGCATGCCGCGGAGCGGCTGGGCCCGTGAGCCATGGCCTCTGGGCCTGCGCGTCTGGAGCCTGTGCTCCACAATGGGAGAGGCCACAACAGTGAGAGGCCCGTGTACCGCAAAAAAAAAAAAAAAAATAGTTAAATTATTTAGCTCATCTCTGCTATAACCTTAAGAAGGCTCAGGTACAACTTCATGATTCATTCACATTGGAACATTTTTATATGTTTTATTTATGTTATAAGGTGTTGTGAGCATTTTATAAATTGTGAAAGCAGCAGCGCCTTTTGTTCAGGCTTTAAATCTGAGTCTTCACAATAGAAGGGAAGCAGATTACTTCAATTCAAATCAATTTAGGTTCAGATTTTTTATGCAAATTCTTAGCTTACAAACATTTAGTCTAAAAATTTTAAAGAAAAATGATTTCACTCGACAAAAAGAAAGTAGATGTTAATCCAGAGAAATCCAGTCCTCAAACATTTTTGCTCATCTGCATTTATTAATCTGAATCACATAAAACAGAGAAGCAATGCCACTTCCTAGGAAGAAATCAAATTTCAAGTGTAATTTCTTACCAACAAAGACCTCCTATATTACCTCATAGATACCTTTTAGAATCCACTGAGGGGGATTTTAAGACTTTTCTCTTGGTACTGCCACAGTCAACACCATTTGCCATCTCTAGGACAAGCAGTCCAAATAAATAGCCAGACAAGTACCCAGTGAGTATGTAGTCAAGCTAGATAGGATTCCCAACAAAATCTTTTCCTCTTTGAAATAGTTAAATTTTCATACTGCCTTCCATGTTACTTGTACACACTGGACCTACTCATTTGCATGCAAACCATATTTATATTAATGAATTTAAGTAGAAAAATGAATCAGGGACTTCCCCAGTGGTCCAGTGGCAAAGACTTGGTGCTTTCACTGCGGTGGCCTGGGTTCAATTCCTGGTTGGGGAACTAAGATCCTACAAGCTGCGTGGCACAGCCAAAAAGTAATAATAGTAAAAAAAAATAAATTAAAATTAAATAAAAGAAAAGAAAATGAAGGTTCAGAACTGTGTAATTATGTCCTAAAAGATGCTTTCGTTCGAAGTAACAGGAAATTTGAGGCAAATGATTTTGATTCGTGTGTGAAGCTGACTTGTGTAAAGTGGTCAGTTCAAGGTTTCATTTTGCTCCTTCTTCACTAATAACGTCTGTGGACATTTATGGATAGCAGCTCTTTTTGCTTACCTCATTTTTTTTTTTTATTGGCGTATAACTGCTTTACAATGTTGTAAGTTTCTGCTTACCTCATTTAACTCTCCTAAAACCCACTGACATCTGTACTGTTACCACCATCACCTCCACATTACAGAAAAGGAAATAAAGACTTAGGAAGATTAAGTAATAGGTGCAGAGATCCAGGGCTTGGAAGTGGCAGAGCTTGGATTTGAACACATGTCCGTGTGATGCCAAAAGCTGTACATTTAACAGCTATGCTGATGTGGTCTAGTCAGAGGTCCCTTTATTAACAGAAAGGAAAGCTTTACAGAAGGTGGGAAATCTTCAGAAAAAAATGCCTCCAAGGACTGCCTTTTGGGGCAGGGGACAGGAGAGAATAATAACATAAAAAACTGACAGAAAAGTGTTAGATGGGATGATAGTTATATTTTTTTAACTTCTCCAGTTAATTTCCTGTCTCCTATTGCTGTCCTGAAGTTCTGTGGAGCCGAAGGTCTCAATGCTGCACTGCAGCAGCCATTTAGAACAGGTGATGAGTGTACTTACACATGCAAAGCTTTTCCCTGATCAAAAAGTCACCTTCCCTCTTTCCAGAATTTTACAACAATCCCCTGGTGACAGCAGCAATAATAGTTCACCTTTATGTTGACTTTTCCCCGTACTGAAAACATCTGGAGATGATGAATTACACCAAGAATGTACTAATATTAAGTTTTCCTGGAACTCTTCTGAATCAGTAACACATATTTGATGAAACTCTCTATTAGTGGCCTCCCTGATGCCTAGTGGCATTCCTGGTACTATAAGATTTCAAAAGCCTCTGGAGACAAGGTCCTGCCTCCCAGTAGCTTAGAATTTCAGTATAATACACTCAAGGACAAGTCTTCATTTTATGTACACAGTCCATTTTTTTTGTCTTTTACAATTTTTTTTTTTTACTTCTGTGAACTATTGTTTTTAAGACAATACTTCATTCAGATTTCTTTTGCTTTTTTTAAATTTTATTTATTTATTTATGGCTGTGTTGGGTCTTCGTTTCTGTTCGAGGGCTTTCTCTAGTTGCGGCAAGTGGGGGCCACTCCTCATCGCGGTGTGCGGGCCTCTCATTATCGCGGCCTCTCTGGTTGCGGAGCACAGGCTCCAGACGCGCAGGCTCAGTAATTGTGGCTCACAGGGCTAGCTGCTCCGCGGCATGTGGGATCTTCCCAGACCAGGGCTCGAACCCATGTCCCCTGCATTGGCAGGCAGATTCTCAACCACTGCACCACCAGGGAAGCCCCTGTGAACTCTTTTTAAAGTAGGAAATAAGATAAAAAATGCAAGTACATCAGTAAGACTGTCCCTTCCCTTCCTGTGAGGCCACTGGCAGAGCAGCAGCATCTACAGTACAAAGTGTCCTTTGTTGATTGACCTCAAACTAAAAATAACATTCAAACAACCTATCTCTTCAGTATAAAGTAATTAGCTGGATCCACAGTGTAAATATTCATGAAAGGAAAGAGATCCTAAGGGAAGGTAAATCTCTAAATCCCTGAGACTTTCTGCTTCCTTCATTTGCTGCCTAGTTTAAAGCACCACCAAAACCAAGAACTTTCATGGTAAAAGTTGCTGCCAAGTGTCAATGAGAATGAGTCCAAAGGTAAGAATAAGAACAAAAATTTCAAAATAGGAATGTTTAAACACTGCTTTCTCTTCTACTTGTGCTGCTCATGTCCCTTTCCCAATTAGTTATAAAACATTTCTGGTTCCTCAAGGAGGGGTGGGAGGGATAAATAAGGAATTTGGGATTAACATATACACTACTATATATAAAATAGGTACCTAACAAGGACCTACGGTATAGCACAGAGAACTATACTCAATGTTCTGCGATAACCTCTAAGGGAAAAGAATCTGAAAAAAATATATATATATATATATATATACATACACATATATATATATATATATATATATATATATATGTATAACTGAATCACTTTGCTGTACACCTGAAACTAACACAATATTGTAAATCAACTATACTCCAATTATGTTTTTTTTAATAAATGAAAAAATCATTTCTGGTTCCTCAAATGAAACCTGGAGGAACCTCCAAGTCCTAACAGTTAGTGTAGAAAGAGCCGAATTCGGATGCAAAAGCTGCAAAGTGGGTCTAGTGAGGCCCCGTGGAGATGATCTCTGTGTTCTGAAAAGGGTGGGGGTGGAGACAGAGGGAACAGCTCTTCACACTGTATCACCTGAATGAGAAGAGGTTGAACATTCCGTATCCTCCCCCTTCCCTCCACACACCTCAAAGGGGAGCTTTTGCACATCTTCAGTGGAGCAGGAGGGAGAGGCTGCAGGGCATTGAAAGAGTGAAAAAGCACCAGGAAAGTCAGAACACATTAAGAAAGCAAATACCTGGACAGTCCTGGGAAGTGCTGACACGGAAACAAAACCCACTAGCTGGTACAGCACAAGGGGTGGTTGGCCGAGGACCCCAGAGGCGGGAAAGGGGCTCTGGTGCAGTGAGGTTCACAGCTTCATGTGAGGGGAAGGAAGAATGGGATGGAGCAGTGGCCCCAGAGCAGGATGCCTTTTTTTGTTTGTTTGTTTGTTTTTTTGGTCTTCAAACATGACTTTTTTTTTTTCAGATTGGAAAGGAAAAAGTTAAACTCTATTTGCAGATATCATCTTGCAGGTTGAAAATCCTAGGAATCCACTTTTCTTTTGCACATTCGATAAACCCATTTTACTTATTTATTTATTTGTTTTTACATTTCTTTTTAAAATATTATTTTCCATTATGGTTTATCATAAGATATCGAATATAATTTTCTGTGTTATACAGTAGGACCTTGTTGTACCCATTCTCTATATAAAAGCTTACATCTGCTCACCCCAGCCTCCCACTCCATCCCTCCCCAAACACCCTCCCCCCTTGGCAGCCACCAGTCTGTTCTCTATGTCCATAATTCTGTTTCTGATTCATAAATAGGTTAATTTGTGTGCACCCCTATGTTCATAGCAGCATTATTCACAATAGCCAAAACATGGAAACAACTGAGATGTCCATTGACAGATGAATGGATAAAGAAGATGTGGTACATATACACAACAGAGCAGGACGTCTTTAATGACTGCCACTGTGGACATGTGAGTTATCTCAGATCTGCCAGGAAAGGGCTTAGGGATGTGGTGGGGAAAGAGGGTGGTGTGAGGAGCAAGGCGGGGCCCCAGCTCACCCAGGTGGGGGGCTTTATTATTAATACACACCTTGAATTCTCTTTCTCAGGCTGTTACCGCTTATGTGCCCATCCGAAAACAAATTCATTCTATTCATTCAACATATTATTTTCTAGGTGTAAAACCAATCAGTTAAAGAAAGTTAAACTATATTTTAAATATTCCAGAGAAACACACTGTTAAAAATAAATGACAACAAAAGAGCTGGGAAGCAAAGAACTCTCTTTTATAATGCTGATCATTACTTCCTAAATTAGCTATTTTGTAAGCATGCATTTTGGGGTCTTAATTTTCTATATCATAGGCCACACAGGTATAGGTTATTTTATACACACACACACACACACACACACATACACACAAATACAACTGAAGTAAAATAAATAAAAACCTGAACAGCAGAGGGAGAGATGTGAAGGCAGTGGTGACAGAAGCAGCTGTCCATAGAATCAGAGAGTGTTGAGGAACATCTGTAGTTTTCAACGAGTGTTGTGATTTAGATGTTGTCTTCAAGAGAGAGGCTTTCACATTGTTAGTGAAGGAGAGAGCAAGTTTGTACTTTTAAGAGGACTCAAAAGTCTAAGAAAAATATGAAATTTGGAAAGTTGGGAATATGACTCCCAAGACAATTGAGGCCACAATTCTACTTTGAAAGATGCAAAGAGCCCAGGAGGTTAAGGTCGATGACTCCCTTAATGGACTCAGTCAGTGAGGGGTCCGCAGCTGGAGTAAGGTGTATACGGGAACACAAGGATTTGGGGACTCAGACAGGGACACAGCTTATCACCAAGGCCTTGGGAGGCTTTCTACTTTAAATTATGATGATGCTTGAAATTGTAGCATTAAAATTGGGCATTGATCAGCTGGGAACTGTTGTCTCATAACCAGGCGATCCAGGGGAGAGCTCTGGGCATAATGTAGTAGATTCTGAAAATAACTTTCTGCCTCCTCTACGTAATTTACTTTCTGTAGACAGTTTCCCTCCCAGATCCTCAAGAACCAGCACAGCCATTACCACCACAGCCAAAATAAAAGCAAGCTGTCATTTACTATGAACTTACTATAAGCCAAGTACTGGATCAAGCTTTTTGCTGTTGTTTTTTAAAATTTTATCTATTCTTCAATGAGCTGCAACAAATCTTAACTGCCTTTCCTGAGGACAGGGTGCCCATGTAAGACATGTCCAAAAAGTGTGGTTACTTACTAGTACTTTGTCATTTTCCACAGCATTCACGGGCCTCTGAATTCATTTATTTTCTTTTCTGTCAAACACATCTTTTAAACTTAATTTTTAGAAATTAATGTTATTCTTATCTCCTCTATTCCATTATTTAAAGTACTCTTATGGTGGTTGCATAATCAAATGGCAAAAATATACGGAAAGAAGGTCTACATGGGGTGAAAGGTTGGGCTAATTGATGCCCAAAGTCCCTGCAAACCCTAAGCTGGATGATTTTATCATGAGAGTTAGGAGAAACCACAAAGGTCTTATAGCTTTCAGATTAGGACACTCAGAGTATTTAAGTAATTTTCCCAAAGACAACAGGGCACTTAGTGATGTTATAGGACAGTGTTTAGAATATTAACCTGTGTGTGTGTGTGTGTGTCTTATTAGCACTCTTCCTTTTACCTATTTACTCTTCCCCATTTGGACCACCTAAGCCATTTGGATTTATTGCTTAAGATTTGTGAAGCTTTAGCAGAAAAGACAGGGGAAAAAAAGAGCCCCGGAAGAGGACTCAGCAAACAGATAGCAGACTTGGCAGATTACCTGATGAAGAAAAACAAGGTTACCTATCACAAGCCTAACCAAGGATTCTACAATCTGGAGGAAGGCAGATTGTCTGATGAGGAAGCTGTGGGTATTTAGACAGTCACAGGCACCTGAGGAAAGAGACCCTATATCCTGTTCCCTGTTCCCCAGACAATCCTTGAGTAAATAATCATATGTTTTATTATCAAAGGGACACTATAGATAATTACCTAAAAGCACATGTAAACTCAGACTGTACTAAGCAAACCTCAAGGAGGATCACCCTAGATTTGAAGATGAGAAGGTAACAGAACCTCCCACAAAAGGCAGAAGGAACCTGTGCTCTTTTCTCAGCAAAGCCCAACAGACAGAGCAAGATCATTAAGAATCAATGAGTCTAGGTAACTGATGTATTGATAAAGCTTTTCAGAGTTCCTCACATCTCAGGATGAATTCTTTCCACCCCAGAGTGGCTCTGATTTTGCTATTTTAAACTTTATAGTTTTTCTTTATTTATATTTTATAATGTAGGTTTTCCTCAAATGTCTGCTGAGTCTTGATTGCATGCTCATATTTATAGTTGAAATCCCCTATTGCACTGTGTGCTGTACCTGTTGGTGGGGCAGAGACCCACACCAGTATCTAGACAGAATATTCAATGATGGTGGTGAAGCACTGCTGCGGGTAGGCGCTCCTAAAACTTTTCACCTGGGCCTGGATCACCCTGGAGGTACACCTGGCTCCCTGAAACCAAGATCCCAGACTTGTTGCTCTCAATTAGATTCAGAAACCACAGTTGGTACGTGGGGCCCAGGGAGGGGCGTGAGGTCTACAGGATGAACCGGCTTCCTTCCCACAAATCAGCACCTTGTCACCCCTGGCCTAAGCTGACCACCCCTGATCTCAGTTTCACCCACTTCTGGACGTGAATTTATTACCACATTCGTGTTCTCCAGCAGGAGGTACTCACGGAAGTCCTGAGCTGTAGTTTCCTTCTTTAATCAGTCTGAGTTTTGGTGGATTCTTCATAATTCTTTTTCTACCAAGTTTTCAAACATGCTTTTGAGCTCAGCTATTTAATTATCTGTTACTTATTTAGTTAAGTATATTTTCTATCATTTCCTGGATTTTGAGGCAGGAGAGAGAGGCTACAGCATGTGCTCAACCTGCTGTTGTGAAATGAAAACCAAGGGACAACTCAGCAGGGACCTGGGTGCACCAAGAGCTGGAGACCAGCTGGTCAATGGGCCTCTCTCAGGGACCCTCATGTACAGGTGCAGGTGACCCAGAGGGTTAGATAGCTGACCCAGTATCCTGACATTACACTACATAAACCCCCCAGAACTTAGGTCCAGTGAAACATAGGAGGAACCTAGAAATTGACTGAGAATGAATTTCTTCCTCCCCAACAGAATAAGGGCTTAAAATAGAAGTTAAATTTATTATAGAGAGATGAAGTTGCATTTTTTATAGCCTTGTAAAGGTAGCAGAATCAGAAATATTCATTCATGTTAGAAATTTTTATTGAGGAACTACTATTTGCCAAACACTGTTCTAGACCCTAAATATAGCATAATGAAATTGATAATGCCTCCAAGACTCCTGACTTCCATTCAGTTTCTTTATTAATGAACTCCCAGAAGTACCTTGTCCTTTATAATGTAATTGAATATGTTTATAAATAAGAGATACTCAATGCTTAAAAATAATTTGAAAATAAACTGTATGTAAAGTTTCATTCTATGCATATGTTTTAGCAATCAGATAAAGCCACATATTTGTTTTTCATAAGCTACAAAGCAATGATATAATTCCTAAGTCCCAAACAGCTTTTCCAAGTCATATACAGAATATGCCTTTTCTTAATAGAAGACTAAATGCCTTATTTCAACTTTACCTAGATGCTTTCTCCACCCTCTTCATAAGAATCCTAAGTCTTTTTAATATTCCAAGAAAAAAATATGCCTTATCCACAGTCATAAAATTAGATGATATTGGTTTCTTACAGTTTCAATCAATACCAATTACACACCCACAGGTCTCTTCTTTATTACAATGGCTTCTATTCAAGCATTAGGTAACTATTTCTCCCATTTTTCTTCAGCTAAAAGTAAATTGTGAAGAAATCAATTCAGTTTGGATACTTACATTCATGACATATTACATCACAGAATAGGTACTCATTATTTCAGCTAATCCAAAAGACATACAACTAAAAACAATTCACTAATAATATTCCAGCTTGTTATTTTTAAAATATACAACTGCTGTCACAAACAATAGTGACAGTAAAAAATAAGAATGCTAATGTCAATATATCATCCACTATTAACCACGAGAATTATCCAAAATAGCATTAGCAAAGGGTACCTAATAATTATTTCCTGTGGTAACTCTAGATGGACCTTAAATCCACTGGCAATAACATACAGAAACTTTAGAAAACAGCTCTCAGAACCAAGTGCTTTTAGAGACTCAGAATTTTTCTTGAATATCAGTTGAAGTTGCCAATAATAATAATAAAAAAATGTCAACGTGAAATCAGCTTAGTGTACTTAACAAGTATTTTGATGGCATTAACTACCTTCATGTCATCTCTTATTGGCTGTTTCCCATTTATATATATATATATATATATGTATATATATATATATATATATGTATGTGTGTGTATATATATATATATATTTCATCTGTCCTATTAAAAGTAAACATATAACTGATTCACTTTGTTGTACAGCAGAAACTAATACAACATTGTAAAGCAATTATACACCAATTTTAAAAAAAGTAAGTAAGAGATGATGATAAGTCAGAAATGGGTACAATCATAGGCTACAGAGCCTAGAGAACTTTTTAAAAAAGTTCTCTGTTTATCCAATACGGTGTTCTCATTGTTATGATGATTTACTATGGGGCCATGCCACTTAGCAATTTCTTATCCATTCTTTTCTATATTGTGAGTTTTCTTTGAAGAATGGCACATTCTTGGACTAGACAACAGCAGACAAGGGCAGATAACATGATGCACATAAACTGAAGTTGCATAGGTGGCACCAAGCAGTGAAGATGGAAGATGAGAGGGGTCTGGAACACAACCTGTTTCTCCTTGAAGTTAACTGTTGCCTTTCCAACAAACCAAATTCTCCGGACCCTGCTCAATATTTACTTCCTTCAAGAAGCTTTCTCCAAAACAGTGCACTGACTTTTCTAACAGCTATATGGAAGCCAAGGTGTCATATTCATTTGAATATACAGACAGTCCCTGTCTTACGGTGGTGCAACTTATAAGTTTTCAACTTCACAATGGTGCAAAAGGGATACACATTCAGTAGAAACTATACTTCGATTTTGATATTTGATCTTTCCTCCGACAAGATATATGTGGTATGATGCTCTCACCTGCTGCTGGGCAGCTGCAGCCACAACTCTCAGTCACCCACGAGCCCAAGAACACAAGAGGAAATAACCAATTCACTTACAACCATTCTGTTTTCCACTTTCAGTACAGTATTCAAACTACATGAGATGGTCAACACCTTATTACAAAAGAGGCTTTGTGTTAGATGATTTTGCCTACCTGTAGGCACATGTAAGACAGTGTCGGCTAAGCTATACTGTTTGGCAGGGTAGGTGTATTCAATACGTTTTCAATGTACAATGTGTTTATTGAGACATAACTCCACAGTAGGATGAGAAAGATCTGTTCCATTCATCAGGGTGTGATTCAAGAATCATATGCATCAGATCATAAAGGGTAAGTTTTAAAAACATAAATTCCCAGGTATCACCCCAGACCTACCAAATCTGAAACTCAAGAAATTGTGCCCTGCAACCTGAATTTAAATGAGCTTCCAGAGTGTCTCCCTTGCATACTAAAGTTTAAGAACCACTGCTCCACAGCTTCCAACACAGGTCTATGCATAGCTCAGTAAATATGTGACTGTATTAGAATCTGGGGCCACAGGAGAGAAGAATATATTCAGAAGGGAAAAACAAGAACATAAAGTTTGAATGTGGCTTATTAGGAAATGAAACACTGAACAGAGATAGAGGCAGTCTAAGGGATTAGAGAAAGTAAACATATAAAAATGAAAGTGATCACAAGCTCACTAAAAAAAGACCACAGAAGAAATCAGATTCTGAAAAAAATGCTGCAACACACACACACACACACACACACACACACAGAAATTAAGATAAAAGATGAGTGTCTTCTATTTTAAAAGACAAATGGCCATTCCTTTATTTTTACAAATTCACAAACACTCTGCCTAAAAATGCTGGAAAAGGTGAGTGAAGAAAATGTTTTCTTACTTTGTATTCACAAAGGAAAACAAACAAAATAGTTATTTCTAGCCAAGGTCAACTTTTTAGAAAACAAAATCACTAGAATTTTTTTTTTCCTGACATCCTTTATTTTATGTTTTTCTGATAAAAATTATATATATTTAATTATATATACTATACAAAATGATGTTTGGATATACATATATATATACATCTATATAATGATTACTATAGCCAAGTTAATCCAATTAACACAACTATGGCCCCAAACAGTTACTCTGTGTGTGTGTATTGAAAGCACCTGAAATCTACTCTCCTAGCAAATTTGCAATATAAAATGCAGTATTTTTAAATATAGCCATCATACTCTACATTCAATCCCTAGAATTTATTCATCTAACATAACTGCAACTTTGTAACCTTTGACCAACACCCCCATTTCCCCACCTCCCTGCCCCTGGTGGGCACCATTGTAAGTTTTACTTCTATGTATTCACCTTTTTTAGATTCCACATATTAAGTGAGATCATGTAGCAATTTTCCTCGTGCCTGGCTTATTTCATTCACTTAGTATAATGTCCTCCAGGTTCATACAGTTTGTCATTCATACATACAGCCTTCTTTTTAAGGTTGAATAATATTTCATACACACACACACACACACACACACACACCACCTTCTTTATACATTCATCCATTAACAAACACTTAGGTTGTTTCCATATCTTGGCTATTGTGAATAATCTTACAATGAACATGGGAGGGGAGATATTTCTTTGAGGTACTGATTTCATTTCCTTTGGATATATACCCATAAGGGAAATTGCTGGATCATACGGTAATTCTATTTTTAAGTTTTTGAGGAACTCCATACTGTTTGCCATAGTGGTCACACCAGTTTACAGTCCCACCAACAGTGTAAAGGGATCCATTTTCTCCACATCCTGGCCAACACTTGTTTTATATACATACATACATATATTTTTTTTTCTTTTTTTTTTTGATAACCGCCATCCTAACACGTGTGAGGTGATATATCATTGTTGTTTTGATTTGCATTTCCCTGACATCCTTTATACTCTTGATACAGACATTTAACTTGATCCCCCCCCAAAGAGCTATAATTTATTTTTGTACTTTAAGCCATACAAATACATGGAAATCCAGGTTTATACTAAGAAAAAATAGATAAAGGTAACCCTTTACTTTAAAAGTTAATTTTTAAGTATTAGTATTTTTCCTTCAAAAAGGAACAAATAACTTTGCAGTGAGACAAAGAATACAAAGGTGCATCGTTGTGCTGTAAAGTCAACCAACCATGACACAAAACAATATGTTGCTAAAAAAATATAATTTGTAGTAGAGAAAGACTGGGAAAAACCTAAATACCCAAACAATGAAAAACTGTCTAGGCAAAATCTTCAAAGACCAAACCAGTGCAATAACATGAGGCCATAAAAAGTCACACAAGAATATTTAATATCATGGGTAAATATGCATGATATAAAGCAAATTATTATTTTTTCCTCAATTATGTTAAAGCTTTACATAGGCAAATATTAGGATGAATCAACATCAGTTAGTTACCTTATTTTCCATTATCTTCTTAGTGAATTTTTCTAGATTTTCAACTTTTCTAAAATGTACATTAACTTATAATGATGAAAATAAATATATAAAAATATAGGATGGTAATATTTTGTTTATATTTTTCAAAAAGTTCATTTTCCACTGTGAGATCCTTTTCTCTTTTCATGATATTTCTACAAAAATTGTAGTTTTCTTAGAACAAATTAAAGAGACTTTTTTCTATTCATGTTCTGTTCTTTTCTATTTAACTTGACTAAATTTGTTTTAATTTTGGTAATTATTGTTAATGATCATGAAAGAGTGATTTCTAAAACTGTGGTTTGGTTTTTTTCTACATAAATTTATTTCCTATTAACTTTTTATGGTGCCAAGGCTAGTGGATGTATTAAAATGATGGCTGATTAACTGCTTACTTCAAGAACCCGACTAGGGCAGGGATTTCATTAATCTTCAAAGAATACAATCTTGGCCAGAGGCTTCTGATGCCCATCAACTTGTAAAACATTTGTTTTCTTTTGTTGTAGAAAATAAGTATGTGTTAGCTTATAAGGTGTATATGTGGAGAAAACTTAATTTGCTCTTTGAAGCTATAAATTAACTCAGCAGCCTTTTGCTCATTTATTGCCCACTATACATGCATTCATGGTTAGTTGGCCCACAAAAAAGAAAGCATTTTATCTTCATATGATAGATTCTCCTATGGCACATGTGATCCACACACAATGAGAAGTTCCATCTCTCAGTGGCTAAAAAGAGAGTAATCCAGGAATCAGGTGTGTGAAAACTTGGTGACTCTCATGTTGCCTTTGGATCTCATTTACCCTAAATGTATACTACAAATTACATGGCATTTCTTATCCTAATAGCAGCAAAAATGCAGTACACATTTCTACATGCCAAGTGCTAAGAGGTTCCAAGGCGTTATTGCATTTGCTTCTCACTGCTTCTCTGGCACTTAAAAAAGCTGAAAATCTATTCCTTTTTTAAAGATGAATTTTAAAATTTAACCTTGATTTCCTGCTTTCTTCAGAATGTTGTTTCTTCTTTCTTCTCCATGATGTCTAACTCAAAACTATATGCTTTGTTGATCAGAGTTTCTTGTCATCTTCTTAGACCTTTTACAAGATAGAAAAGTGGGTGGAAAGGAGGTAATAGGCAGTCTCCACTGTCAGGGTGTATGTGAAAAAAGTACTCAGTAATTTGAACATGGGACTAGTGAGAAAGCACAGAATGCTTTCCATGATATCACTTATCTGAGCTATACTGAGTTCAATCTAACAAAAATATTGCCCCTGTAATCTAACCTTGGCTACAGTGGGGACCTCACTCCATTCTGCTTCTTGCTCCTTTTGGCTTTGGGGGAGCAAAATTTGCCAGCCCCAAATATCTCTTTGGCATGTGGATTATTTTGAAGTAAAAATAATCAAGGCCCAAAAGACTCAGGAAGAAATTTTGACCTTTTCCCTTAACTGCCTAAAGGAATTTAGATAGAGGGCCTGTTCCTGGAATAGAGATATCTGCAAAGTATATGGGCTGGGTGTGCTGGGGGAACTCTAGGCAGCACCTGAAGATCTGTATCCTCTCTGTGTCCCAGTGTCTCTTCGTGGCCCAGCAAACATTTGTTTATCACACATCTGCTTCTTCATCTCTAAGTGAATTGCCTTCCTCCCCTTTGAAGTCCCAAACCACTACCCGCAACATCTTCTTTTGTCTTTAGCTGAAGCCGGTATTTAAGTTAAGGGTTTCTGCCATTTTGGCGAGTCACTCAAGTTTTCCTGGGTCTCTCCCATGTATACATGTTATTAAACTTCTGTTTGATTTTCTTCTGTTAATCTGTCTCATGTTATTTTAACTCATGGACCAGCAAAAGGAACTTAAAAGGATAGAGGAAAATCTCTTTCTTCCTGACATGGCATTTTAACACAGTAAACATTGTAAAATTAATAAACAGAAATCCCAATTTAATAGATTTGGAGGACCAGAAGGGGGAGCTCTTGTGTCCTGTGATGATACTAGAGCCCAGCAGGAAGAAGAAACACCCCTCTGCTTTCCCAGCAAAGACTCAGCCAATGAAAAGCCATGGACTGTTTGTTTACTACAGCCCTCCCAACTTGGTTTTCTCCTCTACAGAAGAGTTCTGCTTCCCTTGCCATGGGGGGACTTTCACATGGCTTGCCATGCATGGTTGCAGATCTCAAATGGCAATTCTCTATTGATGCTGAATAAACTCCTCTTTGCTGGAGAAATATCTGGCAGTTTATTTATTTCAGATCAACATTATAAAGAAGAGGTTATCAGCCAGGCAACAACATCCAATCCTGAAGGATAGACCTCACAGGGTAGCATCTCTTAAGGCATCATCTCACCCACAGGATCAGAGCAGCCCTATGAATCACCATCTCAGTCTGTGCTGTGAGCAGTTAGCAGTGGAATTATTATTTCTTAGGGGTATGATCAGATTTCACTTACACATATTTCCATTTTCAGCTTTATTTATTGATATGTCTTTTAAAGTGTTGGCAAAAAATATGAAAAATAAATTGTTTACAGTCTTGATTTTGGTATAGAAAAGAAAATACGAATTACAAGCTAAGGCAGGAAAGAAAAATAAAGCATTATGAAATCAAATTAACCTACAAAATGTAAGCAAACAGAACATGATGAAGTCAAAAATAAATATATGATTCACAGCCAAAAGCATTAACCACAAACCTTGGCTTCAATTAACCAAACTCAAATTGTAAAAAAATCATTGTGTCAAAGTGTCATTTTTTGGGCTTCCCTGGTGGCATAGTGGTTGAGAGTCCGCCTGTCCCCCTGCAGGGGGACACGGGTTCGTTCCCCAGTCCAGGAGGATCCCACATGCCGTGGAGTTGCTGGGCCCGTGAGCCATGGCTGCTGAGCCTGTGCACCTGGAGCCTGTGCTCCACAACGGGAGAGGCCACAACAGTGACAGGCCCGCATATCGCAAAAAAAAATATATATATATATATATGTATTACTGTTTTAAAAAGTAAGATTATATAGATACTGAGAATTTAAAAAAAAACACTTACTAAAGAACTCACAAGTGGGAAAAGTAAGGCACCAAAATTGGCAAGCCATAATTATTGTAAAGGGTGTCCATTTATTTATACACTTATACAGGCCATTAAGAGATCGGACTAACTCAAAAGATCACATTTTATTTTCTTTCAACATGCTATTTTAGACTAGAAGGTGGCAGTGGCAGGAAACTTAAAGTATTTGCATTTGATGGTTTCAACTACTAGATATTTTCTTACGCTGTGTTACCAAATATTCTTCTGTTATTCTTTATTTAATAAGCTTAAGAATTACTATCATACTGGTCTCATCATGTCATGCTTAACAATATTCCACAAGTGGGGCAATATGTAAGATAAGATGAAATTCTTAAGTATTTCAAAACATAATAATACTTCCAAATGGAATCAGGATCTGTCTGTAGATCTCAGGGTCTTACTTGCAAGATCCTAATGTCAGATACCACCTAGACACCTCATCTGGTGTGCTGAGATTACCAGATAGGGGGTAAAGGCAGGGGTTACAAACAGCTATATTCCCATTTCCCAATCTGTATGTGATGATCTAGTCCTCATGGTTAGACCTTTTGCAACTCATCCTCCACTTTACTGGGGACTTCTGGCTTAAATGATCATATAGTCCTATTTATAAATCTAGACTATCACAGCAAGTAATGATACCAAGCTGCCATGTCTTAGGCTCCAAAAACAAATCCACAATCTACAGATTGTGGCTGTATCTACATTCTGCAAGAGCAGATATTTTTTCATCAGTGTTTCTGCCACTTAGTAATATTGTGTTGTTTATTTTCAAAGGCAAAAGTTTTTATTTGTTTACTTTTTAGAAGAAGGTAAAGAAGTCCTGAGAAGCATAATATGGTAATAATGGGAAGAATCACTAGTTCCAAAAGGTGCATGTCCTTCATGAAAAAAAAGTAAGTGGAACTTTTTAATGAGAAAATAAAGGAATATTTAAGAAGCTGGCTCTTATTCCCTAAGACCTGGATTCAAAGTCATGCTGAATGCTAATGAGAAACTTGATACTAATACTCACTGATGCAGATGCATAAACAGAAAAGTTAGGAAGTTCTCAAAAAATTAACAGAGAGTTTAAAAGTATGTGAGGGATATAAATTAACTAATACACTCATTTGAAATGGCTTAAATCACTAAACTATTAAAAGTCCACCTAGCAAGAAACAAACAAGGGAAAGAAATTCCATGTTTTTCTAAATTGACAGAAAAGAGAAAGACGTTCAAGTTTTTCATATTATGAATTACAGTTGGTGAAAAATTTCAGAATAATGTATGGTTAACTGAAATATTACAAATCATGCATAAATTTTCATCACTCCTTTCTACAGTTTTCATGGATATGCTTAATTTGCTGTGTAAATCTGAGTACACTAATATATGGCTTCTGGAAATAACACTATATCCAGTAACTACTCACTATGCTAAGATTGATTATGCTTCCACATGAATAGCTCATAATAAAATAACTTGCTATTAGCATATAAAGGTGTAATTTAAGTTACAGAATAATATGGTAAGGATGGTAAATTGTAAATCATTTTGAGAATTTACCTTTTGGATGCCTTCCTGTCATAAAAGTTTTGGACTTAACCCATTTCTGTCAGATTTTATTAGGAATAGAACTACAGATTCTCACTTACAATTCAACAAGCTCCTAAAGTTTTATTTGGAGGATGATTTATTCAAAAGAACTCCAAATAGAAAGGACCTTCAAGATGGCAGAGGAGTAAGACGTGGAGATCACCTTCCTCCCCAAAAATACATCTACATGTGGAACAACTCCTACAGAACACGTACTGAACACTGGCAGAAGACCTCAGACTTCCCAAAAGGCAAGAAACTCCCAACGTACCTGGGTAGGGCAAAAGAAAAAAGAAACAACAGAGACAAAAGAATAGGAATGGGACCAGCACCTCTGGGAGGGAGCTATGAAGGAGCAAAAGTTTCCACACACTAAGAAGCCCCTTCACTGGCAGAGACGGGGGCGGTGGGTGGGGTGGGGGGAAGGTCAGAGCCACGGAGGAGAGTGCAGCAACAGGGATACAGAGGGCAAAGTGGAGAGACTCCCACACAGAGGATCGGTGTGGACCAGCACTCACCAGCCTGAGAGGCTTCTCTGCTCACCTGCCTGAGTGGGTGGGAGCTAGGAGCTGAAGCTCCAGCATCGGAGGTCAGATCCCAGGGAGAGGACTGGGATTGGCTGTGTGAACACAGCCTGAAGGGGGCTTGTACACCACAGCTAGCTGGGAGGGAGTCCAGGAAAAAGTCTGGAACTGCCTAAGAGTCAAGAGACCATTGTTGTGGGGTGCACAAGGAGAGGAGATTCAGAGCACTGCCTAAACAAGCTCCAGAGATGGGCTCAAGCTGCAGCTATCAGTGCAGACACCAGAGACGGGCATGAAAAGCTAAGGCTGCTGCTGCAGCCACCAAGAATCCTGTGTGCAAGCACAGGTCACTATACACACCTCCCCTCCCAGGAGCCTGTGAAGCCCAACACTGCCAGGGTCCCATGATCCAGGGACAACTTCCCGGGAGAACACATGGCGCACCTCAGACTGTTGCAATGTCATGGTGGCCTCTGCTGCTGCAGGACCACCATACATTCCACACCCATCCCTTCCCCCGGCCTGAGCGAGCCACAGCCCCCCAATCAGCTGCTCCTTTAACCCCATCCTGTCCTGTTGGGGCAGGGAACACATGCCTCCAGCCAACCTACATGTAGAGGCGGGGTCAAATGCAAAGTTGAACCCCAGGAGCTGTGAGAACAAAGAAGAGACATGGAAGTCACTCCCAGCAGCCTCAGGAGCCACGGATTAAATCTCCATAATCAACTTGGTGTACCCTACATCTGTGGAATACCTGAATAGACAACGAATGACCCCAAAATTGAGGTGGTGGACTTTGGGTTTGCTGTATGTGACTGACTAGTTTCTGATTTATATGTTTATCTTAGTTTAGTTTTTAGCACTTGTTATCATTGGTGGATTTGTTTACCGGTTTTGTTGCTCTCTTCTTTTATTTTTATTATTAATTGATTTTTTTTATTTTAATAATATACTTAATTTTTTTTTCTTTTAATAACTTTATATTATTTTATTTATTTCTTTCTTTTTTCTTTTTCTCCCTTTTCTTTTGAGCCGTGTAGCTTATAGGGTCATGGTCCTCTGGCCAGGTGAGAGGCCAGAGACTCTGAGGTAGGAAAGCCAAGTAAATGACGTTGGACCACCAGAGACCTCCTGGCCCCACGTAATATCAATAGGCAAGAGCTCTCCCAGATATCTCCGTATCAACACTAAGACCCATCTCCACTCAACAACAAGCAAGCTCCAGTGCTGGACACCTCATGCCAAACAACTACCAAGACAAGAACTCAACCCCACCCATTAGCAGAGAGGCTGCCTAAAATCATACTAAGTTCACAGACACCACAAAACACACCACTGAAAACAGTCCTGCCCACCAGAAAGACAAGATCCAGCCCCACCCACCAGAACACAGGCAGCAGTCCACTCCACCAGGAAGCATACACAACCCACTGAACCAACCTTACCCACTGGGGGCAGACACCAAAAAGTACAGGAGCTATGAACGTGCAGCCTGCGAAAAGGAGACTCCAAACACAGAAAGTTAAGCAAAATGAGAAGACAGAGAAATATGCAGCAGATGAAGGAACAAGGTAAAAACCCATCAGACCAAACACATGAAGAGGAAATAGGCAGTCTAGCTGAAAAAGAATTCACAGTAATGATAATAAAGATGATCCAAAACCTTGGAAATAGAATGGAGAAAATACAAGAAACGTTTAACAAGTACCTAGAAGAAATAAACAGCAAACAAACAATGAAGAACAACACAATGAATGACATTAAAAATTCTCTAGAAGGAATCAATAGCAGAATAACTGATGCAGAAGCATGGATAAGTGACTTGGAAGATAAAATACTGGAAATAACTACCGCAGAGCAGAATAAAGAAAAAAGAATGAAAAGAATTGAGGACAGACTCAGAGACTTCTGGGACAACATTAAAGGCACAAATGTTCTAATTATACAGGTCTTGAAGAAGAAGAGACAAAGAAAGGGACTGAGAAAATATTTGAGGACATTATAGTTAAAAACTTCCCTAATGTGGGAAAGGAAATAGTCAATCAAGTCCAGGAAGCACAGAAAGTCACATACAGGATAAATCCAAGGAGAAACACGCCAAGACACATATTAATCAAACTATCAAAAATTAAATACAACGAAAAAGTATTAACAGCAACAAGGGAAAAGCAATATAAAACATACAAGGGAATCCCCATAAGGTTAACAACTGATCTTTCAGCGGAAAATCTGCAAGCCAGAAAGGAGTGGCAGGACGTATTTAAAGTGATAAAAGGGAAAAACGTACAACCAAGATTATTCTACCCAGAAAGGATCTCATTCAGATTAAATGGAGAAATTAAAACCTTTACAGACAAGCAAAAGCAAAGAGAATTCACCATCGCCAAACAAACTTTACAACAAAGGCTAAAGGAACTTCTCTAGGCAGGTATCACAAGAGAAGGGAAACACACACAAAAACAAACACAAAACAATTTAGAAAATGGTAATAGGAATATACATATCAATAATTACCTTAAATGTAAATGGATTAAATGCTCCAACCAAAAGACATGGATGGGCTGAATGGATACAAACACAAGAAAATTGAAGATTGTATCAAGTATCTTTTCCAGACACAATGCTATGAGACTAGATATCAATGAGAGGGGAAAAACTGTAAAAAATACAAACACATGGAGGCTAAACTATATACTACTAAATAACCAAGAGATCATTGAAGAAATCAAAGAGGAAATCAAGATATACCTAGAAACAAATCACAATGAAAGCACAATGACACAAAACCTATGGGATGCAGCAAAAGCAATTCTAAGAGGGAAGTATACAGCAATACAATCCCATCTTAAGAAACAGGAAACATCTTGAATAAACAACCTGAGTTTGTACCTAAAGCAATTAGAGAAAGAAGAACAAAAAAACCCCAAAGTTAGCAGAAGGAAAGAAATCATAAAAATCAGATCAGAAATAAATGAAAAAGAAATGAAGGAAATGATAGCAAAGATCAATAAAACTAAAAGCTGGTTCTTTAAGAAGATAAAATTGATAAACCATTAGCCAGACTCATCAAGAAAAAAAGTGAGAAGACTCAAATCAATAGAATTAGAAATGAAAAAGGAGAAGTAACAACTGACACTGCAGAAATACAAAAGATCATGAGAGATTACTACAAGCAACTCTATGCCAATAAAATGGACAACCTGGAAGAAATGGATAAAATCTTAGAAAGGTACAACCTTGCGAGACTGAACCAGAGAGAAGTAGAAAATATAAACAGACCTATCACAAGCACTGAAATTGAAACTGTGATAAAAAATCTTCCAACAAACAAAAGCCCAGGACCAGATGGCTTCACAGGAGAATTCTACCAAACATTTAGAGAAGAGCTAACACCTATCCTTCTCTAACTCTTCCAAAATATAGCAGAGGGAAGATCACTCCCAAACTCATTCTATGAGGGCTCCATCACCCTGATACCAAAAAGAGACAAAGATGTCACAAAAAAAGAAAACTACAGGCCAATATCACTGATGAACATAGATGCAAAAATCCTCAACAAAATACTAGCAAACAGAATCCAACAGCACACTAAAAGAATCATCCACAATGATCAAGTGGAGTTTATCCCAGGAATGCAAGGATTCTTCAATATATGCAAATCAGTCAATGTGATACACTATATTGAGAAACTGAAAGATAAAAACCATATGATCATCTCAATAGATGCAGAGAAAGCTTTCGACAAAATTCAACACCGATTTATGATAAAAACCCTGCAGAAAGTAGGCATAGAGGGAACTTTCCTCAACATAATAAAGGCCATATATGAAAAACCCACAGCCAACATCGTTCTCAATGGTGAAAAACTGAAACCATTTCCTCTAAGATCAGGAAGAAGACAAAGTTGCCCACTCTCACCACTATTATTCAACATAGTTTTGGAAGTTTTAGCCACAACAGTCAGAGAAGAAAAAGAAATAAAAGGAATCCAAATTGGAAAAGAAGAAGTAAAACTGTCACTGTTTGCAGATGACATGATACTATACATAGAGATCCTAAAGATGCTACCAGAAAACTACTAGAGCTAATCAATGAATTTGGTAAAGTAGCAGGATACAAAATTAATGCACAGAAATCTCTTGCATTCCTATACACTAATGATGAAAAACCTGAAAGAGAAATTAAGGAAACACTCCCATTTACCACTGCAAAAAAAGGAATAAAATACCTAGGAATAAACCTACCTAAGGAGACAAAAGACCTGTATGCAGAAAAGTATAATGAAAGAAATTAAAAATGATACAAACAGATGGAGAGGTATACCATGTTCTTGGATTGGAAGAATCAACATTGTGAAAATGACTATACTACCCAAAGCAATCTACAGATTCAGTGCAATCTCTCTGAAACTATGAATGACATTTTTTCACAGAACTAAACTAAAAATTTCACAATTTGTATGGAAACACAAAAGACCCCAAATAGCCAAAGAAATCTTGAGAAAGAAAAACAGAGCTGGAGGAATCAGGCTCGCTGACTTCAGGCTATACTACAAAACTACAGTAATCAAAACAGTATAGAACTGGCACAAAAACAGAAATATAGATCAATGGAACAGGATAGAAAGCCCAGAGATAAACCCACACACACATGGCCACCTTATCTTTGGCAAAGGAGGCAAGAATATACAATGGAGAAAAGACAGCCTCTTTAATAAGTGGTGCTGGGAAAACTGGACAGCTACATTTAAAAGAATAAAATTAAAAAACTTCCTAACACGATACCCAAAAATTAACTTAAAATGTATTAAAGACCTAAATGTAAGGCCAGACAGTATAAAACTCTAGAGGAAAACATAGAAAGAACACTCTTTGACATAAATCATAGCAAGATCCTTTTTGACCCATCTTCTAGAGAAATGGAAATAAAGACAAATATAAACAAGTGGGACCTAATGAAACTTAAAAGCTTGTGCATAACAAAGGCAACCATAAACAACACGAAAAGTTAGCCCTCCGTGTGGGAGAAAATATTTGCAAATGAATCAATGGACAAAGGATTAATCTCCAAAATATACAAGCAGCTCATGCAGCTCAATAACAAAAAAACAAACAACCCAATCCAAAAATGGGCAGAAGATCTAAATAGACATTTCTCCACAGAAGATATACAGACTGCCAACAAACACATGAAAGGATGCTCAACATCACTAATCATTAGAGAAATGCAAATCAAAACTACAATGAGGTTGTATCACTTCACACCAGTCAGAATGGCCATCATTAAAAAAAAATCTACAAACAATAAATGCTTGAGAGGATGTGGAGAAAAGGGAAGCCTCTTGAACTGTTGGTGGGAATGTAAATTGATACAGCCACTATAGAGAACAGTATGGAGGTTCCTTAAAAAGCTAAACATAGAACTACCATATGACCCAGCAATCCCACTACTAGGCATGTACCCTGGAAAACCATAATTCAAAGAGTCATGTACCACAATGTTCATTGCAGCACTGTTTACAATAGCCAGGACATGGGAGCAGAATAGCCAGGATGGAAGCAGTAAGTGTCCATTGACAGATGAATGGATAAAGAAGATGTGGCACATATATCAATGGAATATTACCTAGCCATAAAAAAAAAAAGAAATTGAGTTATTTGTAGTGAGGTGGATGGACCTAAATCCTGTCATACAGAGGGAAGTAAGTCAGAAAGAGAAAAACAAATACTGTATGCTAACACGTTTATATGGAATCTAAAAAAAAAAAAAAAAAGGTTCTTAAGAACCTAGGAGCAAGACAGGAATAAAGACTCAGACGTAGAGAATGGACTTGAGGACATGGGAAGGGGGAAAGGTAAGCTGGGACGAAGTGAGACAGTAGCATGGACATATATACACTACCAAAATAGATAGCTAGTGGGAAGCAAGAGCATAGTATAGGGAGATCAGCTTGGTGCTTTGTTGTGACCACCTAGAGGGGGAGATAGGGAGTGTGGAAGGGAGACGCAAGAGGGGCAGGATATGGGTATATATATATATATATATATATATATATATATATATATATATACATACATACATACATACATACATACATACATACATACATATAGCTGATTCACTTTGTTATACAGCAGAAACTAACACAACAATGTAAAGCAATTATACTCCAATAAAGATGTTAAAGAAAACATGTATGTGATACCCAGATCTCACCCTTAAAAGAAAGGACATACTCTTTATTTCTTCTTTTCCTCCTTTGATTAGCTGAGACATGGATATGTCTGGACATGTGGTGGACATCCAGACATGGATATGTGGGGATGAGTGGTCCTGACCCACAAAGAGCAAACCATAGGGAATGATAGATGACAAGATGTCTAAACAACATTGTAAATCCCTGAATCCCTACAGTATCTTGTGGATCAGGGTAACTCAACCCTGGGTGGTCTACTTTGGACTTTTACATAAGTGAGAAAATGAATATCTACTTTAAATAAGACTATTATTCTGGTGTCTCTTATAGCACTGAAGAAGTTAGTTTAGCTAACGCTACTTGCTTTAATAAATATACTCAAAATTTTGGTGGCTTAACACAATGGCATTTTGAACATCAAGTTCTAAATGGAATTTTGAACATCAAGTCCAAAATGGATGACCCTTCCCGTTCTAAACCCAGGACCATTGTTCAGAGTGGATACTCCAAGCAGTGATTCAGAGTTCCAGTATCCTTCCATCTTCTGGTTCAACCAGCTTCCACATGTCATTTCTACAGTCACTAGACTCATCTGTATCAAGCTTTAGAAAGAGGGCTTTACTGGGAGTGGCATGAATCTCTTCCACTCACATTCCATGGCTGCACCTCTCTATAAGTGAGGCTGGGGAGAATAGTCAAGTCTTGAGCACAGAGAGAAGAAGAAACAAGTGTGTAAACAGGTCCCTGGGATCTGCCATGACATTCAAATAATACTAGAGCTATTTTGAAGACATCTTAACAAGTAAACTTTTTAAAATTTTATTACCTAATATTTCTTACTTCCAAAGTTACCTCATCACTTTGCTACCCGGCTCAGTCTTGATGTAAAGAATTTTAGGACTTCCGGGTAAGATGGAGGAAGAGTAAGATGCGGAGATCACCTTCCTCCCCACGAATACACCAGAAATACAGCTACACGTGGAACAACTCCTACAGAACACCTACTGAACGCTGGCAGAAGACCCCAGACCTCCCAAAAGGCAAGAAACTCCCCACATACCTGGGTAGGGCAAAGCGGAGAGATTCCCGCACAGAGGATCGGTGCCGAGCGGCACTCTCCAGCCCGAGAGACTTGTCTGCTCGCCCGCCGGGACGGGCGGCGCTGGAAGCTGAGGCTCGGGCTTCGGTCAGAGCGCAAGGAGAGGACTGGGGCTGGCGGCGAGAACTCAGCCTGAAGGGGGCTAATGTGCCACAGCTAGCCAGGAGGGAGTCCGGGAAAACTGGAGCTGCCGAAGAGGCAAGAGACTTTTTCTTCCCTCTTGGTTTCCTGGTGCGCGAGGAGAGGGGATTAAGAGCGCTGCTTAAAGGAGCCCCAAAGACGGGCGCGAGTCGCGGCTGAAAGCGCGGAGCCCAGTGACGGGCGTGGGACGCTGGGGCTGCTACTGCCGCCACCAAGAAGCCTGTGTGCGAGCACAGGTCACTGTCCACACCGCCATTCCGGGAGCCTGTGCAGCCCACCACTGCCGGGGTCCCGGGATCCAGGGGCGGCTTCCCTGGGAGAAAGCACGGCGTGCCTTGGGCTGGTGCAACGTCACGCCGGCCTCTGCCGCTGCAGGCTGGCCCCGCACTCCGTGCCCCTCCCTCCCGCCCGACCTGAGTGAGCCAGAGTCCCCGAACAGGCTGCTCCTTTAACCCTGTCCTGTCTGAGCGAAGAACAGACGCCCTCCGGCGACCTACACGCAGAGGCGGGGCCAAATCCAAAGCTGAGACCCGGGAGCTGTGAGAACAAAGAAGAGAAAGGGAAACCTCTCCCAGCAGACTCAGAAGCAGCGGATTAAAGCTCCACAATCAACTTGATGTACCCTGCATCTGTGGAATACATGAATAGACAACAAATCATCCCAAATTGAGGAGCCAGGAGTCAGTGCTGGGCCTCTGAGGTGTGAGAGCCAACTTCAGGACACTGGTCCACAAGAGACCTCCCAGCTCCACATAATATCAAACGGCGAAAATCTTCCAGAGATCTTCATCTCAACACCAGCACCTAGCTTCACTCAACGACCAGCAAGCTACAGTGCTTGACACCCTATGCCAAACAACTAGCAAGACAGGAACACAACGCCACCCATTAGCAGAGAGGTGGCCTAAAATCATAAAAAGTCCGCAGACACCCCAAAACACACCACCACACGTGGACCTGCCCACCAGAAAGACAAGATCAAGCCTCATCCACCAGAACACAGGCACTAGTCCCCTCCACCAGGAAGCCTACACAACCCACTAAACCAACCTTAGCCACTGGGGACAGACACCAAAAACAACGGGAACTACGAACCTGCAGCCTGCAAAAAGGAGACCCCAAACACAGTAACATAAGCAAAATGAGAAGACAGAAAAACACACAGCAGGAGAAGGAGCAAGATAAAACCTCACCAAACCTAACAAATGAAGAGGTAATAGGCAGTCTACCTGAAAAAGAATTCAGATTAATGATGGTAAAGATGATCCAAGATTCTATTTCCAAGATCCAAAATCTTGGAAATAGAATAGACAAAATGCAAGAAACAGTTAACAAGGACCTAGAAGAACTAAAGATGAATCAAGCAACGATTAAAAACACAATAAATGAAATAAAAAATACTCTAGATGGGATCAATAGCAGAATAACTGAGGCAGAAGAACGGATAAGTGAGGTGGAAGATAAAATAGTGGAAATAACTGCTGCAGAACAAAATAAAGAAAAAAGAATGAAAAGAACAGAGGACAATCTCAGAGACCTCTGGGACAACATTAAACGAACCAACATTTGAATTATAGGGGTTCCAGAAGAAGAAGAGAAAAAGAAAGGGACTGAGAAAATATTTGAAGAGATTATAGTTGAAAACCTCCCTAATATGGGAAAGGATATAGTTAATCAAGTCCAGGAGGCACAGAGAGTCCCATACAGAATAAATCCAAGGAGAAATACACCAAGACACATATTAATCAAACTGTCAAAAAGTAAACACAAAGAAATCATATTAAAAGCAGCAAGGTAAAAACAACAAATAACACACAAGGGAATCCCCATCAGGATAACAGCTGATCTCTCAGCAGAAACTCTACAAGCCAGAAGGCAGTGGCAGGACATAATTAAAGTGATGAAGGAGAAAAACCTGCAACCAAGATTACTCTACCCAGCAAGGATCTCATTCAGATTTGATGGAGAAATTAAAACGTTTACAGACAAGCAAAAGCTGAGAGAGTTCAGCACCACCAAACCAGCTTTACAACAAATGCTAAACGAACTTCTCTAGGCAAGAAACACAACAGAAGGAAACGACCTACAATAAGGAACCCAAAACAATTAAGAAAATGGGAATAGGAACATACATATCAATAATTACCTTAAATGTAAATGGACTAAATGCTCCCACCAAAAGACACAGATTGGCTGAATGGATACAAAAACAAGACCCATATATATGCTGTCTACAAGAGACCCACTTCAGACCTAGAGACACATACAGCCTGAAAGTAAGGGGATGGAAAAAGATATTCCATGCAAATGGAAACCAAAAGAAAGCTGGAGTAGCAATTCTCATATCAGACAAAATAGACTTTAAAATAAAGACTACTAGAAGAGACAAAGAAGGACACTACATAATGATCAAGGGATCGATCCAAGAAGAAGATATAACAATTGTAAATATTTATGCACCCAACATAGGAGCACCTCAATACATAAGGCAAATACTAACAGCCATAAAAGGAGAAATCGACAGTAACACAATCATAGTAGGGGACTTTAACACCCCACTTTCACCAATGGACAGATCATCCAAAATGAAAATAAATAAGGAAACACAAGCTTTAAATGATACATTAAACAAGATGGACTTAATTGATATTTATAGGACATTCCATCCAAAAACAACAGAACACACATTTTTCTCAAGTGCTCATGGAACATTCTCCAGGATACATCATATCTTGCGTCACAAATCAAGCCTTGGTAAATTTAAGAAAATTGAAATTGTTTCAAGTATCTTTTCCGACCACAATGATATGAGACTATATATCAATTATAGGAAAAGAGCTGTAAAAAATACAAACACATGGAGGCTAAACAGTACACTACTTAATAACGAAGTGATCACTGAAGAAATCAAAGAGGAAATTAAAAAATACCTAGAAACAAATGACAATGGAGACACGACGACCCAAAACCTATGGGATGCAGCAAAAGCAGTTCTAAGAGGGAAGTTTATAGCAATACAATCCCATCTTAAGAAACAGGAAACATCTCAAATAAACAACCTAACCTTGCACCTAAAGCAATTAGAGAAAGAAGAACAAAAATATCCCAAAGTTAGCAGAAGGAAAGAAATAATAAAAATCAGATCAGAAATAAATGAAAAAGAAATGAAGAAAATGATAGCAAAGATCAATAACACTAAAAGCTGGTTCTTTGAGAAGATAAACAAAATTGATAAACCATTAGCCAGACTCATCAAGAAAAAAAGGGAGAAGACTCAAATCAATAGAATTAGAAATGAAAAAGGAGAAGTAACAACTGACACTGCAGAAATACAAAAGATCATGAGAGATTACTACAAGAAACTATATGCCAATAAAATGGACAACCTGGAAGAAATGGACAAATTCTTAGAAATGCACAACTTGCCAAGAATGAATCAGGAAGAAATAGAAAATATGAACAGACCAATCACAAGCACTGAAATTGAAACTGTGATAAAAAATCTTCCAACAAACAAAAGCCCAGGACCAGATGGCTTCACAGGCGAATTCTATCAAGCATTTAGAGAAGAGCTAACACCTATCCTTCTCAAACTCTTCCAAAATATAGCAGAGGGAGGAACACTCCCAAACTCACTCTACGAGGCCACCATCACCTTGATACCAAAACCAGACAAGGATGTCACAAAAAAAGAAAATTACAGGCCAATATCACTGATGAACATAGATGCAAAAATCCTCAACAAAATACTAGCAAACAGAATCCAACAGCACATTACAAGGATCATACACCATGATCAAGTGGGGTTTATTCCAGGAATGCAAGGATTCTTCAATATACGCAAATCAATCAATGTGATACATCATATTAACAAATTGAAGGAGAAAAAACATATGATCATCTCAATAGATGCAGAGAAAGCTTTCGACAAAATTCAACACCGATTTATGATAAAAACCCTGCAGAAAGTAGGCATAGAGGGAACTTTCCTCAACATAATAAAGGCCATATATGACAAACCCACAGCCAGCATCGTCCTCAATGGTGAAAAACTGAAACCATTTCCAGTAAGATCAGGAACAACACAAGGTTGCCCATTCTCACCACTCTTATTCAACATAGTTTTGGAAGTTTTAGCCACAGCAATCAGAGAAGAAAAGGAAATAAAAGGAATCCAAATCGGAAAAGAAGAAGTAAAGCTGTCACTGTTTGCAGATGACATGATACTATACATAGAGAATCCTAAAGATGCTACCAGAAAACTTCTAGAGCTAATCAATGAATTTGGTAAAGTTGCAGGATACAAAATTAATGCACAGAAATCTCTGGCATTCCTATACACTAATGATGAAAAATCTGAAAGTGAAATCAAGGAAACACTCCCATTTACCATTGCAACAAAAAGAATAAAATATCTAGGAATAAACCTACGTAAGGAGACAAAAGACCTGTATGCAGAAAATGATAAGACACTGATGAAAGAAATTAAAGATGATACAAATAGATGGAGAGATGTACCATGTTCTTGGATTGGAAGAATCAACATTGTGAAAATGACTCTACTACCCAAAGCAATCTACAGATTCAATGCAATCCCTATCAAACTACCACTGGCATTTTTCACAGAACTAGAATAAAAAATTTCACAATTTGTATGGAAACACAAAAGACCCCGAATAGCCAAAGCAATCTTGAGAACGAAACATGGAGCTTGATGAATCAGGCTCCCTGACTTCAGACTATACTACAAAGCTACAGCAATCAAGACAGTATGGTACTGGCACAAAAACAGAAAGGTAGATCAATGGAACAGGGTAGAAAGCCCATAGATAAACCCACGGACATATGGTCACCTTATCTTTGATAAAGGAGGCAGGAATGTACAGTGGAGAAAGGACAGCCTCTTCAATAAATGGTGCTGGGAAAACTGGATAGGGACATGTAAAAGTATGAGCTTAGATCACTCCCTAACACCATACACAAAAATAAGCTCAAAATGGATTAAAGACCTAAATGTAAGGCCAGACACTATCAAACTCTTAGAGGAAAACATAGGCAGAACACTCTATGACATAAATCACAGCAAGATCCTTTTTGACCCACCTCCTAGAGAAATGAAAATAAAGACAAAAATAAACACATGGGACCTAATGAAACTTCAAAGCTTTTGCACAGCAAAGGAAACCATAAACAAGACCAAAAGACAACCCTCAGAATGGGAGAAAATATTTGCCAATGAAGCAACTGACAAAGGATTAATCTCCAAAATTTATAAGCAGCTCATGCAGCTCAATAACAAAAAAACAAACAACCCAATCCAGAAATGGGCAGAAGATCTAAATAGACATTTCTAGACAGAAGATATACAGACTGCCAACGAACACATGAAAGGATGCTCAACATCTTTACTCATTAGAGAAATGCAAATCAAAACTACAATGAGATATCATCTCACACCAGTCAGAATGGCCATCATCAAGAAATCTAGAAACAATAAATGATGGAGAGGGTGTGGAAAAAAGGGAACACTCTTGCACTGCTGGTGGGAATGTGAATTGGTACAGCCACTATGGAGAACGGTATGGAGGTTCCTTAAAAAACTACAAATAGAAGTACCATATGACCCAGCAATCCCACTACTGGGCATATACCCTGAGAAAACCATAATTCAAAAATTGTCATGTACCAAAATGTTCATAGCAGCCCTATTTACAATAGCCCGGAGATGGAAACAACCTAAGTGTCCATCATCGGATGAATGGGTAAAGAAGATGTGGCACATATATACAATGGAATATTACTGAGCCATAAAAAGAAACGAAATTGAGCTATTTGTAATGAGGTGGATGGACCTAGAGTCTGTCATACAGAGTGAAGTAAGTCAGAAAGAGAAAGACAAATACTGTATGCTGACACATATATATGGAATTTATGAAAAAAAAAATGTCATGAAGAACATAGGGGTAAGACAGGAATAAAGACACAGACCTACTAGAGAATGGACTTGAGGACATGGGGAGGGAGAAGGGTAAGCTGTGACAAAGTGAAAGAGCGGCATGGACATATATACACTACCAAACGTAAGGTAGATAGCTAGTGGGAAGCAGCCGCATAGCACAGGGAGATCAACTCGGTGCTTTGTGACTGCCTGGAGGGGTGGGACAGGGAGGGTGGGAGGGAGACGCAAAAGGGAGGGGATATGGGAACATATGTATATGTATAACTGATTAAATTTGTTATAAAGCAAAAAAATAATAAATAAAAATAATTTAAGAATTTTAAAGCAACATCTGAAATTCTCCTATATCAGCAGTTATTGAGTATCATCCATATGTGTGTGGTTAATCATCTATGACAATCTTAATAGTGATGACAATTGCAGGAAGCACACACGAAGTACTAAAGTCTGTCATACAGAGTGAAGTAAGTCATAAACCATGCTAATGGTTTATGGGTATCCAAGAGAATAGGGAAAAACTGATAAAAAATAGAATGAAGACAAAAATACAAATTACTATAGTAAAAACAGTCCATGAAGTCAAAATCAGTCATCTGCTATTAACAAACTCACTATCTATTTGTATAGAGTAGTTTAGGAAAGAGAATAAACTAAATTTGACTTCCTTTCAGTATTTATTGACCAAAGTGGTCTGATGTTAGCCACACTGAACAAGAAAATATTTTGCACAATTAAAGTGTCAATTTTCTATGATGTTTAGCTATTTTAAATTTTGGAATACCTTATTAAACTACGTGCTTAATACCTGTGCCTGTCCTTTCTGAGGAAACACGCTCATTGTAAAGGATAAAGTTTGGAAACCATTTAAAACTGTACGAGCCACCAAAATATTCCAAAATTTTGAATATTGGTGAAAATCATTTTTACCATGCTTGAATAAGTCAGCTTATGGGAGTTTTGTCTCATCTCTTTATAAAATTCCCCTTGGGGATGAAAACAAGCTTGGAAAGTTTCTATCAACAGTGTAAATTGAGAGTTCATGTTCAATTAGGCGTTGAAAACTGCAGTTTAGGACGGAATTACCATCTCAGCCATTACCACAGGTTTCCATAGTACATGTACAATAGCTATGTTTTGGATTAACATCATATTCAATTACTTTCTACATTTTTTTTTCATTTTTAAACTTAACTACCATGCTGCAGGAGATCTTAAAAAATCAAGCATATTTTCTACTTTCCCTTTATTTTTCAAAGCCCAGATAATAATATGGCAACAATTATCAATACTCATAGGATAATAAAGCACAAAATCACCAGTAAGAAGACTGACCAGTAGAAATGACATTCTCCTAAGCTCATTATTCTTTTAAAATATACTTTTTAAAATTATTTTTTATTAAAGTATAGTTAATTTTCAATGTTGTATTAGTCTCAAGTGTACAGCAAAGTGATTCAGTTATACATATACATATTCTTATATATATATATATTTATATATATATATATATTATATATATATATAATATATATATAATATATATATATATATATATATATTCTTTTTCGGATTCTTTTCCATTATACATTATTACCAGATATTCAGTATAGTTCCCTGTGCTATACATCAGGTCCTTGCTGTTTACCTATTTTATATATAGTAGTGTGTATATGTTAATCCCAAACTCCTAATTTATCTCTCCCCACCCCTGCTATCCCCTTTGGTAACCATACGTTTGTTTTCTATGTCTTTTGAGCCTATTTCTGTTTTGTAAGTAAGTTCATTTGCATCAATTTTTTAGATTTCACATATAAGTGATATCATATGATATTTGTCTTTGTCTGGCTTACTTCACTTAGCATGATAATCTCTAGGTCCATCCATGTTGCTGCAAATGTCATTATTTCATTCTTTTTTGTGTCTGAGTAATATCCCATTGCATATATATATACCACATCTTATTTATCTCTTCACCTGTCGATGGACATTTAGGTTCCTTCCATGTCTTGGCTATTATAAATAGTGCTGCTATGAACACTAGGGTGCATGTATCTTTTTGAATTAGAGTTTTAAAAAACGTACTTTTAAAAGACAGTATAACCTAACATAATTCCAATCGGGTTGCTCCAGAAGACTGTATCTTAGTTCTACTTAGCCTTAGTGAAGAGTGAGAGAGCAAAAGCAAGAGAGGAAGAAAGATTCTCATTAAGTAAGGAGGGTACTTACTGTGTCAGCAAAGAAATCATCATTCTTCTAGTCACTCAACAAAAATTTACCAAATCACTATTGCATACCAGGCCAAGACAAGGATATACAGAGAATGAAATTTATGGTCTTGTGGGTAATTAAGACAACACACGCAAGCATGCATGCAAACTAAAACACATACACACACACACACACACACACACACACACACACTAAAACCAGGAATTATAATACTGCAGGATGATACATGACAGGGGAAGTGAAGCATACTCTAGGAATACAGTGGAGACCTAGCCCAGTTTTATGGGTAACAAAAACTCTGAAGAAGGCAACCTCTAGGATAAGAACTGAAGGATGCCTGGGTGCCAGCCAGTCTAAAGGAAGAGAATTTCCAAGCACATGTGAAACGAGACACCACAGAGTTCTAGAGATTGAAAGTAGTTCTTTCTGGATTGAGGGTAGACATTCAGACAGAAGTGATAAGAAAAGGAGCAAACTGATAAATGAGAAAAGGTCTTACAGAAGAATTTGTACTTAATTTTAAGTGGTCAAAAATTGTTCTAGAAAACAGTACTGACAAACTCTGCTTATTCTTTCCTACACTGCTAACATAATCACTTGAGACATTATCTAGAATTTACAAACGAGCAATGAAATCAATTCTTGTTTCAGAACAATAAAAAAACAACAGATATTTTTGGTATAAGTATGTCTCAAATATTTCATGGGGCATACTTATACTACACAATGATTTTGTTGTTTATCTGAAGTTCAAATTTACCTGGGTGTCCTGAATTTTAATTTATTAAATTTGGCAACCATGGCCAGTAGGCAGTCAAGGGAGAACTTTTTAGGATAGTCAACTTAGTGGCATAAGACTGATAATGGCTGTGTATGGTACCTATATTCAAATGCCAGTTTGAATAATAGGAAATTTGTAACATTTTTAGAAATTTTCATGAAGTTTGTTGTGTCCAGCATTATTTTTAAAGCCCACAAATCCCTTTGAATACTGATAATTAAGAGTGTGGGTTGAATTGAACATAAGGTCAAGAAAAATTATTTTCTAAAGAAAATATAAAAATTCATTTATTGACAATGTGAAAGACATTAATTTTCTCTACATGTACATATACAAATATACATACGCAATATGTATGTTATACACGAGTACTATGCCTGTTACTATAAAGATAAAATATTACAAAGTTCACTACAAAAAAACAAAACATTATTTCTTAATTTGGTCACTAGGTATGAAAACATTGATACATTCTTAAAAAGCTCATGAATATTTACATCCATGAAATCCCAAACAATTGTTATAGTTGTCAACATTTCATAAAACAACTACTGCAACATATAATTACGTTTTACTACTAACTAATTTGCAAGAATGAGGCAGGCAAAGAATATATACACACTGCATTTCTTTTTAAGGAAGAGTGCTTATTTAATCATCAACAAATATTTATCAAAAATTTTCCAATTCAAAGGTAATGGGAATATATGTGTAAACCAGACTGACATCATCCCTGTCCTCATGGAGTTTTCCACCTAGTGAAAGAGTCAGGCAAAGCACACACAAAGAAACACATAAGACAATTACAGATAGTGGTAAGTGCTCTGAAAGAAAGAAACAGATAAAGCATAGAGAAGGTGGGGCAAGAGGTATGTACTTTAAAAAAAGAAAAAAAGGGTAGTCAGGAAAGTCCTCTGTGACATCAGGGAAATGATTAGACAGGATCTGAAAGGTGCAAGGGATCCAGTCACAGCATTAGAAGGTTGGCATCATCGTATACAGAGGAAGCAGCTTGTGCAAAGGCGCTGAGGCAAGAAAGAACTCAGTTCATCCAAGAAACTGAAAGAAGGGCTCTGTGGCTTGAGCATGATGAGCAAAGGTCCACAAGGACTAGATGTAATAGTTTGTATTACTGGTTTGTAGCAGGAGACAAGTAAAGACACGGTCAGAAGTGTTAATTTTATCCTAAAATGCAATGAAAACAAGGGCACAGTCTTAAGCAGGGGAACGATATGGTCAAATTATACACTGCTTTCAATGATCACTCTGATTGCTGTTAGAGTGTCAAGGAAGTGAGCAAAAATGGGATTGACAGATTATTCCAGAAGTGACTACATTGGTTGTGGTGAGAAAGGACTTGGGTTTGGAATCGGGACTTTAGCAGCAAGAGTTGAAGAGAGGTGGGCAGATCTGAGGAAAAACAAACCAGAGAGAATTCTTGGCTGTGAGAATGGGGCGCTGTGAAAAGATATGAGCTGAAGATACAAATTTGAGTGTTGTCAGCATATTGATAATACCTAAGGCCGTAAGGATGGGCAGAATCATCTGGGGAGAGAATGAAGAAGAAAGAAAAGAGGAGTCCCAAGTCTAAACCCTGAAAAACAGAAACATTTAAAGCTGAGGTACGGAAACAAGATGAAGCAAAGACAGAAGGCACAGCCACTGAAGCCAACATGTCCGTGTTACGAGAAGGACTGAGAGTTATGTCAGAATGAAAGAAAAATAGCTGGTTAGATTTTTCGTTAGTCTTCTTGGCTTTCTTCCTTCTTAATTGCGTGTAAACAAAGCTTACCTTTTACTTTCAACAGGATGATGAGAAAGGGAAAAGCAGGTGTGTTAACATGCCCCAATCCCTTATCTCAGATCTCTGACAAGTTTTAATTAGTTTGCTAGTTGAGGGCTTCCTGAGTAAATGCAATTCTATCACTTCCTAGGCATTCTCATGTTGGGTGTAATGGATTTTTTGGTCTCCAGTTCAGATAACATTTCTATATTGTCCAAAATAGTGATAAGCAATTTTGTTAGTTATCCTCCTGTAATTTCTCCCTTATATTTTTGAAACAGTATGCACAAGGTTTCACTAATTGTCCTGTTTCAAGAACATAAACACTCATTATTCTTCTCTAATATTAATTTTTAAATTTAGCTTTAATTTCCATTTTCCCATTTAAAGTAGCTATATTCACTGAAATGGAAAAATACAAGAGAAAAAGTACTATTAAGGCTTGAGGTTTTGCCAAACAAAATAAAAGAGTTACTGCTAAGTTTAGGTGTTCACATGCACTGACCATTTAAGAGGAAAACTGGGTTTTTAGTTTAACTTACTCATTTGAATGTTAAGGAATTTGTTTAGGTCAGGTTTGCATCTCAGCAAACAGCTGGTTTGGGAAAGAATCAGCTGACGTAATCAAGGAAATGAATTAATATCTGACTGTAAAACTATACTCGGTTATCTTCTGCTTGCTTCCTTTCCTCTGCCTGTTTAACTTGGGAATTGTCCCCTCCCCACACCTTCAATTTATTTCTTTACTCTCTTCCGTTTTCACTCTATACATTCTTGGTGGTTGATGTACTAGCAACTTCCACTTCAGTATTTTCAGCTAATGTACCCTTAGGAGCTGCGTCTTTTATTACGTGATCTAAGTCTCTCCTTTTTTTCATCTGTAAATCGGAGAAAATAACATTGACTTTACCAAGTTGACTCAAGGAGTAATGAAAACTTCTGGAAATACCTAGCATAGTATCAGGCACCTAGTAACTACTCAAGAAACATTAGGGCCTTTCTCCCTTTTCTCTGTAGAGGCTCTAGATGATCTGTGATCTGTTCCATACAAATGAGAAGAGCTCCAACTAAGACCAGAGCAGTGAGGACTGTTCAAATAAAAGATAAGATTCTAATGAAAATTTAGAAAGTTTAGTTCAGCAGCTCGGACCACCTTTATGGTGAGCCCCAAATAATTACATGTAAGGGAAACCAGGATTGGCTATCTTAGGAAAACCCCCCAAACCTCCTTTTTCCTTAGGAACAAGAAATTAATAAATTGAGGTAGTATGTAGAGCATCCATTTCATAGTACCTAAAACTTCTCTTTTATCCTCTACTAAATGGGATTTCTTTTATTAGCATTCATAAAATAATCACTGTGTTTAAACTAGAAATTTTCGAAAGTAAATAATTTGATGGAAAATAAGTTAGTTGTGTCATTCTTAATATAGTTAGCTTATATTTTACAACCATTACAGTGTCTTACAACTTAACTTTCATTGTCCTGGACTAATGAGAAGGGAACAGAGGTAGATGCTTCCTGTTAACTGTGAGTATATTTGTGGTAAAAAAAAAAAAAAGTGAAATGATGCCATGGCGCCCTCAATAGTTATGATTTGTAGTAGGTGGTCCTAAACGTGCACATGGTAGTGAGTGTTTACCAAACACAAGACATAGAGCTAAAGTAGTCACCACCACATCTATGTCATATGCAATGCTTTAATATCAGCAGAACATCACCCATCAAATTAACGTTAATTTCAAATTTTTTTTTGTTTTTATGTTTTTGGTACTTATTTTGTAAATTTCTTTATGAATAAAAATATATGCATACATAATTTCATGTTTATAATACTACTTTAAGTCCACTCTAGGATTTGGGAGGATTTTTTTGGTTTTGATTTTGGTTTCAGGTTTAAAAGGACTCCACACATTACTCAAGTTTCAAAACTTGGCCAACACAGCTGGCCTCATCTGGTGGCAGACATCAAAATTTAGAACATAATCCCAAAACAGAAATTAATCTAACTCTATACTATATACTACTTAATTAAATTCTTATTTCAGAAGTGACAAATACATATATATATATATATATATATATATATATATATATATATATATATATATATATATATGCATCAGCATACAGTATTTGTTTTTCTCTCTCTGACTTACTTCACCCTGTATGACAGACTCTAGGTCCATCTACCTCAGGGGCGAAGTGAAAGTAGCATCAACAAATATACACCTACTGAACGTAAAATAATTAGCTAGTGGGAAGCAGCAGCATAGCACAGGGAGATCAGCTCGGTGCTTTGCGATGACCTAGAGGAGTGGGATAGGGAGGATGGGAGGGAGGCTGAAGAGGGAGGGGATAAGGGGACATATGTATGCATATGGCTGATTGACTTTAGTGTACAACAGAAACTAAGACAGTATTGTGAAGCAATTATACTCCAATAAAGATCTATTTTAAAAAATGAAGTTGATATGTTATCAAGATCAAAAAAAAAAGAAGTGACAAATACAATAACTGTCAAGAATTCTACCATATGACTTCAATTCAAAGAAGTACTTCCAACATAATTAATTACTTTAGGTTTATGTACCAAACGTAAAAAATAAGTGCAATTTAAGATATGTTAATATGGATGAAACCATGTTTGTAAAACAATAAAAATATGGGAGACACAACATCAAGGAGGTATGGGGGTATATGTATATGTATAACTGATTCACTTTGTTATAAAGCAGAAACTAACACACCATTGTAAAGCAATTATACTTCAATAAAGATGTTAAAAAAAAGAGTAAGAAATATATATATATATATAGACTTTCAATTAAATATTAATATATGTCTTAAAGGTAAATTCCCAAATCATAATCTTATTACTTGTATTCTAATCCTATATTTAATACATGTTACTTTTTTCTTTAACAAGAAAGGTACAGAGGTTTTAAATAAAGTTATGGTGTTTTAGTTCATTCATTCACCCAAAAAAACTTCTACTAAAGACAGATAAACTGAAACATTTTTTCAAAGCAAGAAAAATAGCATCCAAATATTAAAATGGGAATTGGTATGAAAATAACTTAAAAACAAAAACAGAAAAATACTTGTAAATAGGTTAACCATACTATATCTAAATTTGATCAAATAAATAAACAAGCTTACTGGAGTTCCCATCATTTACTTTTAGTATATCCTTTACTTTTCATACAATTCTAATCCTCTGACAAAGATGAATGATCAACTTATTGCAACGTTGTAGTATCACCATGGAAACCATCCAAATGTATTAATCTTCGAATCTCATGAATAAAACATGAATTATGGTAGTTTCAATAATGATATTTTCTGGACAGATGGAAAAAGGGTACATTGAGACTTCATTTATACTTTGATTCTTTAGGTAAATTAATACATAAAATATTTTGTAAACAGTGTAAGAGAGAGTATGAAATAGCACAAAATGGCACACACTGGCTTAATTCTCAGAAGTTACTTAATTTCTGAGTGTCAGCTTACTTCTGCAATCATTTTCAGCTTTAAAGCTTCTGATTTTAAATTTAAATCTGATTCCCTGATTTTAAATGCACTGAAGAATTTAACTATTGTTGTGAGTCACACAGAGGTAACTCCTGTATAAGGATTTAACATCAAAACGGGGAGAAAATCAAGTATTTTTTAAAGTATAAAATTGAATTTCTTAATTTAGAAACAATATTTTAAGTATATGATGTTCTAATGATTTAGCTTTTGAGATAATTATTAACTTTTTGAGTAAAAGTTTAAAAGATCTAACTATAGAAGGCACTAGAGCCTAACCTAATAGGGCCCGATGGACCTTACTGAAAATAATACTGGAAATGATTAAAGAGAGCTCCACTTCTCAGGATGTTCTTGCACCATCAGGCCAATTTAGAACAGCTCATTAAACATCAATGGTATTCTTTTATCAGATGCTTAGGGCTATTTCTTAAGTTGCATATTCATCTTTTATAAGGAACAAAATTCCAGCAAATTTCAATCTGTCCTATTGTGATGGGCTGAGCTTCATTAGCTTACTGAAATGGTGAAGGCTGAATTTCCAATAATTTTAGAGGTTTCTGCTTTATTTACCTTTGATTAAAGGCAATACACAAATAATTCTTCAAAATCTACATTAAAATTCTTTTTTCTGAAGAAAATATCCAATGAAAACTTATTTTATAAATGGCACCCATTTTCTAATAACAATTAATTACTACCAAGTAAGCCATTACTATCAAGTAATAAAGCTGTTACTATCAAGCCCGTACTACCAAGTAATAAAGAACATTGCATTAAGAGCAAACCGATAGTACTATGAGAATACCGTCAGGTACTTCACCAATCACTTCAATGCACAATCTCATGTACTACTTTAATAATCCCATGAGGTATCTATAACTTACATATGAGGAGAGATTATGTAACCTATTCAAGCTTTGATTCACAATCAAGCCTTCCTGACTCCAAAGCTTGTGTATACATAATCACTACTTCAAAGGTGTGAAAATAATTACAAAATTGCACATTAAAACTCTACAAGATTAATGTGCATTTCATACAGGGAAAATAATTGGCTTTATGTATTCTTTAATTACAAAGAGAATATTTTCCTGTTTTGATTTCTAGCTGTTTTGCATAGATAAAACTATTTATTTTTTGTATATTTATTCTATATCTGGCCATCTAACCTTATTCTTATATTAATTTTAATGGTACAATAATATCATAAAAGGAATATTTTATCTATCCTATTCCTATGTTTACATGGTATATTCCTTTGTCTTAAAAGCTTGATCTTATTCCTATTTAGAGTTTTTATTAGAAATGACTGCAAAATTCTTTCAAATGTCTTTTTAGTGTCTCAGGTTATAATCTATTGAGCCACTAAAATACTTTTATTTGTTTTCTGATAATAGACTATCATTATATTCCTTAAAACGTCCTATTTTGTTATACATATGCTGAACTTTT